>NW_017802935.1:1631663-1697310 GCF_001625305.1 Branchiostoma belcheri
GATCCCTTCCCCTCCATGTGTACTGGATCCACTTCCCCTCCATGTGTACTGGATCCACCTCAGGTACTGATGCAGGGTCCTCCTCCATGTTTACTGGTATGTGTGACAAGGTAATCTGGACATCAGGTATGTAGTCATTGTTCAAATACTGAACAAAAAGCGTCTTCAGGAGTTGGTTGTTCCTCACAATATTGGAGATAGTCTTTGTGGACTCCTTCCGAAGAATGTCTACTACTTCTACCCGGAAGAGTTTCCCACAAAGTGACTCTAGGGCCATGCCAAACAAGAAAATATTGTCATTGACAACAAACAGTCCACCCCTATTCCTCCTGTCAATGTGTTCCAGACTGAATTTGTATCTTGAATTCAGTTGCAGACTGGTCTGATCTCCCGTCATGGAACAGCACAAGGATTTTAGTGCCCGAAGTTCAATGATTCTGGCCTCAGTTTCTGTTGCTTTTTTCCCCTTGAATGTGTGTTTTTGTAGTGTTTTCAATTGCGATTCAAGATTTGTGAAGACCCTGTAGACTGTCCATCCCATGAGGTACCTCACTTTGCCACAGTTAGCTTTTGACGCATTGTAATGTGTTCTGTTTGGCTGAACTTGCTCTAAGTCAGACTCCAACTTCTCTTTCAACTCTGAAGCTGGGTCGTTGACTTTGGCCACATGTTTATATATTACGGTTATGAGCCTCGTCAGCACGGTGTCAGCTTCATGTGGCAAGGAGGTATTGGTCTCTTGTTTCCATCTAGCCTTAGCTTCCCTATCTCCTGTGAGTGACATGATTTTTTCCTATGTGAGAAGTAAATGCCTTTCTTGTTATTACGTCCTTCCCCCTTGTTTTGTCCAGTGTTTTTTCCTGACACAGCCCCTCCAATTGAAGAATCAGATATGCAAACAAGGACCGGAGGCTCTCTCTTTGTACATCAAGATGAAGAACCAGATCAAGTAGGTTCTCAAATGGACTAAGGTCATCCTTGAGTAACTGTATAATTACACAAGGATCATAGCCATCTGGGATGGCGATAGAGGGAAAGGTTTCATCTACTTCAAGAATGGGATCTTGTGTGCTGCTGCTGATGTGTACTTGGTCCCCTCCCCCCTCCAAGTGTACTGGGCCCCCCTCTTCCTCCCCACTGGACAACATTCCCTTGGAAATATTTGGTGTAACCAGGTCTCGTAAGGCATGCACTTTACCTCTATAGAAATTGATGACAAGTGGGTGTGGTTTGACAACATGCCTTGAAAAGCCTGGCAACACACGGAAGGACTCAGGCAAGGTTGCCCTGGTATAAGCAGTATATTGTTGACCTGGTGCGAACATGTGGATGTCAACAACTTCCATATTGGTTAGAGTACTGCCTTGGCTCTTATGGACAGTCATGGAAAACCCAAGTTGCAGTGGATACTGCCACCTAGACGCGATTAACCTTCCATTCTCATAGTAGCCAAACATGTGCTGTTCTATGATATGTGTCTCCCCAGTCTGAAATGTAATCAATGGGTGTCCATTCGAGAAGTCATTTACAATACCAGTAGCGCCATTGACCAGTTTAGAAGAAATGCTGAAAAGGTTCTGAAGGAGTATAACAGGTGCTCCCTTCTTTAAAACCAAAATCTGAGGGGCCTGACAAAGTTTATCAAGGCTTGCCTTTGCTGTGCCCATGTCCTGTGCAACATATCTCCTCTCCATGCCCTCAATTGTAGCAATTTGACGCTCATTATATGCATTCATATCTCGTCTTAGTGAATACAATCGCATGTCGACTTTGGGCAATGGTCTTGTCAACTTTGCCATCAGACTAAGGCATTCAGGTGTGCGGCGACCCATTCTCAACTCCTCCAGCATTGTTAGGAACTGGGGATTCTCCTGTCTATATACACCAGTGAGGAATATACACAGATCGATTGCTTTCTCCCATGTGTCACTCAAAAAGCAAAAGTCTGGGGTGAGTTCATCCTCTCTGAGATCAATGGGGGGAAGCTGAAAGAAATCCCCAGCAAACACGAGTCTAACACCCCCAAAGGGCAGACGGTTCTGCTTTATCATCTGCAGTAGAGTGTGTAGTTTCTGCAGGATGGCAGAGCTAAGCATGGACACTTCATCACAAATGATCACCTTGATTTTGTGGATCCGGTCAAATGAGATTTTATCCAGCTGTTTGAATATCTGGTTTGCTTCTTTTTGGCCTAGGCCAAGGCAGAAGGAGCTGTGGACTGTCTGTCCATTGATGAGGACTGCCGCCTTGCCCGTGGGAGCCACAACTGCAACGCCTTCTTTACCAAACTTCAACTCCATGTTTGCAATTATGCGTCTGATTACAACAGATTTGCCACTGCCCGCCCGACCAGTGACAAAAATGTTGAAATCATCAGCCAAACTGCAAACATGGAGTTGTTCCGGGGACAGAGAAACCATCTGACAGCGGGCCTAGAACAATACCACCCCCACAGTACAAAAATTTGCATCTAGCACATCATTGCTTGATGAGCACAGTGTAACTCAATGAACAAAAGAAAATATAAAAAAATAATACAATACACACTGGTAACTACATCTTCAAACTACAGGCGAACAACAATTTCCACTCACTGTACAAAAATGTGTACCTAGTACATCGTGTAACTCAATGAACAAAAAATTATAATAACGTTACACAGGTAACGTAATGCTATTGAAAGGAACTAGAAAACTACACTAATTTTACTACGCGACTACAACCACCAAAAGCAAACCTGCCCCACTACATCATTGCTTGCATACAGAAGACTTGGAAAATAACGTGGAGAGGACCCTGTAACACATAAACAGTACAACAAAATTTCAATTGCTTCGTCATTTGAAAGCCACGTGCACACTCCGTTTGGTTTAAAAAAAAATTAAATTTTTCATAGCATATAACACTATGGGCGCCCCCCTCCCTCACTTTCCCCGCCTATCGGCCATATCGGCCCAGTCAGGTTGATAACTAACATACCAGTCTCTTTGTTTACTATTCTATGCGTCTATCTTTTCGATACAGAAGTTTAACGACAGTAAAACTTTCAAATAATGACAATTCTTACCGATTCTCCGCCTCTGCGAGCTTGTGCAGACAGGCTAGCAGGAAAAACAGCTTTGGCGGGAACTCGGGGTCATAGACCAAATTTCCTGAAGCCTGATTGGCTACCAATGATGTCACTGTTTTGTGAAGCAGCGCCGCGATGCGGTAACATAGCAAACTGCTGGTAACGCACATACCGGGAAATGAAGGATTTTGGGCGTTACAAAATGCCGCGTATCGTCCTTTGTAATATGTATATCATCAACTGGATAGTTTCCATGGGCAAATAAGATATCAAACATGACAATGGCAACGTAAACAACCGTCTGTGGTGAGGAAATTAGCCGAAAATTAGGGTGTTTGAAATGACGTTTCCTACCTACGCTCGTCCCTCGCTCGGCCTTCGGCCTCGCTCGGGACTCGCTGATCGGCTTCGCCGATCTTCGGGTGCCTTCGGCACCCGCCCGTTTCGGGTATCTTCGGGACCGGCTCGCTTGAATCGCTTGAAGGTAGCAGGTCACAGTATTAATGGGCGACCCCCGGGTATAGAATGACGCGGGTATAGAAAGTAGTGCAGCGAATATTCTTGAAGGCTGGGTAGAAAGCCTGATAAGAGCGTCAGCCAGGTGTAAATTGTGCTGTGTGGTGTAGAAATGTATCGGGTTTGAGACTGTATGATTTGATTTGTGAAGGTTTTGCAGTTCGTGTATAAATGCGCCGCATTGTGCAACTGGCTTTCCGGGTGAGTCGGCTGCAGTTCAGGTCACGTCCGTAGGAGGCGATTTCAAAGTGTACGTCACGAGCAGATACGCCGACAGGATTTTTTGGTTTCTAGATATTTTGTAGTTTGTAACAAACGTTACCTTCTTCTCAAACATATTCGATTTCCGTATTTGTGAAGTGCACCCTGCTATAATTTTTACCGCGTCGAAGTGAGTCATCTTGGGGTCCTTAACTATAGAAATCCCCATAGGGCGAAAACTGTGTTCTGCTACCTTCAATCGCGGCATGATCGCTCGCATTTCGACAGGAAAGACGGTTTTTCAGAGAGTCGAAGCAGTTCGAAGTGAGTCACTTAGTATATGGGGATTTCCCCATTGAAGTGACTCACTTCAAACTGCTTCGAGCTTCGACCCACTGAAAATCATTCACGAGTTTCCCATCCCCAGAATGCAACGTGAAAACGCGGGGGTAACACTCATTTGCATAGGGCTGGAAGGCATCGGAATGATCCTGTTGACGTTAAACAGCTTGCTATTTGTTTTCAGATTCAAACCATAGTAATTTAATTAATGTTGATTATTCTGTCAATAACAGAAAAATATTCATTATTGACAGGATGGTCCTGTCAATAACAGAAAATTTTTGCACTATTGACAGGACCATCTATTGACAGGATGGTCCTGTCAATAACAGAAAAAATATACTGTTGACAGGACCATCCTGTCAATAGTGCAAAATTTTCTGTTATTGACAGGACCATCCTGTCAATAGCCTGTCAATAGCGGAAAATTTGCACTATTGACAGGATGGTCCTGTCAGAGAAGCCGTTCATTGCGGTCGGTTTCACTGAATGACTTCAAACTACCGGACCAAAATAATTACCTACATGTACAAAACTTAACCTCCATATACGGAGGTAATAAATGACAACAATGAATGATGTTGAAACACATGCAAGTTTATTCCATTCTAAAACACGACAGTGCTTGACAGAAGTCCTTCACATGAATCTACTACTTATGTTTCTGACAAAACACACGTTACTACTCACATCAAGCATCATATTCATTTTTTTCATATCTTACAAATCAAGTTCACAAAGGATCAAATCTATCAAATAGATACATATCAAGCCAAGTTCATTTCTATACAAATAGACTGACAACATTATATGGGAGTCAGAAAATGTACAAGTCAGATGCTATTCATTCCATCCTTTTCAAAGACTAAGAAGTTCATGCCAAGGTTTAGTATTATATACAAGTATAATATTCTAGTCCACAGCTCATGGTGAGAACTATATAAATGTTAAAATCTTTAGTCAGTATCTTCAGATACTAGTAGTTTGTTCATTTAATTAGTAAAATATGTACAACGGTTCTGTTTATAAAGGTTGGAGATCAATTGTAAAACTTTTGCACAAAGACAAACATGATTCAGCATTCAGCATCCACTGGCAAAAATGTCATTTTCTGTAAAATTACTATGCATATTGCATATTATTATAGAGGTTTCAGATAAGTACATGTATTCAGATAGGCTATTTTTTTGTTCACTGCTGAAAAGAAGGCACATTTTTCCATATCAAGTTGAAAAACAACACCATGCACGCAAAAATTTCATTTCTTTAAAATGACACTTGGAAAACTTTGGAGATTGCACTGTTCAATTTTGTTCAAGGCACAGTCAACTCAATTTGGACACTTTTTACTTGTTTGTAACAAAAACTTTCTGTTCCAAAACAAATGTGGTCAGTTTCATTTGAAAAAGCACTGAAACTTCCATCCCTTTTGCATGATATTTACAAGGAAATAACATATCAAAATTATATTAAAACCATTTCTATGACTTTACGTGCATATTCCAAACTAGACAGATATTAACTATACACATGGGGTTAGTGACAACAAGCAAAATGTTTGAGAAACATGGGGACAAAAAACTGCTTGAAAGACATTTTGCAGATCGTCATGACAAAACTGTACGGTTCTTTTGTCAACTTCCAGACATGGATATGCAATCAACTACAAGTTACAGTAGTAGATTGCATACTGGTAATCCAGATACCAAAATTGCAGAAACTTACTCAGTGGTTTTATTTTCCAGTATCAGGAAAAAATTTTTTTTGCTGTGTTAGAAGTTCACGTTGAAACAATTCTGTGGTACAGTACACATTCACTGTGTTTTAATTTCGCAGTGTAAGGTCATCTTGAAAATTGAAATTTTAAGATAAAAACCACCACAGAAGTTTCAGCATTCACATTGCATTAAAATTGAGCCATGCATTACATTATTTAAGGCACATGCAGGACTGGTGAAGGCAGTTCATGCACAGGTACATGTAGTGTACAGGTACATGTAGTGTAGTGGTGAGTGGTTAAGATGATGACGTTCACATTTACAGACGGATGCGGAATGAGCTGAAATGGAACACAGGTTTCTGTTAGACGAGCACATCTTGTACAAAACAACATTTTCTGTCGATTCTCACAAGTTTTACGCGATCAAGCCTTAGGCCACACCAATTTAACTTGTTGGTTCTTGGATTTGCCTCTTCATTTTTTTCTGATTTGAAAAAAAAAAGCTCATATTTTGCCCCCAACAATTGAGGAAAGTCATTTTCTTAATCCTAGTTGCTACAGTTTTTTTTCCTTCTATCAATGCAGTGACTTGATTAAAAGTTCAAAATTCATTGCTTAAATATTAACCCAGCATTTTGACTTCATGACTCGTATTGTAGCATTTGGGGCTATAATAAGATGCCTTAGACCTGTTTTTTTCCCGTCGCTTCATATTTTTTCTGAAAAAAAAAACAGAGAACCAACAAATTGAATTGGTGTGACGTTACCACAACCAAAAATGAAGCTCTGGTTTTACATGGTACTTATTTTGCCTACGTCCGAGCACAAATGAGCTACACGACAGGCTTGCATTACCAGTTTTGCAGACAGTATTATACCATGGCACTGACACAACACGCAAGCAGTTTGTATTTTGCATCAAGGATACAAAAATATCAGTTAAAAGTTTTCACATGAAATATTGAGATTAGTTAGGCTACACACACACACGCATGCATGCACACACAAACAAACACCTATGGCCTGAACATGAAAACAATAAAGCGTAAGTTAGCAGGAAAAATTGTTTTTAAAAAAGGGGTGATTGTTACTTACTTGATGAAGTCAGGGGCTTTGGAGATGACGTGCTCAAACTCAGCGAAGGAAAGTTGGTCATCCTCATCCAGATCTGCCTCTTCAAACAACTGCAAGGACACAGCATTTGTTATTTCCATTACTATTTATCTGCCAAGTTACATATATCTGCCTCTTTGAAAAACAGTGTGTTTGAGAGATCTCTAGTGCAGCACCCCCAGGTATGCACAGTTTTGAAGTCTACTGGAGATGTTGTGTTGGAGATCTCTTTGGATGCATTTTTCCAGAATATATATGTGCATGTGACTTGTGATGAAATTATGTTGGTAGACATTACCCCTCGGTATAGTAACAACAGTAGAAAAACTGAAGGCTTTGATGTTTCTAATACATTGTACACATACTCATATACATTAAAGGATGCACATTCCGACAACTATAGTGCAAGTAAGGGCCATTTTTCGTTATTTTCTTCATCCATCTTGTATTTTCTCTGTATGTGTATTGCTGGTGTTCTTAAATGTATTGTTTTTAGATTTGAATGACAAATAAGTAATGTATGTTTTGAGGAGGGGGGGGGGTCTTATAAGCCTTGCTACTTTTGGCCCAATCATGTTTAAACAAATGTGAACAAGAAAAAATATAAGAAAGGTTGCGTACGTTGTCCACGAGTTGTTCCATCTCTGTGTCGCTCAGTTTCTGCTCTCCCGTCAGTCGATCCACCACTTGTTTCAGGTCTGACTTGTCCAGGTAACCATCGCTGTCAAAGTCTGGTGCAGAAGAAAGTAAGGGGCTTATTGTGCTTGTGTATGAAAGAGCTGAACTGCCAAAGAGTATGGAAGTAAAAACATTCATATGCCTTGTCAGAATTAGTAAAAACCAAAATAAATTAAATCATATAAAATCTTTCCACTTACCATAAACTTTGAAGGCATATTCCACTTTGACATTCTTGGGTGCCTGCAGATGAAAAAATTGTTATGAAAATGCTGTTCAAACATCCAAGCTACACACAACACATGTTACTATATGAATATGGATGAAAACATTAGAATATCAAAGTCAGAGAGGTAGTATTCTATAGATATCCACACACATGGGCATCTATAGCAGCGGCACCTGAGCTGCTGTGCAATGTGATATATTGTGAACCAGTCAGAATTGCCCTGAGGAAGGTGACAGATGGTCACCGAAACGTCGGCTGAATAGAAGACTTGGTTGTGTAACAAGAGTCAGATATCCACACAAATGAATTATAAAGAAATATTGAAAAATTTATGCATCCTTCAGTCAATCAATTGTCTGCAGGCATCAGGATTCTTCACTAAACAAAATACATGTGTCCAGCCTTCAACACAAACATTGATGAAATAAATACGTACAGCATCGCTGAACACAGACATCATGTCCAAGAAGTCCTCGAACGACAGGTCACCGTCCCCTGACGATGAGAACACATCACAGATCCGATCTTTGAACGGATTCACCTGCGTGCGAAGTTCCAGACATTGTTAAGACCTGGTGTCAAGCAGTTGATAGATGAAGAAAGAACATTTTGCTTTTATCTATTTGTACTAGGTTGTCTTCCTGTAATCCCAAACATTCAGTGCCCTAAATACATAAAATCACAGAAGATACTGATACAGTGTGACTACAAAAAAATCATACATATGACACATAACATACACAACAATCAATCAATTAATTGTCCGCATGCTTCATGTCAAAAGCATGGCGGCTGTAGACAGTTGTTTCCAGGGACTTTGATACTGAAGTACAGAAATAAAAGAATTCCAGGTTTACTAGTATAATAATAGTAGTATTTGATAACTGGAGGCCCGCAAGCCCTTTTCCAAGGAGCGTAATTGGCGCATTTTGTGTAGAGCGTATTCGCTGTTTTAATTCTACGTAATGCATTGTAGCCACTTGAAATTTATCGTAAAAGCGTAATCGAGAGGTTTCCGAAATCAGTGTAGAGCGTTATCGGGACCCCCCCCCCCCCCTTGCAGGCCCTCATAACTGTACCTTTAACTCAGGAAGGGACCATATCTTCTCCTTGGGCAGCCTGGCGTTCTTGTTGGCTCTGACACTCGGAGGGTCCAGGAGATAGAACCTCTTAAAAACACTGTGAAAAGGAAAAAAAATACTTATGACGTCAAATCTTTAGAAGCATTAATTTTGGTTTCAGACTGCAGCATTGAAAAAAAGTATAACAACAAGCAAGTCTCTATCAACATTCAATAAATGTGTGTATCCATTCTTTTAGCATGTCAAAATAGAAGTCATAAATTTATCTTCTACGATTGAGTACAAAATGTAAAATGCATGTTGAGCACAGTCCTCATCACAAAACATGCTACAAGAGAATACTTACTGTAGAATTTCTTTCTTTGTGAAATAAGTCAGCTCCTGCAACACAAAAAACATAGAGGAATGTTTACACAATGTAAGCATCTCTATCAAATGAACAATGGCCCAACCTACAATGTGCATTGTAGTAATAAAAGTTTACCTACATTATATGTTTTAGTAATTTGATGCAATTGACATTTGGCTAACTTTTGAGTTATGAATATGATAGATGTGGAGTCTAATGCCTTTGTTTGTGTTTGTGTTTGTTTGAACAAATGAACTTTCCTCCATGACACAGTCTTTAAATCCTTGACTTAACGGTTAACCTATACATGGAGGGGGCAGTGTGTATATATACAATATGGTCAGTTTTCCAGCTCAACTTGGCCATATTTTGGTCCATATTAATTTTATTTTGGACATCATAATTGTTAGTGACAGAGTATGTCCCATTAATTTAGGCCAACTTCTGACTACATGTTTACAGTAAACTGGAGACCCTACAGTCCACTTGTAGAGGAGGCTATGTAGTCTGGTGGAGACTACTGATGTAGTATGTACACGAAGTGGGCTTGTTCACACCAAGTCTGGTGCACTGTCGTTTGCGCCAATTCAACCCGCCCGTTGAAGATCTTCTTACTACATATACTTGTTTCGTCCGTCCTGTGTTGGAATATGCCGCGCCTCTGTCAGTGTGGCACCCTGGTTTGACCAAAGCACAGAGAAGGAAGATTGAAAACATACAAAGAAGAGCCACCAGAATCATCCTTGCTAAGGAGTTCACGAACTACAAGTCAGCACTGGAGACGCTACAGCTACAGACTTTAGAAGATCGCAGAATAGCCCTGTGCAGACAGTTTGCGAACAACATACAAGCTTCTACCCTCTACCGACACTGGCTGCCACAAACCAGGGGTAGTGTCAGTGGGAGGATGACTAGACAACATGCAAAACTTGACCAATTGCCAGCGCGCACAGAGCGGTACAACAAAAGTACATTACCGTACCTTGTTCACATTTTAAATCATGAATAATCTGTGTAAATGTATGATTTTAATATGATTTAATGACTGTTTTTACAACACGGAATGATGATCAGGATTTTATTTCACTGTCTAAAGCTTTTATTCACGCAATTCAGCCTTGTGGCTGCCTAGTGATGGAGCTGTATTGTGATTTGTGTTTGTGTTTGAAATAAACCAATGATACTGTGAATACTGAGCTGGTTTGTAATTGGGTGTTCCCAGAAGTCACGCTGCTGCTGTGTAATCAGTTTGGCAAGGTGAGTGCATTGTGAATGCAGAACAGGTTGTGGAAAGTCTTCTGACAGGCTAAATTTACTAGCCAAAATAGTCTGGTAGAGACTAGAGATGTGTAGTGTGTACACAAGTGGGCTTGTTCACACCAAGTCACTTCACGCAGGTGTAAATGAGTACCTAACTTTGGTGAGGGACGTCCCTCGGACAGGACATTAAATGTAGGTCCTGTGTTTGGGGAGAGCCACACCCCACGCACGTTAAACTTAAAGATCCCACCACACCTTTTGAAAAAGAGTATAGGGGCATGCCCCAGTGTGCGATGGTCCAAATACTTATCTGATTATACACTACTGACTCCAGGAAGAGTAGTGTGAAATTCACACTAATGGAGATCCTAAACAAACAAACAAACAAACAAATAAATGTGTGCGATGTGAATACAGAACAGGTTTGTAATTAGGCGCTACCAGCAGTCATGCTGCGTTGCTTCTGTGTAATCAGGTCCGACGAAGGGCGGGCGGGGAGTCTACAGAATGTTCAGGTTGTGGAAAGTTTTCTGACAGAGATTTGCTAGCCCAAAGTGAAACTTTAAAAAAGTATCTCTTCTAAGTCTGGTGGAAACTAGAGATGTGAACTATACTACTGTATACTGTACACAAGTGGGGTTGTTCACACCAAGTGTGTATGTGCCGTGAATACAGAACAGTTTGTGGAAAATCTGACAGACTAGATTTACTAGCCCAAACTGAAACTTTTAAAAAGCATCTCTTGCAATCTGCATGGTAGAGACTAGAGATGTGTAAACAGTTGTGTGTACACAAGTGGGCTTGTTCACACCAAGTGTGCGCATCATGAATACACTTTAATTGGGCGTTCCCAGAAGTCACGCTGCTGTGCTGCTTCTGTGTAATCAGGTCCGACAAAACAAAGCCGGGCGGGGAGTCTGTTGTGACGACCTGCTACAACAATGGTGGGGGACTGACACCTGATACCCCACCCCAGGTCAGGGGTCACCGTGCAAGGTGGTTCCTGCTCACAATTATATACATGTATCTGTGTTTGTATAGCCGGTATAACCGCCTTTCGGCATAATTCACCAGCTTTGCAGGCACGCGGCGCTGTGGCAGCTGGCTACATTACACCAAACGACTTGTTACACCTAACTCTTGAACATCCAACTCTAGACATTGTTTAAAGCTATCTAATGACAATGCCCCTACTGTACTTGGTGACAGTGAGTTCCACTCTGCGATAGTTCTAGGAAAGAATGTGGAATGTGGAAAATCTTCTGAAGGACTGAATTTGCTAGCTTAAAATAAAATCATCTCCTGTCAATTCTCCCTTTTTCTTTATTTCCTTCCATTTTACTAGTAATTTTTTCAAACACTGAAACAAGTGGGATGTTGATAAGATATATTTTCATGTAGGACTTTAAAAAGCTTAAATAATAAAAATGCCAAAGTTGTAGAAGAGCTCACATAACTTTGTTGTACCCGGATTTTTTACAAGAATGAAAGGACCATAGTCTAAGAGTTGAAGTCAATATCAAAGTGCCAAATTTTGGTCAGTGACTAACAACAGGTGTACTATACATGTCTTATTAGGCTGTCATGGATGACTGTGTTTCAAATTCTCTGTCGAATGAAAGTGGTACACGTTGGCACATCTTCTTTTTTCCAACCTTGAGCTACACAACCTTGAGATACGCAATTTTTATCACGAATAAGTCGAAATCAAAAATTTTTCTAAAAGTCATTTCCTTGTTGATTCTTTGACTTTACAACTTGCTTCTCAACTTTGCATTTAATCACAAAGTCACAATACACCCTAATGCTAATCTGACTTAACGGTTATATCTTCAGTTACCAACTGCTTGATTGTGACAGTTCGAAAATATCTAGTAAAGCTAAAGGAAACCATAATTTAGGTCATAACTTGATAGAAATCGACCAGCCAACTAGACTAAACAAGCTTGTGAAGACAAACTGAAAGTAAAAGCAACAGAAAAGTCACGTAACGTCCAACTTTACCTGATATTCTTTCAGTTCCTCTTGCGTAAACTGGCTACTTGATCCTCCCATTGCGATCTGATGTGTTCAAACGACGCAGATCTCAACAAACTTTGACGAAAAAACTGAAAACAGACAAATTTTTGACGGAAAAGACCAAAGAAACAAGATGGCTGCTGTTTTGTTACCTGTCACGTGACCGCAGGGCTAGTCAATATATAAATGGGGGTGTGCATCATACTATTACTTACGTAGCTACCTAAAATGCATACTAAATTTGATTTAAAGATTAGAAATAAAATATTTGAATAATTTATAATTAATATACTTTTGTATAATTAGAATTTGTAGCGTGTTTGTTTATTTTTTTGATAGTTTTAAGAATATAGTCTACCTATCAAGGGATAGGTTAGAATGTTCCGATGACGTATACTGACTCAGCCTCACGACACGGAAGTGACAAGTAGACTTTTGGAAGAGAACTGAAGGTTTTTGTCGTCCTTCCATCGTTTTGTTCAAACCAAAGCAAAGACAACACGTCAGGCATGTTCCAGGGAGTACATGCAAACCCTAACCCAGGTTGGTACCTTTGTACATCCTTTGTTTGGCCGTATTTTTGTCTGGTTGTGTTTAATACTAGTAACGTTAGGTGTAATTACTGTTAGATTTTTGGGGAGGGGATGTGTCATCAAATATTTTTGTGTGATATATATTATATTGTACCAAAACCCAGAGAGCATAGAAAATGATGCAAATAGGTTTAGAGTTTTATATGTTACTTTATGTACGCATCTTTTCAACCCTATTATTACAAGAGAAGAGAGAGAAGGAAGCTCCTTTTTTGCTATCTGATCTTGTCATCATTTTGTAAGATGAAGTGACAAAAATAGAGCAACAGTAACGTTATATTTACAAATGTATGTATTACCATGTTAGGGATATTTGTTGAACATTTCCTAACTAATAATCAACATACATGTAACATTACCAATGGTCATCATCATATTCACCATCTTCACGAAACAATTTGTTTTGCCTTTGTAATAATTAACATGTTGTATGTCTGTTTTATTTCAGCTGCCAACAGGCCAGAGCTTATGGAGGTAAGCAGTCTATCTTTTTGCTGTATGCTAATATTATCGTAACTGCAGGACAGTAGCAAAGACCTATGCTACGCTATGCATTTCTAGACAATTTAATTGGTGCTGTACTTCAATTAAAAGAATAATGCTACATGTATAGTGTGTAGACTGGATATATATTTTAGATGTGCAAAGTGTACCAGGTCCTTCAGTGTGATTCGACCAGTTTTTAGCTGCAAAGCTTGCAAAGGAGGTGTGTTTCTAACTTACACATATACCAAAGACAGTTATAACAGCAATACAGACACAGACACAGAAGATAATGCAAGTTGGTGTCAAGGAAAGTTAATGTTTGTACATTGATTGCCGTCACTGAGATCTTACCCAAAGAATAGTGATATCATAAGTACTGAGAGTCCTCTCTCTGTGGTAATCTTTACTTGTTTGTGGATTTGTTTAGGAAGTGAAGCTCCATCGTACGTCCCGTGAGAGAGAGCGTTACGATAACCAGGCTGAGCTGTTCGCTGTCATCAACACACTACAGAATCTGGAGAAGGCTTATATCAAGGATGCCATCAGACCTGAGGAGTAGGTCTAGTTTTTTAGTCATGAAATAGTGATAAAGTCTCAAGCCGTCAAGGGAGACTAGTCACTAAAGACTGGCTTTATAACAGAATCTATCTTACTTGTTTGTTGATTTGAAGGAAGTGAAGACTTAAATCAAGGACGCCATCAGACCTGAGGAGTACGTCAAGTTTTTTTCTTTGAAATCAGATAAAAGTCTGGGGGAAATCTGAGGGAAGACAAACCGCACATAGCACTTTTTAGCACTTTTTAGTGTACTGAACTGAACTGACACAACAAAGGAAATGATATGGTACCATTGGTAATAAACAGGTAAAAGATAAAGGTAAAGGTAGTCACATAGCCTTTTTGAAGTTGTAGGGGCAGTACTGTTGTTGATACACTGTGTCTAGGGCATGGTATTGAATACCCTGGATGCCAAACTAGTATCGGGCCATTAGCCGTTTTCCTTCGGCAGCCAAGAACCCTTCGCCCGCCTATCTAAATTACCGCTACGGGGGAGTTGAGCCCAAGGGGTTTGTCCGGGAATAGGGCCGGACAAACATATAAGGCCGAACATAAGGCAGAACATATCACCCTCCTTCCATCCTGTTTCACTTCCCTGACCCAAGTGAGGTACTCATTTTACACCTGGGTGAAGTGAAGAAAGTCGTGTTAAGTACCTTTCCCAAAGACACAACGTCTAGTCAGAAATGCTAGAAATCAAACTTGCAACCTCTCAATCTTGTGTCTACTAGCCTAACCAGTCGGAAATTTTGAAACCAAACAACGCCATTGTTTAATTGTATTCGTATGCAGCTGTGGCCGCTCTTTTTGTGGCTTTTGTATTTGTTATGTGTATGCAATTCAGCACCTTGTCGCTGCTATGTACTTGGGATTTCAAACCATCAATAAACAAATCAATTCAATTCAGTAGAAGTCAAGGCATGTATTATCCAATGCAGTACAATACAATAACACACCCATGTACATGTCCTTTATTCCCAGGTACACAGCTGCCTGCTCCAAGCTCCTGGCCCAGTACAAGGTCGCCTTCAAGCAGGTCAAAGGTGACGAGTTCCAGACTGTCGAAGCTTTCATGAAGAAGTACAGGGTGAGATTTCTGTACTGTGGTTTGCAATAATTTTTTCAAAATCCAACTTCAACGTTATTATTCCCCAAAACGGGGGTTAGACGTGTTTACAACAAGTGCAAAAAAAGACATATTAAGCAAAAAAAAAATGAAAATGAACATAAAAACATATTACTAGAGCTGTGTACCTAGTACCTGTAAAATTATTTAGGTACAGCTCCAAGCCTGAACATCTGGTGTACATATAGCTGTACCTGAACAAGATAAAACACATTTTTTTTACACTAAAGATAGGTAAATATCTCAAAGAAGATAATTTTGACAACTTAGCATTTGAACAAATCATTAATAAAACATGTAGATGTTTTTAGATTTTAGAATATTTAAACCTGTATACAAAGACAACAATTTACCACTGACAGTTTGCTGCATGTACATGTATATCTTGGACCTTATAAAGGGCTTGGTACACATAGCTTTAAAGTTTGAATAGTTTGAAGATTTTTAAGTTTGAATACTAGTAACGTAATTGACGAGGAATCACATTTATTTCTCCTCCCAGATGAACTGCCCGGCTGCTCTAGAGAGGATAAAGGAGGATCGACCAATCACAATCAAGGACGACAAGGGCAACACGTCCAAGAGTATTGCAGACATCGTCTCGGTAAGTAAAACTCACAGATGTTTCAACATCTCAGGTTGAATAAGGTCACCACTCACCAGCCATGCAGGAAGGCCTGGACATTCTTGTTGTTTTTTGCATCCAGTTATTATGTTACTTTTTTTTTTTTTTTTAGTATCTGTTTATTGCACATGTGTACATAATGAAATCAAAAAAACTATTATAACATTACAATGCCTTTACAGATTTCCCCTGGCTTTCTTGGCAAGTGTTAGCTTCCTAGGACTTTTTTTACAAGTTTTTTTACAGGTCTTTTTTATAAGTTTCAGTGCACATGAATTTTTCTGATTTCAAATCTGATTCTATTTCAGCTGTTCATCACAGTCATGGACAAGCTGAGGCTTGAAATCAGGGCCATGGACGAGGTGAGTAGAAATGACAGAGGTGTGTTTTTCACTGTGGAAATCATTTGCATGTTCTTGCCCACATGGACCAAATGCAGTAGTTATACTATTACAACAGAGTGTGAAGGTAAAACACCAGGCCCTGTAATGTAGTAATAGTCAAAACTACTAAGCGTATCAGTCTGTTATCACTAAATCTGTTGTCTACAACACCACCTTATTGCAAGTAAACATGCAAGTGCAGCTTACAAAGTGTATTAAGGTTTGATGAATTTTTAAAGCAAGAAAAGTCTTAGGATTACAAAGACTGTAATTCTATTTCAGCTAGTGTCCAGATTAATGACTTTGTGCATGAAAATTTTTCATTCTTAACCTCAGATCCAGCCAGACCTGCATGTTTTTGCCCACATGGATTAAATGCAGTTATTTTATTTTATTCACATAGATTTGTGAGCATTCCTCAGAAAACAATGTGCTTGTAATGTGCTTATAAGGATCCTTTTCTCATGAAACATAAAAACATAGCTGCAAGGTTGGAGTAACAAATACAAAAAAACGTGTTCTGGACATAAAATGAAAATGGCTGTAAAATGCAGTTATATGACCCTAATTGCAAGCAGACACAAGTTTTACAAGACTACAGCAGCTAGAGCTTTCATGGATGTCTAAATAGAGAAAAGCCTTACAAGATTGACATTAAGTCATTAATCTTGTACATGAAAATTTTCTTTCCTAACTCAGATCCAGCCAGACCTGCGTGAGCTGTTGGAGACCATGAACAGACTCAGCACCCTGCCTCCTGACTTCGAGGGAAAAACTACAGTCAGCAGATGGTAGGATTTATCAACGCATTTGTACATCTAGCAAATTGATGGTTAAGATTGACTACTTGTAGGACCATCTTGTTCTGTAGGTATGCTGAGAATGTGACAATAAATCTCTATTGTTGTAATGGGCATGGCACTACAAATCCTGAAACTTTTGCATCTACTGGTTTTATTTCATGGTAAAGGGGAAGGGTGGTTTTACCTGTTTTAAATAATCTCCAAGTAGATCATACAGTGGCAAGGCAGTATCCATTGGCCAGAAGAGTGTCCATTGGCCACCACAGGGTGGCTAGGATACTGCCTGGCCAATTTAATACTGTCTTTTGCGGCCACCGAAAGATCTGCTTGGAGATAATGTTTTAATCTCCCAGTGGAAACAATTCTGTACAACAGTAAGTCATACATGTACAAGCGTGGTGAAATTAAGGTGTCATGCAGTCACTGTAAAAACCATAATGAAAGTTTAGCGATTTGTTGTTGTTCGTCCATACTTTTAAGATTTAGAGTTTATGTTTATTCACTAGTATATGAACAG
This sequence comes from Branchiostoma belcheri, assembly GCF_001625305.1. NCBI lineage: Eukaryota > Metazoa > Chordata > Leptocardii > Amphioxiformes > Branchiostomatidae > Branchiostoma > Branchiostoma belcheri. The sequence continues at coordinate 1,649,334 of NW_017802935.1, forward strand.
AGTGATGACACATTCTCGCTATCTCCCCTCCAGGCTTCAGACGTTCAGTAACATGCAGGCTCACGATGAGCTGGACGACAACCAGGTCCGACAGATGCTCTTCGACCTGGAGTCTGCCTACAACGCCTTCAACAGACAACTTCGCTGAGTCAGCAGCCATATTGATTATATGTTATTGTTGCTATTATGGTAATATTATAATGTGTAGATTGGATAGAGGGATTTTCTTTTACACGACCAGTATTGTCTCTTATTAAACTTGCTGACGTTTTGGAGCTTCTGACTGGAGTTCTGCTTTGGATTGTGTTCTTGCCGCAAAAGAGGCACCTACATTGGCTACATATAGCAGTGAGAAACAGAACTCCAATCAGAAGCTCTGAAGATGGCAAGAGACAATACTGGTCATGTAGAAGAAAATCCCTATATCCTATGTCCTATGCTTGACTATTTTTGGAAATGTGTAGATTGGAAGATATTCCTTTGTTGTTTGCTGATGGCACTCACTCAGTCTACTAAACAAGGTAATGGTGCATAACAATGCTAGGTAAAAAATTTTGCAAGCCGATATATTTGTGACCATCTGTCACCTTCCTCAGGGCAATACATACTGACTGGCTCTAATTCACTTTACTTTGTCAGTATTGCCCAGAGGAATGTGACAGTTACCGAAACGTCAGCTTGAAAACCGTCTTTGGTTGTGAATGAAGAACTTTGTTATACAACAGTCATTTACCCACCTGATGAAATCATTTACAACGGTAGCGGTACCTTACTAATCCATGGCATCTACCTTTTGCATTGATTTGAATGATAATTAAGCATAATTATAATTGAATAATGTAGTAGATTGTTGATTTGAGAAACTTGAATTTTGAATATGAAATCAACAAGGTTTGGGGGAGGGAATTGACGTAAACTAGCTTATGAATTGATAGTAACAAATAACATTAACGTTCATCGAGGCCTGACGTATCATAAACTTCAAACAACCCTCTTGGCTTGAATCTTTTGTTTTGCTTACCAAATTAGAAGGTCAGTTATTGGAACATGCATGAATTGATCACATGTGAGAGTTTGTACAGGTCAGAAATTGTACGTTATATAATTGCAGTCTTAACCAAGATACACAAAGTACAGTGCACTCGAATATGCTGTATATAATATTGTACCAACTGTACATAGACCATGGAAGACAAGGGCAAAAAGACGACTTAAAATTGTTAATTATGAACATTTTGTACAAACTGAGTAAGTTGCATGTTTGGTACACATAGTGGAAAACATGAGTGTGACTCCTACAGTAGCTAAGGATATTTTTGCGTCAACATTCTGATCACAGATTATACGTGTCAAGTTTAATTTGTACATGCATCTTACGTGATACAAATGTTACCTTACTGGGTATATACATGTACATGTTGAAAATACATTGCAGAAATAGAGGTGTTGAAGTTTGTTTACTCATTGTGGTCCTCAAGATTCACAACAGAAAAGTGGTCATGGTTTAGCCTGGGTGCCATCCAATTTGTAACGGCTACCCCGAAAAAATCGAGGGTAGCTATTACAAATCGGATGGCACCCAGGCTAGTCATGGTTCAGTCACCACTATGAAATTATATCATATTCTCATTAATTATGCAAATTAGGTCTTCATCTACGTAAGTAATATTGTTCCTCGTCCTAAAAGTTTGGATAGTCCTATCATGGCATGCAGCAGATTTACAGGATTTCCTCATTAATCATGCAAATTACATCCCAATTTGTATAATTGTCATCTGATTATGTCAATCATCACCTAGGGCCACACCAATTTAATTTGTTGGTTCTCGGATTTTTTCAGGAAAAATATGAAGCGACAGGGCGAAAAAAAAAAAACAGATCTAGGCATCCTATTATAGCCCCAAATGCTACAATAGGAGGTATGAAGTCAACACAAAAGGCTGGTTCAAAATTTAAACAATGAATTTTGAACTTCTAATGATACCACTGCATTGAAAGATGGAATAACTGTAACGACTAGGAAGAAAAGGACTGTTTTCAACTGTTCAGGGCAAAATATGAGCATTTTGCAGTTGATTCTGATTTTTTTTTTTTTGCAAATCAGGAAAAAATGAAGAGGCGAATCCGAGAACCAACAAATTAAATTGGTGTGGCCTAAGCTACCTACATACCAAAAATCATGACAATCCGTGAACCAGCTCTTGAGCCTCAAACATTTTTGGTACACAATAGAGACCGCAGAGCTACAGGTAAACAAACCTGGTGGAATGTAACCCGACACCCAGGTGAGTCTATTGAAACTTGGCGCTTTCCCAATCATGAATGCACTGGTGCCGAACAAAGTCCAACCAAAGTCAAAGGTTACCCTAGTATACAGGTAACAGCCTGGGGTGTGATCGTATGTTGGCACATCATACGGGGGGATTGTCCCAAGAAAGTATCGCGAGAACACACGAGACTGGCGTGCGAGAACTCTCAGTTCTAGGGCCCTAGGGAGGGGTGGCCAGTCTTGACCACTTTACTCAACAGGAAGGAAGAGGAAACAGTGTACTTATAGGTCGACCGGGGAAGGTAGGACAATTGTTTGGATCTAGGTTTTGGTATAAACAATGGATAGATTATGTAGCAACATGTATTTGGGAGGGGTACGTAGCAGGTGGGCCATACAATGTCCCATTGGTAGTCCTTGGCAGTCGAAAATGACTGTGTCCCAGAATTAATTCATTCAGAATTAAGTAACAGGGTACATACATATCAGGCCAATGACTAGAAAGACCCTTGGCTGGGAACACTAGATTATTTACAGTTCTGATGGTACTAGTATTCGGCTCTGTCTAAGGTCCTGGAGGCTATCTTACTAAATCGCCTTGAGCCCTACATTCTTTCGCCTGATCACCAGTTTGGTTTTAAGCGTCATCATGGACTTGACATGTGTGTCTTCACCTTGAAGCAGACGATAGAGTATTATAGGAGCCTTGGTTCTCCTGTCTTCACTTGTTTTTTAGACGCCTCCAAGGCCTTTGACAGAGTAAATCACTGGACCTTATTTAAAAAACTTCTAGACAGGAAAGTACCTGTGTTCATTGTACGTTTTCTTGCATACTGGTACCAAAATCAATCAATGTGTGTTAGATGGAACAATACCCTGTCTCTCCGTTTTTCTGTGTCAAATGGGGTGAGGCAAGGGAGCTTGCTGTCGCCTGTTCTGTTTAATATCTACATTGATGACTTAAGTATTAGACTTAGTAATGCGAACGTTGGTTGTTATATAGGTGGTCACTTGGTGAACCATCTGTTTTATGCTGATGATATGTGTTTAATTTGTCCAAGCCTGAAGGCTCTACAAAAACTCGTGAATATTTGTGAAGAATTTGGTTTCATAAATGATGTATTATTCAATGCAAACAAATCTTGCTGTATGTATTTCCAAAGTGCCCGTTTGCTACTTAAGCAACCTCTTCCCTGTGTTAAATTGAACGGAGAGCCTTTGAAATTTGTTACGTCATATGTTTATCTCAGTATTCACATTAATGACAAACTGAGTGACGACGACGAGTGACGACGACTGTATTCTTACCCAGATAAGAGGTCTGTATAGCCGTGCAAATACTATTATACGCAAATTCGCTTATTGTTCTTCATATGTTAAAAAGACGTTGTTTACAGCTCATTGCTCCCAACTTTTTGCTGCACAGTTGTGGGACAGAGCTAGTTCTAGAATTGTATCAAAGTGTCGAGTTGCTTACAATAACTGTCTTCGCATCATAATGTCACTACCCAGATTTTGTAGTGCAAGTGAAATGTTTGTATACAATAGGATTGACACATTTGATGCTACATGGCGTAAACAATGTTACTCATTTATATCCCGTCTATACAAGTCATCAAACAACATTATCCAATCTGTTCTTAAATCTGAAGTGATATTCCGTAGCAGATTCTTTCGCAATAACTGGGCCCGTCTGTACATATAGTTATATTATTCTTTTACTGATGTAATTGTGTGTGTATTTTATATGTTTGTTGTATATGGGCGAGTTATGCCTGAAATAAAGAAATAAAGTAATGTTTGGTGGAAAGTGAAAGAAACCTGTAGCCTCAACTGTTTACTGTTTGGGTTGGGTAAACACACAAAATACATTGTCCATTAGTAATAGCCGGAAATTTCCTTATCAGATTTCCAACGTTCCAATGGAAGCACACACGTGTACAATGTAAGTCACATAGCACAATACCTATCCGCCACCACTATGACATTGCCAGAACATGGCAATCATAGAATCAAAATCATGACCCAACTTATCAGAAAGGTAAGGGCAAACTCGTTTTATGTTTTAATTATTATGAAACATCGTCCTTAGTGTTTTGCGTGGATCTAAATCCGTCGCATGAAAGAACTGAACAATACTGGAAACATTTAATAGTAATATCTGCCTCCAACGTTTCTATCATTACTTTTGGTTTGATATTGAAGTTTGAACTATATTTTCTCCAGGATTGCTACATTTTTCTGCTGCCAGAATAGACTCAGGAACTTTAGACGTCAAACATGGCTGCCCAAGGTAACTATCTGTTCTGTATCTGTATCTGTATAGCCGGTATAACCGCCTTTCGGCGTAACACACCAGCTTCTGTATCTGCATAGCCGGTATAACCGTCCTTCAGCGTAACACACCAGCTGATGTTGTAACGTTACACAATAATTGTCATACAAAATGTTTTTGCTTTAGATTGTGGAAGAATACTCTTAACAGCGTCCAGATTAAATTTGGACTTTCCAGAGCACTTTGGACAAATGCTTCTAGCTGTCTTCAGCTTATACTTACAATGCTAATATTTTGTGAACAACTTCCCTGTCATATTGATCCCCAGCGGGGGTCGTCACGCATCGTTAAAAATCGAAAAATCTTAAGATTTTTCTTTAAAATCTCAAGATGTTTCGGAAAATTTTCCAAAACAATCTCAAGATTTTCCAAAACAATCCCAAGATTTTTTGAAAGATCTCAAGATTGTTTCTGACAATCTCGAAATATCTCAAGATTTTTTTAAAAGAATCTTAAGATTTTTACAAACAAGCTTAAGATTCTTTGTTACAATCTCAAGTTTTTTTAATAGTCATATTGAAATTGCTGTTTAAACGTTATGTAAGTTTGATAATAATCAACATCAGGATTTTCCGGAGGTTTTATTGCTGTGTAAGTTCTGTTTTAGCTCGTTGACAAGAGTTTTTTTAAAATTTTTCTGAAGCTTGTCAATGATAGATTAACCCCATTCACAGTTTGACGGTTTCTTCTCTCTTTTTCTTTTGCATCAGTAGTGTGTTAATCCTACAAGTAGACTTCTCCCAATTATTATTTTTGCATAGTGAAAGTGAAGCATGGTGAATAAACCATTGACATTACATCTTGCAAGAATTATAACTTCTGGATATTCTGTTATACAGTATTGATGGATTACACTGTAACCTGGTGACCAAGTCTTTATTAGCTGCAGTGTCTCTTTCGTCCTCTCTGCAAATTCTTAGATTACAGTACGATCACAGCAGGACTTATGTATCTGCATGTCCATGTAGCAGCAAGCAAAAGCCACATTGTCGGTCTGTACGGCCCAGGACCAGGGGTTTTATCGGTTTCTACTGTCTCCTCCTGTTTTTTACAGGTCCCTCGATGTCAGGAAAAGAAAACTAGTCTAATAGAATAAGTTAGGAGTTATATGCAGATTTCTATATTTTAAGTGGAAGACTTGCCAGTTTTGTTGGTTAGCAATTCCATTCGGGGTAATGTTGAAGCAGTATGTGCTGGTTTTTCACTGAGGAACTTTGATGGGAAGAAAACTGATGCAGCGGTAAGTTGGAGAGGACCAGGAATGTGGTATGAGATTGAGTGAGTTTTCCCTGGGAACCAGACTTGACTTGTGAAGCTGGGGGCATGGAGGGTAAGTGATAGCCCGATCCACCCCTCCCCACTATCCGCTGTGCCTCTAGACTGTGCTGTGCAACTTAAAGACACACAGGCCCCATACAGAATGTAGGTCTGCCGCCATGAAAACTCTTTGTCTGAGTTTGGCAAAGAACCCAAAGCATGTCCTGTCGTACTTTCTGTTGATGTGTACAAAGCAGGGTATATTGGTTATGTTAGGAAAAAGTGTGTAAGTACTGATTTTTTGAAGATTGCTTCAGACAATCTCAAAACATCTCAAGATTTTAAAAAGAATCTCAAGATGTTTACAAACAATCTCAAGATTCTTTGAAACAATTTCAAGATTTTAAAACGTCACTTTGCATCTAGGTGTAGCTAGCTAGTATCGGGTATTGTGTGTGCATTGTTAACCCGGGTAATGCATTGTTACCAAAAGTCTATAATGCATTATGCTTTCCCAGCCTACAACCATTCAGGTAGGCTCCTCTGACTGTGAGTCCATTTTCTGCGAGGGGGGTGAGCTTGGTGAGATAATGGGCTTGCTAATGGGTTTTTGATGGGTTAAGGGGAGAAGCCATTTCCAGTACCCCGCCCCTGTCATTACAAGGCTTCATTTTTTAGGTCTTTGCTGATTAAGATTGTCTGGTTGCTGGTTTGAAATGATTCTTTCTACCAAAAATTAGGAAAAATGTTTTCGGTAACACTTTTCATCTAAATCATATGTGGCATTTTGTCCAGATTAGGCAGGGTTATATTACCTCAGAGGAAAAGTACAGCATAGTTATGAACATATACTATAGGCCATAATAGACTAAAGGTAATTTTTACTTGAGCCATGGTTAAGCAAAGTATATAATGTGTACTTTTTGTAAGTACAATAGAGAAGTCTTAATATAACTCTGACTAATCTGTGACTGCCATTTGCAACAGTTTGTATAAATGTAGTGATGTCATCAAACTACATGTTACTAGGGAAATTGACAAAGTTCTTACGGGACTTCATTCAAGTCCATGGTTAGAGTTTGAAGGACAGTGAAAGTAATGAGTTTATGGTATAAAAGGATATATGCACATGTAACTTGTTCTAAGTATTGAGGGGTCAGCTTGCCCACAAGGCTCTATTGCCACAAATCTAAACATTCACACAAATCTGGACCAGATGTTACCCTATCAGATCCCCCCAGCAGATGCACCACAATACAGAATCCAGCTAATAATAGTTGAAACAATAGAAGGTAGAAGCAAATGTTTGTGGAGACTTCACAGCAAATATTTTATAATCTGCTGATAAAATATCTTGTTCAATACATTTAGATACTACTTTAAAATTAAAGCTTGTCTCTACTGAATGATTTCCACCTGTCGTCTACATGCATGTTCAATGCCATGAGCCAATATCCTTTACAAATTGCATCTCCAAGATAGCAAGAGCTGGTCTTTGACTATAGTATAGGCCAAGGCAGCACCAAAAGTCTTGCACATGCATGGGCATGGAGTTGTGTACTCTCCAAGCAGAGGTTTTTCTGCATTACCATGCCCTGCTGGTGCAGGTACACACTATCCAGTTTAGTGTCTGTTGTTCCCCGTCTTCCGGGGGTTGAAAATTACCTTCACCTTGAAACTTTTACTTGCACAACTCAGACTTGGGAAGTGTGGATCATATTAAAAGCTCTCCTGTTGCAGTAATCTTTTCATGATGGGCCTAACATACATACCGCACGAATGTAGGATGTAGTTTTGTGACCCACCAGTCTTAGAAAAGTTCTACACTGTGTATATAATGGTGATCCTATTGTTGAAAAAAGTATTGAACATTTAAATTTGGGTCAAGAAAACATTTCCCCCAACACCATATTTCAATTATATGGAAAACTCGCCGAACTGTTTTAGAATGTTAATTACCTTCGCCAAGAAGGTTATGTTTTCGTAGGCGTTCGTGTGTCTGTGTGTGTGTGTGTGTGTGTGTGTGTCAGCACGATAACTCAAGAAGGCTATGATGGATTGTCTTGATATTTGGTAGGTGGGTAGGTCTTCATGAGACGTGGAACTGATTAGATTTTGGGCCCCCTAGCGGCTTGTTGTGGTACTGCAGCTGAACTTCCGGTTTTGATATCTCGTGATCTGGACATGCTAGGGTCATGAAATTTAGATGGTAGATAGCTCTTGTGCTGGGGAAGAAGTACTGTGAGTTTGAGCCCCCTAGCTGCTTGCTCTGGAACTGCAGTTCGCATTAGTTGAAAAATGTTTAAAGGCGGATAATTCAAGAACCGATTGACGGATCGTCGTGATTTTTGGCATGTAGGTAGCTGAAGTGATGCTTGACATAGTAATATTACAATTATGCAAATATTAATGTAATTTGCATAATTAATGAGGAAATTCTATAAATCAGCTGCATTCCATGATAGCACTATTCAAGCTTGTGACATATGTGATTAAGAACAGCAGAAATACAGGCAGATATCGATTTTGCAAATGAAGACGTAATTTGCATAATTAATGAGAAAATGTTATAATTACATAGTGGTAACTGCCTGGAATTTTATACTTGGGATATTTGAAAGTTATGTGAAGGTGAACATAATTAAACATAACTTATTCAAATAAGGACCTCATTTGCATAATTTATGAGGAAATGCTATAATGGCATTCTTTGATAAGATAAGACTGTCTTCTGGTGTAGAATATGATTAACAGATATAATTGATGTAATATAGGATCCTATTTGCACAATCAGGGGGATTAATCTATAATTTCTTATTCATAAAGGCTAACATCATTTGGCGAAGGTATGAGATCGTGGAACTCTAGTTTTCTTTTAGATTTTTCAAAAAAAAATCTTGGGATTGTTAAAAAAAGATTTTGAGATTTTCCAGTAAATCTTGAGATTTTCCAGAAAATCTTGGGATTTCTAAGAAATATCTTGAGATTTCTAAGAAATATCTTAAGATTTTTCGACTTTTAGTTTAATTTTCTGTTAACTGTCAATCTGTTGTATAATGCAAACAGGTCTATGTGATGCAAAAGTTACATTTTGAACTAAACCTACATGTTAAACATGACAGTTGGCTCTGTTAAAGCCAGTAAGAACTGAATGACTGAAAAGCTATATGTTGTGTGTAAATGAAGCTTCTCCATTGTGCACCCTGCTAGTACAAGCCCAAAACTACCACAACTGGCCTAAATCAGAATTTACACAAATCTTAAGAAGGTGACGTTTGAACAATAATTTCAAAATTACTTTTTTGAAATCGGTTCAGATCACCTGAAGATGTCCATTTCTTGAATGTTTCCCCTGATGCAACGCTTTCATTTTCCCAATATAAGATAAAACATATTACATAAAACATACATGCCATGCATTTCTGTGACCTACACATTATGCCTAAGTTAGAATGGTGTCATGTTACTCTATTATTCTGTTATTCAAATCCTAATAGTTCTGATGTACATGTATGACAGTCCTGTAAATCTTTATGTGATGCAAGAATTTACCACTTGACTGTTATGCAAGAATACTCAACCATCAGATTGCGCAGACATATGTAAAGAACAACTATGCAGCTATGCCACATTTGATACCATAGTTGTATCGCTAATCCACCACAGTCACAAAGAGGACTCAGAAGACACTGAAAAAAATGTTAATCTACCATTGACAAGCTCCATGAAAATTTAAAAAAACTATCCTCATCAACTCGCCTAAACTCTCAAGACTCAGAACTTACACAGCAATAAAACCTTCCGGAATATTCTGACTTTGATTAATATGAATCTTACATGAAGTTTAGACATCAATTTTAAGATGACTTTGAAAAAAATCTCCAGATTGTTTAAAATAATCTTGAGATTGTTTGTAAAAATCTTGAGATTCTTTAAAAAAATCTTTAGATGCTTTGAGATTATCTGAAACAATCTTAAGATTTTTAAGAAAAATCTTGGGATGGTTTTGAAAAATCTTGAGATTTTCCAAAACATCTTGAGATTTTAAAGAAAAATCTTAAGATTTTTCGATTTTTAACGATGCGTGACGACTCCCGCTGGGGGTCAATATGATCCGTACGGTGACAGGGAAGTTGTTCACAAAATATTAGCATTGTAAGTATAAGCTGAAGACAGCTAGAAGCATTTGTCCAAAGTGCTCTGGAAAGTCCAAATTTAATCTGGACGCTGTTCCTTGCTTTAGATTGTGGAAGAATACTCAAGTTTGTGTATAAGGGGAAATTGGAATCAAGGTTTTTTAATGCTTGTTTCTAACCCTAAAATGTGCTGCATACTATCTACATGTCAAATACTAAGTAACTAAAAACATGAATGATCACATTCCAGTTGATGTGGCTGACTACTTTGACCAAGTCGTCGAGAACGTGAGCTACAAGTGGGAAGACTTGGCCCGCAAACTGGGGTTCGGGCGAGGCGAGATCAAATCAATCAATGCAACGCTGGCCTTGCAGGACCCTGATGCCAAGTGCAGGGAAGTGCTCGAAAGGTGGCAAGGAAGAAACGCAGATGGTGCAACCCTACAAGTTTTGAAGCAAGCCCTCATCGACATTGGCGAACGGCTGACAGCAGAGAGCTTGAAGTTGAAAGGTAGGTGTGTCTGTAATCTTGAAGACGTGTCGACAATGCCCTCATGATTTTGAACCAAAAACCAGATCTAAGAACACAGACACATTTTCAGTTCAGTTCAATTCAATTCTTTATCAAAACAACTCGCTGACATGTGTCTGAGTTGTGTTGTTCTTACCAACAGTAGGCACTTCATCTATTCTGATCTCATCCTATATGCACTTCAGTTAATTAGAATCTAAAATCTATGATAGACAAAGCAAATATTCTACGACTTGCCTTGCAGGTGCTACAGCACTGCCCAGCGGAAGTGCCGAGAACGACAGTCATCCAACCTCACAGACGTCTGTCAGTGGCAATGATTCTCCCAATAAGTGTCAAGGTAATATCATCAGTACATGGCCTTTGATGTATCTATAGCTCATTCAAAGAGTTGTATCATGCAGCAAATACCTGTCCACAGTAAAGCATAGACAAGACATCTGTAACGTGATGTCATGGTTTGTAGAATATTGTGTAGACCTAACTTAGATTTGAATCTGGGAACAAGTAATGTACAGATCAGTGTTTAACAGTTCAACAATGCATGATATGGGTGAGTTCTTCTAACGTGCAGTCCGGCAATATGGAACGTCAAGTTTGTCGATCAGTGCCGTGCTCTTTCAGACAATAATAACATGATATTTCTTAATCCGTGCCAGGTAAACGTAACGGGACGAAAGTCTTCACTCAACCGAAAATGCCAAGAGTGAGCCCAACGCCTGCCGTGTTTCAGAGGACGGACTCAGGACCAAGAGGTAGAAATTTCAATATTTGTTCTTTGTGGTTCTGTAACTGTAACTCACAGTATGCTAATATGCCCTCTCTCCTCTTTGGGTTATTACTTAATAATATATAATCCGTTTCCTAAGTAATACATTTATTGTACATCTTAAACCAGCCCAGCAAAAAGTGGATGGGCACTCAATGCACACATCGTATCATGTAGTTTTATATGTGTAGATAGCCAGATTTTACATGTATATAGTCTGTCACTATGTATACTTTCATTGCGGCTTCCAGGTTATTGCACCATGAGGTTCCCTAAATACCATTTTAAAGTTTACAGTTTGCTTGTTTTCCTGAAGGTGCTGAGAGACCAGTAATCTTGATGATCAACGATGAGTACGGGACTTCCAAGGGGGGAGTTTCTACCATCAACTGCGAGGCGGTCCAAACCCTGAAGGGCAAGGCCGCCGTGTACGCCACAGTCCTACAGCTGAAGGTACCCCCAAAAGACAAGGAGGCAGCAGAGAGAGATGAGGTCAAACTGATCACACCTGTTCAACCAGAAGGGGACACGAGAAAGCCATCCATAGACTGGCTGGCCTTCGACTACCCTATCCGCTACCCGAAATCAACACTACCATTACATGAATACCTGGAAGGCCTCGACCCAAAATCAAGCCTACCACCACATGTTGATGTCATCATCGGCCACGCTGACATCACAGATACGGCAGCGCGAAACATCCACAACGCGTACTACAAGAACAACGCAGACCTCATCATGTTCACCCACGTCATACCCGAGGATACAGAGTACTACAAGGGAGGTCGGAAGGCCATGAAAGCAGGGGAGAAAGAGAAGGACATGCTTGATAAAGTCGACAATGCCAAGGCAGCTTTCTCGGTGGGTAGGCGGATCTTTAACCACTTCAGCACTAAGTACAAAGGAGGGAAGACACCGCAGAGTCACCACGTCTTCCTCCCGAAGCCATCCAAGATATTCCTGGATGCCAATGTGAGTCCTGGGGGAGGGCAGAAGGTCGTTCTGTCCATCGGCAGGGTGAGGAAGGTTGAGAAGCTGAAAGGGCATGACCTCGTTGGAGAGTCCATGAGGGATGTGGTAAAGAGAATAAACTCCCGGTGGCTTGTCATCGGCATCAGCGAGGATGATTGGGAGACCAGCCAGAAGATCCTGGAAGACGCCCTGAACAGTCCCGACCTGAACCCCACCCTGCGGCCGTATGGGACCCAGGACGACATCAGGAACGACATGATGATGGCGCACCTGGTGCTGATGCCGTCCCGCTCCGAGCCATTTGGGCTGGTCGGCTTGGAGGCCATCGCCGCTGGCATCCCCGTCCTCATCTCCGACAAAACCGGCCTGGCAAAGATGATCACTGACCTGATCAAACAGAAGAAAATCAGCGCAGAGCACAGGAACGTCATCGTGGAGACCAGCGTGAACGACCGCGATCGTGCCGGAGACGCAAAGAGGTGGGCAGACAGAATCGTGGACGTCCTCGAGTACAGCGACTACGAGTTCGAGAAAGCCGCCAGGTTCAAGCGGGAGCTCGTGGAGTCCAGGTACTGGGAGGAATCCCACAATGCCTTCCTGCAGGCCTGCGGCATCACGACCGCAGCGGCAGATCAGTAGAGGTCAGGGCGACATATATGGAAACAGCACGGGCAATCTTGATATGATGAGTGAATATGATTTTAATGGTTTTGAGAGTAATTTACACATTTTTGAATAATGGATGAGTACCAGTAGATTTGTTAGACAAGCTTGTTGAATTAGCTGTTGCTTTCAACATATTTTTTACACAACCCTTTGCCCAACTGTGACTTTAACTACTTAAAACTGTTTTAGCTTGTTGTGAAAGTTAGAGTTTTGCTGCACAGTTATATGCTTAGCTAGTAATAGAGTTGTCTCAAAGTGTCGAGTTGCTTACAACTGTTTTCGCATCATAATGTGATTACCAGATTTTGCAGTGCCAGTGAAATGTTTGTTAATGAAGAATAAAGAAGGAAAGATCTCATACCTTTGTTGTTCGTTTTTTGTGTTGGTTTTTCTATAGTACCTCGTCAGTTGTTTTGTTTTGCCATGTGTTATGCAGTGTACCGTTGTAACCTTAGATTGCTTCGGCGATATGAAAAGCAGTAGTACCATTACTAGGAAGCCCAAAATCTAATTGTTTTAAGGTCTCATCAAGACCTACCCACGTACCAAGTTTCATGCCAATCCACCCATAGTTTCTTGAGTTATCGTGCTTAACCACGTACATACACACGCTTACACACAAACACTACCAAAAACATAGGCAAAGGTAACAATAACTATTTACATTTTAATACAAAATTCCACGGAAAATTCCAACATCTACTTACACTTGAAATCACAGGCTTCAACAAAACGACCTCCAAGAATCATTCTATGAACACAGTTTAAAAAACAACAATCTCCAAGCAGATTCTTTGGTGGAAAAAACACACCGACAAGGCGGTATATCCAATTGGCAGGGCTGCCACTGAGGATCTGCTGACAGTATGTAAAAAGGTTATGAACCCTCAGTAGCCAATGGACCTTTCACATTATTACGTCACAGTTTGTTTACCTGTTCTACAGAACAGTCTAGAACGGTCAGTTAAAGAATAAAGATCATTTTTCAAAGTCAGGTATGTTTGATTTTTGCTGCGTCTAGTTTTGTTGACACAGCATTACATGCTGTAATGGGTGATTTAGTTGTGACATTAGATGAAAATAGTACTGTATTAAGGCCTTATATTAAGGCTAACACTACACAAACATGCACCGCGCACCCCTGTACAATATAAACGTCGATTGACCGGCATTCATTGCGGTAAACAAACTGTGACGTAATAATGTGATAGGTCCATTGGATACTGTCTCTGATGGTTTGTTACGATTTTACCACAAAAGGATCTACCTAAAGATTAAAGCCTGAGGTTATAATGGTCATGATTATGTATAAATTAATTGCACCAAAACAAAACTCAATGATTGCTATTTACATCTTTACACAAAGTTCCAGGGAAAATTGCAACTTCTACAAGGGGTAGAACTTAAAAGGCTTCAATAAAGAAACCACACGGCACAGTTTAAAAACAACCTCCTAACCTGAGAATGGCCATGTCCACTTCACAACATCAAAATTTCATATTAACAAGTTGATGCCACAATGAAGCAGTTTAAACTGTAATTTCCAACACAAAGGATTAGAGTTTAGACTTACCCAAATTTTTGACTGTACAACTGTAAATTTCCGATCCCTTGTGTTGGAAATTACAGTTTAATGCTTCATAATGTCTTCTACCAAGTTTTGACACAGATGAACTTTCAAGATAAGTTGATGCTACTGATTGATTTTAGCAGCAAGGACCTGAGCAGTGTATCAACTGGACACGGTAAAATACCAAGAATAAAAGAAAACATCACATTCTGAAGAAAGATGTCAGTTTCTTCTGACCAGTGAGCAGCGGAGCCACTTTTTTCTTAGACTTTGTCGTCGCAGGCTTCTTCGGCTTCTTGCTTGGCGGCTGGGAGGAGGGAGCAATCCCAGCATCCTTCAGTGTTCTCTTCCCAGAGTTCTTAGCGGCGGCGGGTCGTCTGTCAAGGTCGACGTTTTCCTGGTCCTCGGCTGATTCTAAGATCTTGTTGATGAGTTCTTTCCTCTTCCTCTTCTTTGTTTCTTCGTCTTCTTCGCGGTCCAGATTCTCCTCCGCTTGTAGGATGTTGGTGGGAGGAGCTCGTGTGGTGATGACATCACGGTGATTGACAGGTGATTGACAGTCGACGTAGATCTCGTCCCGGTTGTTGTTGAGCGGACTGACCGACACGGCCGGCATCGCCCAGGAGCAGTCAGACTGGTACCTGGGAACTGCTGGCTTCTAGAATGAAATGAAGTGTCGTATTTATCATGAAAGTTCATCTGTGTTGGTAGGAACCATAGTAAAAAGTTGAACTTTATTCCAACACACAGTTTATTGTAGCTCATATACTAAGTGTTATTTTTATAAACTGTGTGTTGGAATAAAGTTTATTCATAGTCTGTGTGTTGGAATAAAGTTTATTCATAAACTGTGTGTTGGAATAAGGTTAAACTTTTTACTAAGTGTCGTATTTGTAAGCCCGTACAAGCATGTTAAAACTTGTCTCTAAAAGTAGCATGAAGTAAATGTAACTGTGTATGATTGATAAGCAAAATGATGTTGCTGCATACATATAATGACATAAATATTTAATTGTAATGAGCCTCTACAGCTACTGTATGTTCCCAGACGTTAAAAAATTAACATAATTTTTTTTATTTTATTCAAAATTTCTTTGTCTGCTCCACCTCTTCGGATGATGAAAATACAACTGTTTTACAGGAAGTTCCAATATATATTTGATGAGCTGTGACAATGGTTCATAAGAAATGATGATGCTTTCAGAGAACACTTAGTATATGAGCTACAAATATCTACTAATTCAGACCAGAGTTCAGGAACAATGAATCATAGAGCATACAAACCTTGTTGTTCATGTCCTTCATCCTCTGCATAGTCCTCTGCAGTAGTGGCGTGTCTTCTCTACTCTTCTCTGTCTCTGGATCAGGAGACCTGGGGATGGAGAAAATATGTGCGGTCAGGTTATGAATCAAGCCTGTGTTACACAATCTCTTGCTATTATCCCTGCTGATTGGGCTTTCTCCCTGAGAGCTTGTGGCAAGTTGTGCCATACGCCTCCAAGAACTACCAATAGAAGCTCTGTCTTCTTCTTCACAATGAAAATCAGCACAACAGGACCCCCCCCCCAGGATTCTCTGTTTCTGTGAACCACTCATCACAGGATTAAAATAGGTAATAGTCAGCTTGAAAAGCATGACAGTGAAACATACTGCACCTGCATGAAACCTAGATTTTTCTGGATTTTTGTTGGATGCTTGAACCAGAATTCTGCCTGATGCAGATATCTTTTCCAACACAACATTTTAAAACCATAGATGGAATGTCTTCCAGATGTTCCGCACAATACTTTACAGGTTCCATACAGGTGCAGTACGTTCTGTCAAAGTGCTAGTGTGAAGTACTGGACCTGAACTGTGAGACAAGAAAAGGGATCCTAACAGGGGTACTCTGGCTGGTGTACACGTCACTCAGCACTTCCACAACATGATATCACAGCAACAAGTAGGGATAGGTCACAGTAAATGTTAGTGTAAAGTACAAGTACTGTACCTGAACTGTGAGACAAGAGAAGGGATCCTGACAGGAGTACTCTGGCTGTTGTAAACATCACTCAGCACCTCCACAACATGAACAGTAACAAGTAGGGATAGGTGGCAAATGTTAGACATGTGAAGTACAACTACAAGTACTTTACCTGAACTGTGAGACCAGAGAAGGGATCCTAACAGGAGTACTCTGACTGGTGTACTCTGACTGGCACCTCCACCACATGGTATCACAGTAAGAAGTAGAGATAGGTGGTAAATGTAAGATGTGTGAACTGTGAAGTACAAGTACTGTACCTGAACTGTGAGACGAGAGAAGGGATCCTGACAGGAGTGCTCTGACTCGTATAAACATCACTCAGCACCTCCACCACATGTCCGACGCTGGGGCGGCCGGCCTGTCTGTCCAGGAACAGCTGGATGAACCTGGAAACGTCCCTCCCGTACACCGAGCCTCCGCTGCCTGGAGACTGGAGTAAAGATTTTGTTAGTCAAAGTCCTTCCTACACCAGTCATCATGCATAGGGCAGTTAATTTCCATGTCTTTAGCCTTTTGCTTTGTGTTTACGGACCCTTACATCTTTTCTCGTGTCCTGAATGAAAAGTAGCCAGCAAGATGATTTGAGTTTTTCACAAATAAACAAAGACTCAAACAGAAGATGGTCAAAATAAAGTTGAAAAGTCCAATATTATACATGTATTTGTGACAGTATTTTTAGTATAATGTACATACAGCCAAAACTGTTACAGTAGTAGTGACCACCTCTGCATATGGACCACCTGGCCAACATTTGGTGGTCTCTTTTTAGTGGTCTTTTAGATTGACACAAGCATACAAATCCTGACTATATTGACCACCTGTAACATAGGTGAGATTTTTATCTGTCCCCTTCTTGGGCAGTTTTGACAGTAATGTCTTAGATAGAGGAAGGAAGACTGTTTTACCCTTTTAGGACTTGCCGTGTCCGCCCGTCCCTGAGACAGGTGATCTGCCAGTCTCCCAGCCTCCTCCATCATTGCCATGGCAACCGCCTCCACACTCGCCCTCCTCAGGGTCAGGTCCTTGGACCGCATCAGGACGTTCTTCAGCATCGTCAGGAGTCTTCCAAGGGCAGCCCTGAGGAAAATGGTAACATTTTAATATGAGGCCAGAGAGAAAGGCAATTACCGGTACTTTATATTGATCAGGCATTACAGTATTTGCTGAGGACCTAAAACTGCTTTAAAATATTCCTACTTTCCTCAGACAGTAAGAGACTGGAAATCACTTCCACAAGACATCACAGAAATTACTGAACCTGCCAAGTTTAATTAACGAAGCAGTAACCCATCAGGGAGGGAACAGTAAAGACGAGGGAACAGTAAAGATGCATAGAAATCCCCCTCCCCCCTTGAGCATGTTACTCCAACTGAGGGATGTTGCTTAGTACCTAATCAAGATCATGAACTGAAGGTCTGTAGGGAAAAGGAAAAGAGAAGGACCCAAAACAAAGAACTGTGACAGATGACCTAGCCTCCATGGCAATATCCTGGCCTGCAGTTAAAGACATTAGCTAAGGACAGATGCAGATGAAAGGAAAAAGTCATGGCCTTAAGTCTCGCTAAGGACAAGTTGAAGTAGGATAAGTTGAAGTAAAGAATAATACCCACCTTGCATCTGTACACTCCTCTACAACTGTCTGCATCTTTTGCAGTAAGGTCACAAACTCACTCAGGCCCTGCATGAAATAATCAGAATCAGCAAGTGAGCAAAATGATTTTAGACCACCATTTGACTTTGGATGATGTTTTATATTTTTGTACAAGACAAATCACACCCATGCAATGTATGGAAAATGTGTGGAGAATGTTTCATCCAAAATTTTAATTAATAATATGTCTTCTAGGTCATCTCATACATGTAGTAATACATAGTTCACAGATGATGTGAATTGTAATGTAAGTTTTGTGTGCTCAAACATCATAGTATATTCATACCTAAGCTTGCAATATCACTTCCAAAAACGGTAGTGTTACTAAGCAGTGAATAACACTAATGAATACCTTGATGTGTTGGAGTAGAGGGTTGTCCTGGCTTGGTGCGTAGCTCTTCCCTCCCAGTCTCTTTTGCATGACAAACGACACAGCAGTCTGGGTAGGGAATTAGACAAAGATTAAATCAATGAATATGAACTTCTAATAGTTCTATTACATCTTGTATGCCAATGAAGGTTAGTCATCTGGGTAAAACATTATGTAATATCATTATATCAAATGCATGCAGCAACTGGATAAAATTTTCAGAGAACCTTGTACATTGTACTAGTCAACAAGAGCTACCCAGTACACTGAGCTACCCATGCCCCTTTAAATACTGTACATAGCACGTACGACTCATCTTCTCTTTCAACTGTTCATTGAGCTTAATTTTATTGATAGAAAACTGCTTAGAGATCATGGCTTCAAAATCTGTATTTGTAGATTGAAGTCATTCTGAAACAGGTTTGACAAATTTGACAAAACAGTTAAAAATTTGGATAAGTCTTTTTTTTTTAATTATAGCTCAAACCTGTTTTCAGAATGAAGCAAGATCACTTTCATTGTCTTTCCCTCCGTACCTGGCACATGGGCATGTTCTTGTCCCTTGCTGCCCACTTGAGCTCGGTGATGGTGCGATGGTCCAGATACTGCCTTGCCAATTTGATAATGATACTGTCTTGCACCCACCAAATTATCTGCTTGAAGATTAGCTAGACTGTTCACCGAGTTTGCAGAGCTAAAAGGGGGCCTGCAAGGGGGGGTCCTGACAATGCTCCACGCTGAGTTCGGAACCTCTCGATTACGCTTTACGATAAATTCCAAGTGGCTACAACGCATTACGTAGAATTAAAACGGCAAATACGTTCTACACAAAATGGGCCAATTTCACTCTACATTGAATTAGAGCGGTACGTCTGATTACGCTCTACGGAAAAGGGCTTGCGGGCCCCCCTAAAACTGGGTCGAGATCACTTTCACTCTGTACTTTGTACTTTCACTTTGTACCTGGCACATGGGCATGTTCTTGTTCCTTGCGGCCCGCTTGAGCTCGGTGAAGGCGCGATGGTCCAGCTCCCTGTCGGGAATGTTGATGGCTCGAGCCAGCGCGATCTCGTCTCTGCAGTTCAGCAGCAGGGTCAGGTATGACTGGAACACTTTCCGGATGTAGCTCTGGGGGGGACAGAAGGGGGGCATATTGTAGTTGATTGGATATTGTGGAGTGGAGCTCGCTGATACCTTGAAGTACCGTAGGGGCATCATCACTTGATAGCTTTAAACAATGCTTACAGTCAGATGTGCAAAGGGTGACGTCTGTATAGCCAGCTGCCGTCACCCCACATGCATGCAAAGCAGGTGTGTATGATGAAGAGCAGTTATACCGGCTATGCAGATACACAAGCATGAAGCTGGTTTGTTATGCTGCTGGGCGGTTATACCGGCTCTACAGATACAGAAGCTGGTGGGTGGTTACACTATTTTAAAATACAAATCCATCCAATACATAGTATACATACAGACACAAACAGATAGCAAAAAAAAATATAGGACTTTACTCCTCTCACAGACTCACCTCTGTTGCACTGGAACCTGGCAACCCACTTGTAGAATGGGGGCGGCCCCTCTCTAAAAGTTCTGTGAGATCTGTCTCCTGATTGGTCAACCTCACATCTGCTGGCTCCACCGATTGGCTGAAAGACATGTCAAGGGACGTCTCCATGGTGACGACAGTGGTTGACTTGTCGCCCACAAGCAGCTTCAGCATCTCCGTCTAAATCACCAGAAGGAAACCAACATCAGGAAAACGAAGAGCCTTAATATAAGTTTGATACCCGGACGGCATGACAAAAAATTGTAACAACATCAATTCCAATGTCCGAATCGGGTATTAAAATTTTCAAAAGCCGTATGCATAACACAGGTGAAATGCATTCTATTTATTCTACAGAACTCATAGGTATCATATCAATTACTGTATAAGTCTTTGTCATGTGCAACTGTTTTTTTCTAGTTGTTCATAATCATATAATATATAAGTGTTAATGAGTTCTGTTTAGTTCATTATTAATTAGTGACGCTGAAGCAGAGTGGTGAATGTCACTCGAAACGTCCGGATATTATCTCCATAATTTATCCAGTAGTAGATTTTGAATTTCCTATGAGTATTGTTTACCTGGATGTCTAACCTTCATCAACGTATTCTATAGAACATTTGAATTAGCCCGTGTGAAAACCAACTACTCAGTAGAACCCTGTATGATATCGCTAAGTCATCACACGGGCCAGAACACCCATATCGAACATTATCGCGGCCCAGCTGTGACATAAAATGGTTTATGTCCTACCTGGGCCGCGATTACGTTCGATACGGGTGTTCCGGCCCGTGTGATAACTAGCGGTACGGCCCGGGGGTTCTTTACGCGTACGGCCCGGGCCTTCCAAATGTTCCATAGAACGATTCGAATGCGTTTCGGCCTAACCGCGTGCACCGATTTCGAAATTCGAATACAGGATCCGGACGTTGGAATTGATGTTGTCGCATTTTTTGGGTTTAGGGACCAAAATTTTCGCTCATTTCGCATTGAAAGGCACAATTTTCTTGGGTGGGTATGACATAAATAAAATACAACACGGTGTATTCCGCATCACCCTCGGTCCCAGCCCTCCCGCGGATTGGATCTCCCTCCGGCCTTCGGCCGTCGGGCGATCCGACCCGCGGTCGGGCTGGTACCTCGGGCGATACGGAATACACCGTGTTGTATTCTATATTTATCTATCCATACTAGACTTTTGAAGATCTAGAGTAACTTGGTTGTATGCCAAAAAACAGTTACTCAAGAAACTGGATATGATTTTGGAAACGGTCATAATTTGCTTGTAGTAACAGTAGCCTTACCTCAATCTGTGTTTGTGGCAGTTCCAACACAATGTATCTAGAATTGTTCCTACACCGTTCTGCTGTGGCTGGGTCTGCCTGGAACTTTTCCCTCACTCTCAGGAACACATCTGTACAGAATAATATTATAGGAGGCAACAGACTTAGCAAAATTCAGTTGACCAGATTTACATGTAAATACCCTTGGACTTACGATGACTGTCATACCTGAAATGAATGATTGCGTTTGATGTCTGAGAGGTTGATACAAATTTACACCATGTTATAAAACCAAGAAATGATATATAGGATTTCTGGGCCTTGGATATTTAAAAATTATGTGTAACACTTGAAAAATTCTACCCAGATGGAAAACATAGAACTCTAGCACTTATCTGCATAAATCTATTGAATTAAAGTTCACTCAACTCATAACGATAGTTGTTTCTTTTGTCCGATTGAATATTTTTAGATGAGTATAAAGTTTTACACAAGGGAATAGCTGCTTTTTGTCAGTGAAAGTCATTGAGTGAATGGCAAAAAGTAGTGGATGTTACTTGAAACGTCTTGTGGATGATACTTGAAACTTGACAGTAACAATTTCCTTGTACATTGATGAAGGTTAGACATCCAGGTAATATGTGTCTTCACTTTATTTGCATATCAAGCAATACTATCAAGCGAGACTAGGATCATTCCGTGACGTCGTCGAAAATTTGGAGGTATGTACCTTAGGATTTAATAGTCACTGATTGAAAGAATTATATTTCTGAAGCAATAGTTAGTGCTTATAAACCTGCATTTCACCTCTGGTCTCTCTGTCATCAATAGTCACTGATTGAAAGAATTATCTTTCTGAAGCAATAGTTAGTGCTTATAAACCTGCATTTCACCTCTGGTCTCTCTGTCATCACTGACGAAAGGTAGTGGATACTAGCTGAAACGTCTGACCGTTTCCCAAATCATATCCAGTTGCTTGTGTAACTGTTTTTGGTGAATTCCCTTGTATTTCTCATTACCTGGATGTCTAACCTTCATCAAAGCATTAAGTTTTCTATCCCTCTATTTACCTGCTATGTCAGAAACATTGCAGTGCTCCAGAAACTTGTCGTAGGCCTCCCTGATTGGTTGGTAGTCGTCCCTGGGGGCGTGGCCTCCTGTTGTTGCTAGGCAACCCAGCTTGTCCTGGGTGAGGTGACTGACAACCTCGAGGACATCGCTGGCCTGAGCTTCAAATGAACCGATTTTCTGGAGGGTGGATAGTAAGGAATTGAGTTCTTTTGTTTATGATTTCAAAATGGCCATTCAAAAGTCTAAACCATTGATACAACTACAACCAAGGAACAATCAGTCTGTAGCACAAAATAGCGTTAGCCTAATATAAGGCTTTTAATACAGTACTACTTTCGTCTAAGGTCACAACTAAATCACCCATTACGGCATGTAATGCTGTGTCAACACAACTAGACGCAGCAAAAATCAGACATACCTGACTTTGAAAACTTTGAAATGAGCTTTATTCTTTAACTGACCGTTCTAGAATGTTCTTTAGAACAGGTAAACAAACTGTGACATAAGAATGGTATAGGTCCATTGGATTGGTATCACCTTTGATGTTATATGTCTAAGTTAACAGTACATGTATTTATAGCTTGATCCCTACCTGAGAGTTGAGTTCAGCCATACAGAGCTGCAATGCCACCAGCTGGTCATCAGGAGTCAGGACGGTTTCTCTCGTGTTCCTCCTCAGTCCCAGACTCCTGTACCAGCCCAGGTAGACATCAGTCAGGGATAGCACAGGGTGACTGAGAGAGACGCTAGTGCTAGCGTACTGGACTGGGTTTCCTATCACATGCAGCTGATGCTGATCTGTTTGGGTACAATAGAAAAAAATATAAATGTATATTGCAATCGCCTGATGATCATGCTTTTCAGAGAATGTAAATGAAATACCTGACCAACATTTGAGCATGTTGGCTGCTTTTCAGTATACAGATTTGAATGTTAGCAAGAGTATGCAAGCAGACATCCGTTGTAGTAAGTTGCAAGAAGCCATGTGCACCAAACTATAAGTACTAGTAAGTAGTACAGACGCATTTGTGGATTTGAACATTGTCATTGTCTGTGCTTGGCTGCTTACTGTGAAAACTTCTTCACACCTCCTGTTCATATTCTGAGCAGTGATTGAATAAAAAACACAAGTGAATTGTCTTTTCGGGAGTTGCATACAGGTCTATCTGGAAAGGCCAGGTGTTACCATTGAATGAGCTAGTAAAAGCAATTATGTACTAGTACCTCACACTATGTTATACACTGTGATAATAATGATAAAAGAAAGTTGTACCTTGTGTGTTGTGGCTTGCAAGCTGCTTGGCAACAGCATTGACGAACACACTGCAGTTCTCGGGGTCCACATTCTCCAGGTATAAAACACCACCAGCCATGTTTTTCCCTGCCATGTAGTCGTGTGTCCTAAAATAAATTGAAATTTGTCAAGTGAAGTGTTAAACCTTGAGAAAACGTTGAAGAATTTGAACCAAGTGAAATCCAGCACCTTAGTCCTATTCCCAGAGACCACGTCTAGCGAGAAAAATCTAGAACGACATTAAACAATAAAATTATTTGTGAAAATGTGGAAGAGGTCTGATACAGTGATAGGATAATTTAGCATGGCCACTGTTGCAGGGCTTCTCTGCTTGTTGTCTGATCATATGGACTCTACAATAAGACTACAAGGAAGAGAAGCCATGCAACACACGCCGTGGCTTAACTATGATAGGATTATACTTGTCAGGCTAAATGGCCACCAACTCTGGTTTACAAGCTAAATTTGGAGAGAAGTTGTTGTCTATCGCCACGGCAAATTAATGCCATATCTTCAAGCGAGGGAGTGCTACGACAGTTTGTACTTTGACTCTATTTTATCATGTGATAATATATCGAAGAAAGAAGAGGAAGAGGAAGAAAATAACCAATTAGCCTTACAAAACAAGTGGCGAACGAGTAACTTCTTTGTGTCCCCTGAGCTTTGTTTTGAAAATCAGTGTGGCCGACAGCTTGGCAAGCCATGCAACCAACCCCCATAATTTTCCCGTTCTTAAACTTAAAAAGAAAACGAAATGTGGTCACAACCTGCACCAGAAATGTACACGCTACCCTTTAGGAAACCGACAAAAGTTCTTTTTGGATATCTACCTGCACAAAGAGGCCAAAAAGCAGCGACGGAAGCACAGAAATCACCTCACCTCGGCAAGCTCAGCAGTTGTTCTCGCGCCGTGAACTTTGACCGAAGTTTAAATTTCACGCCGAACCTCCCTCCCGACCAATCAGGTGCCGGGACGACGCTCTCGTTCGTCGTCTCGTTCCCAGACATTTTGAAGGCGGACCATCACGACACATTTGCATGTAAGTTAGGCCACAGCATGTAAATTTTATGGATGACATCCTCCACAGACTCCAACTCTAATGCGAGCGGGGCAAAAAAAAAGAAGGCGGGCCAAAAAAAACAAGGTTCCTACAGTTTTTTCTACTAGATTTTTGACTCAATATCATTTTGATTCAGTGGGAACATCACATATACACAGCCAACATTACATATCACTGCATCAAAGTAAGAAAGAAAACATTTCATCAGAGTCTTTTCTTGTCTCCTCTCTTCATATTTATCGCTCATCCACTCTCCGGCATGGCGACAGACTTTTTTTGCCAATTTTCGGCACATTGACCACTGTCAGAGGGCAACAAAATTTCTTTTTTTTTCCTCCAAAATCAGGCGAAAATCAATGCGCGCTGATGTTTCTTTCCCAGTCAAACCTACAAGGCGGCCAAACTCCCCTGGCAAATATTATCCTATATATAGCCATCGTATTTAGTTTGGAAGAGACTAATATTCACGTCCCAACTCCCATGTCCCTCCGACTTGACGAGAGTTTAAAGATCTTAGTCGAGCCTTGCCAATTTCACACTAGTTTCACACAACCTCTCCTTCCGGCCTCACAATCAGCCCTTTTTACTTCGAGTTTTTCTACCTGGCTTCGGGAGGCGGCTGGCCAAATTGGCCAAGCACTAAGGGAGAGATACGATTTACATGCCGGGGCTGGTCAGCTAGAAAGTACAGTTTGCCACAAAATGTACTCTCTAGCGGACCGATTCCCTCGGTATGTTATATTTACGGATTTATAAAGGAAGCGTAAAGATATGAAATATGTTTATGTCGTATTGAAGCCCGCTGAAAGGTGCATGAAAGGCGGAATTTGCCTTTCAGCAGCCTTTACGAAGTCGTAAAGTCTACTGAAATATTTTCTCAACTTTAATACATGTACTACATATTGCGGAAGGTTAGCTTAAATGGCTGTTGTCGTGCTGTGCTCTTTATTTGGCCAATTTCTTGTATTTCCGGCCGCCTCCCGAAGCCTGGTAGAGGCTACCTCCAGTTGACAGCGGTCTAGTTAGCGCGAATTCCCGGGGATCCGCAAATGTTGAATCTAACGCGGCTTGTCGTGAGCCAGTGGGGGTTGGCAGGGCGAGATTGGAACCTTTCCCATACACAGATGTCGTCTTTTTGTTTGTTTTTCTTGGACTGGTGCATGGTCCCGTCTTGTGTTTGGGACTGAGAGTTTGTAGTATTGTACTGAACTCTATAAGCAGAGGTTTGGGTTTTCGGCTTATTTTTGGCGTGTTTAAGGCTTTGTATCGGGCCTTTTTTGCACTGGTATCTTTTTTGGGTTGGCGTAAAAAGATACCAGTGGTATTGCAATTATAAAAAAGAAAGCCCGATAAAAAGCCTAAAAATACGCCCAAAATAAGTCAAAACCCAAACTTCTGCTTGGAGAGTTCTGAACAGCCGGACCTAGCTGTCGTGTGCAAGTGCAGGTAACCTAGGCAACGCGTTACGACGTTACTGCCACATGTGTGGTATGTCGTCGTTACTCTCCAAGCAGAGGTTTGGGGTTATTTTTAGCGTGTTTTTAGGCTTTTTTTATCGGGGTTTCTCTTTTGCACTGGGTTTGGTAGGAAAAAAAATTCAGTGCAAAAGAGAAACCTCTATAAAAAAAGCCTAAAAACACGCTAAAAAGTAACCCCAAACCCTGCTTGGAGAGTATGTCGTCGTCCGATTTCCATGCCGTAGAATTTTCACTTTCAAACTGTGACAGAAACAACCGCCGACAGAGATATAAGCTTGGCTTTTCTGTAACGAGACAGTTGAAGTTATATGTAGCTGATGTAGGTGGCGCTTTTGCGACGAGAACACCCAAAGTTTGAGGCTATTAAAGTTTGTATCCCTATCCTCCATCAGGCTTCGGGAGGAGGTTGGAAAGAGTAGAAATTGGCCAAATAGAGAGAGGTAACCTGCCGGGGGAATTGGTCCGGTTTGCGGCAATGTTTTTTTAATGTAGATAAGCGAGCGACTAGAATATTAACTTTCAAAACTTCTGGTTTTGAAGTCCTAAAAAACTGCATTGGGCACCTTTAAATCTCCATGATCTTACATAGATTTATGACAACTTGCGTACTGAGTCTTGGCACACGGATTTGGATTGACTCCAATATTAAAGGTGGAGGGACAAAAATAATAAATACCCATAACTTCACTAGCTTTTGATGTGGGAAACTATAGACTGATGTCATGTCGCGTTTCTTTTTCTATATCCCTGTGTCGGCTCGTGCCAAAAGCGACAGGTTGTGCGTCAAAGTGTGTCTGGCTGGTTCTTTTGTTTTAGGTACCTTATAGTTAAAGTTTATTATAAGTGGTCTGTAAGTACGGTTTAATTAAAACATAGCCTCTACCAGGCTTCGGAAGGCGGCTGGAAAGAATAGGAATCGGCCAAATAGAGAGCTAGCATGCCAGGGGAGTTGGTCTGCTGGAGAGAACAGTTTGCCGTCTCCCGAAGCCTGGTAGAGGCTAGGTAGGTTCAACGTCTCTTGATCTGCCGTCTTGTCTATCCAGACTATAGTAACGTTACTAACAATGTCCTATATGATGTCCTGGATTCTAAAAAACGAAAAAGTTTTTTTTTACAACCCACGTTGTAATATACCGTATATTCTGGTGCAGACTAGTATGATCCGGCGCTGGGTTGTCCATTGGCATGGTGATAGCATGGGGGTATCCCCTGCTCACTGGATGCATATCAATTTCACTTGGAGCATACCATTATCATTCAGGGGCTTTCAAAGAATTATTCATACTAGTTACTACATTTCTATATAGTTTAATTAAACTTTACACAATACAAATTGATTACATAGCTAATTAGTATCAAAAAAGTGTTTAAAATGTACCGTGTTGTTTTGATAAGAAGAATTAAAAGGGTTAGGTGCCCCCCTTCTTGTAGTAATCCACCCGTCCCCTATTTGGGACTTGAGGGGGCAAAGTTGGCCACACGGTGTGGTGCCGGGGTAGTCCCGTACGGTCCCGCTCTACTCCACCAGACTTCCACTCTCCTTTGTTGCCGATTCGGTCCCGTTTTTCGCCGCAGAAATCCTGTCCAAGCTTCGAAGATCCCCCGTAGACTTGCTCAACTGTGGTCTGCGGTTTTGGTGACTCAGGCCGCTAGGAAAATTATCGTTTGACTGACCGGCGAGGGCTCGAAGAGAGAGAGGGCAGTCAGCTAGCGGTGCCTCCAGCCAGCTCTAGCAAGGCCAGGGTTGACTTGCGGTCACAACGCAACGTATCCCGCTGGGAACCAGGATTCCAAACAGATACAGTGTTGCAAAGATACAACAACAAGGACCAGGCTCACATTCTAGTGCAGTCCAGTGCAGTCTTCTCTCCAACTCTAAACTCCACCCACGCAACCAGAGACCGACTAACTGCCAGCGGGCGCAACCTTTTCTTTTACCTGACGACTTTCTTGTTCGTGGAGAAATTTTGAACTCGCTGAGAAACATCTGTGGGCGGCGCAGACCGTTCCTTCTTGACTCTGGCGGCTTCAAATTATTTTCCAGCTCGGATTTTACGTTCGCAAGAGGCGCTGTAGGTTACTGCAGTACGTAAATTTGCAGCTGCAGGCCTGTGCTGGCTTGCAGTTCGCTGGAGTTTAGTTTGGGGTTTCCACAATTTACATCTTTGTTGTTGGGTGCGAAGTGATTGTGTCAATTTTCTGGATTCCTACCAGCCGTGTGTGTGTAGTGTGTGTGACTCGGTAACTCTCTGGGTCTCAAGTCAAGCCAAGAGTTCTTCCAGGATCGTGCCCTCCTTGGATTTATAGCTGGTTCACTCAAGAAGTGGAGGTCAAGTCTAAGAAGAACATCTTGAAGCCAGCATGTTGGGAGTAGGAGGAGTCGGGCTCGTGCTGGCCACCGCAGTGTTGGCGCTTGTTCCCTCGGGGAGCGAAGCTTGTCCCTCCCGATGCCTCTGTTTCCGGACGACGGTGAGGTGCATGCACCTTCAACTGGACCGCATCCCGCAAGTGGCGCCTACCACCACCATACTGTAAGTCAAATTTTATTAACTTTCTCACATCTCAAATATTATATTATATTTTCTTGATCTTTATTCGTGACAACAAAAAGCAAACCTTACAGCAGGGATGCGACTCCCTGAGCTGAATTGCAAAAAGTTTGCGTGCCAAATTTTTACAAATTACAACGCTCAAGACAGGCAACATATACAATCCTTCATATATATTTTTTAAAGACCTTTTTGTTGTTGGGATGTTAAAAAAGAGATAACGTACTACTAGTACTGGATAATTAAATAAATAAGGGCGGTGTCAACATATTTGACAACAGAGACCCGGTCATAATGACATTTGTGACCTCGTTTCGAGTGGTGGACAATTTTTCATTGTCAGAACTTTTATTTATGTGCACAATTTGCTTGCGAAAGCTTGCAGAACTGACATCCGAAAAAAAGAGTGTCGTCTGGCTGCTTTTTGTTTGTCTCTGCTAGTTTACTCAAGTTTCACGGCGACTTCCAAGCGTTGCAAGGGCTCAAATACCTTTTCTTTTGCCCGCTGTTGCGCCCTTTTGGTTGTGAAATCGCTCTATTGTTATTGTAATTGATCGTCCGGAATTGCTAAGTAGTATTTGAAAGAAAAACAAACAAGTTCGTGCTGACCAAACAAAAGGCGACTATCACCCCTCTTGTAATAGTTAATTGATATATTTCTATACAATTCGAGGCCATATCTATACCACTTCCCTCTTGTCAAGTCTAGTTTTCAAGTCACTGAAGTATCAAATATTTGTTGGGAGACCATGTTATCGACAAGTTGACAAAACAAGCGGGCTATCGTTTAGGTAAATTTGCTCTTTCTGCCCCGGTGAGTACCTAGAATACGAAGCAGGAACACTGTCAAAAATACGATATATATATTTAAAATACATACAATTGTAAAACATATATGTTTAATAAGAATATATATACACTTTTCAAAACAATATATGTATAGTAAATACATACAATTGTAAAACATATATACTTAAAAAGAAAATATATATACATTTTTCAAAACAATATATAGATCTTAAATACATATAATTCCAAAACATATATTGTTCACATAAAGTGGTGTTCCCAAAACCCCTAGCATATGAAAACATATATTGTTCACAAAAAGTGGTGTTTCCAAAACCCCTATCATATGAAAACATGTTGTTCACAAAAAGTGGTGTTTCCAAAACCCCTATCATATGAAAACAGGAAGTGGTGTTTCCAAAACCCCTATCGTTTCTAAACCTATATATGTTTTCAGTGCACGCGGTAACACTGTCAAATCTCTCACCAGAGTTTCTAGCATGGGCGACCACACTACTTTTGTGGGGGTGAGAGAGAAAAAAAAAGATTTTTTTCGCCAAGGTTCTTCCCCTCTTGTCCAGTGATTCTTAAAGCTACGCGTAATTAATTTTCATTCCAAAAAGCCTTTTCATTCTTGTATTTTGGTCAGATCTTTGCATATAAGTCACACTAAAAATAGGGGGCGCCAAGGCCAAGGATTGTTACAGAGTAGATTCTTCCGATCAGAACTCTTCCTTTCGCATAAAAGTTGAGATTTTCTAGAATTTTTTAAAGTTTACACTTTTGACGGTTTCATCAGAAGATGCTCAAGTGTTGCCATTGGTTATATGGGAATAGAGTCAATTCTGCGTCACCGTGTGGGTTGTTATTGTCATTATTTAGAAATGTTTTGAATTCTTTGTTATTGTTTGTCTAAGAAATTTCATGATATGGAAACATTTTGAATATCTTTTCAAGATTCTAAATAATTCCCTGGTTTTGTAAAATGTTTAAAAATATTCCTGATGTGGAATATGACATTTCCAATAGTTTCTAAAAAATATCTACCATTTTTTACCATTATTTCTAACATTTTGTAAAAAGGTCAGTGGGCTGGGAGGAAGTAATTCACACATCCCTGTGAAGTACAGGCTAGTCTGCCTGGGTGTCAGGCATTGATGCCTAGCCTTACAACAAAAGAGCCACCAGTGTCCAGCGAAATCTAAAAATATACAGAAGAAGACAGAAGAGTCGGATTAGCACCTACTTTTGTGGGGCAATTACCCACATCTACCATCTGGTTATTTGTTTGAAATATTTCAAATAGTGAAAGAAACACACGGATAGCTCAAATCTATTCTAAATAAAGAGATCTTTGTACAGCCACTTTCAAAATGTTTCAGAAATATCTAATAATATTCAAATTTTAATTTTCAAATTTTTAAAAAATTTAGAACTTTTGTTACTGGGGTATTCTTTTCTTACAAACATGGAGAAAGAAGCCACACGGTGACACGGAATTGACTCTAAGCTAGTCATGGCACCAAAAGAGACCGTAAATCAACAATATTTGACATACATTTTATTGTAACTCTTAAACTTTCCATGCCACAATCTTAAAATTTTCAGGATCTTAGGATCAAACAGTTTGCCACAAAGGTCTTTAATTACATGTTTTTGTGTACAAAAGTTAACACATTGTTGCTAATTACGCTAATAAGTACATCTAGTCTGTGTAACGCAAACTCTGGCCCTTCCCGCAGAGTTTGTGTAGTCTCTACCAGACTTCTTTTGCGGGGTGAATAAATCGTAGAAATTGGCCTAAAAAGGCTCGACAGGGAAATGGAGCTTCTCTGGCCGGCTACCTTCTTTGGCCAATTAATACTTTTTAGGCCGATTTCTACGATTTATTCACCCCGCAAAAGAAGTCTGGTGGAGACTACATCCAGCCGGCCCCCGAGGGGCCACTAAAGCCGCGGACGGCAGAGATTTGCGAAAGGAAGAGTTCTGATCGGAAGGATCTACTCTGTAACAATCCTTGGCGCCCCCTATTTTTAGTGTGACTTGTATGCAAAGATCTGACCAAAATACAAGGATGAAAAGGCTTTTTGGAATGAAAATTAATTACGCGTAGCTTTAAGAATTACTGGACAAGAGGGGAAGAACCTTGGCGAAAAAAATCTGTTTTTTCTCTCTCACCCCCACAAAAGTAGTGTGGTCACCCATGCTAGAAACTCTGGTGAGAGATTTGACAGTGTTACCGCGTGCACTGAAAACATATATAGGTTTAGAAATGATAGGGGTTTTGGAAACACCACTTCCTGTTTTCATATGATAGGGGTTTTGGAAACACCTTTTGTGAACAACATGTTTTCATATGATAGGGGTTTTGGAAGCACCACTTTTTGTGAACAACATGTTTCATATGATAGGGGTTTTGGAAACACCACTTTTTGTGAACAATATATGTTTTCATATGTTAGGGGTTTTGGGAACACCACTTTATGTGAACAATATATGTTTTGGAATTATATGTATTTAAGATATATATATATTGTTTTGAAAAATGTATATCTATTTTCTTTTTAAGTTTATATGTTTTACAATTGTATGTATTTACTATACATATATTGTTTTGAAAAGTGTATATATATTCTTATTAAACATATATGTTTTACAATTGTATGTATTTTAAATATATATATCGTATTTTTGACAGTGTTCCTGCTTCGTACTAGAAGTCGTTTGCCTTGCTTGTGGATTGGTCATTGTGGTTTTTCGGGGTCGTGTAGTGTCTGTATAGAGCTGTTTTGTATCCCGTTATTTGTTGAGCTAAAGTCCGGAGGGACCTTGTCGGGTGCAACCGGCGTCTACTCCAGATAAGTGTAGTGTGCCCGCTTCCGATACAGTCTGGATCTCCAATTACTCGTTTACCTTTCAAAAGACTGTCGGTAAAAACTTCTTTATGTGGCCGGAATTTATGTATTCCTGTATGTATGATTTGTTTGCTTATATTAAAGTAGAAGAAGAACTTTATTACATGGCAATTGTAGCAGGTACAATGTATGACAACTTGTTCCAAGGAGTACCCTTTTCTAGCCTGTTTGCTTGCACATACAAATTATGTTTCTGGAAATTATGAGTAGAGTAGAGTAGAGTAGATCTTTCGTCTCGGTTCAAAATCATATCCAGTTGCTTGAGTAACTGCTTTTTGGCGTATCGTATTACCTGGATGTCTAACCTTCTTTGACGTATGTTTCTGGAAGTTGAAGTACAGCCAATATGTAAACAAATAAAGTAATCTAAGAGAGTAATCTACTTTTATTGATAACAGTGATCATGAGTATACTACAGTACATATATTTATGCCGATACCCTTGCCCTGACAACAGTCTGGCACCCAGGCTACTTATACCTTGGCAAGGATGCCAGTGTTGCCATCTTTTCTTTATCTTACCTTGTTCCTTATCAGTCATCATAGGACAAGGTCTCTAGGAGCTAGCCTGTATACTAATAACCCTAGGAACAGTCTGGCACCCAGGCTAGCTAGCCCTGGATCTGAGGAGCTGGCCTGTATACTGGCCCTGGCAACAGTCTGGCACCCAGGCTAGCCCTGGAGCTGAGGAACTAGCCTGTATAGCGGCCCTGGCAACAGTCTAGCACCCAGGCTAGCCCTGGAGCCAAGGAGCTAGCCTGAATACTATATTCTAGCCCTTGCAACAGTCTGGCACCCAGGCTAGCCCTGGAGCTGAGAAGCTAGCCCGTGTACTGGCCCTGACAACAGTCTGGCACCCAGGCTAGCCCTGGAGCCAAGGAGCTAGCCTGTATACTGGTCCCAGCATCTGTCTAGCACCCAGGCTAGCCCAGGAGCTGAGGAGCCAGCCTGTATACTGGCCCTGGCAACAGTCTGGTGCCCAGGCTGATATATTTGTAGGAGAAAGTTGAAATGACAGCATGGCAGGAGTCCCCTTTCTGGCCAGTGTCAGAATGTCAGAGGGAGAGCAGACTTGTCAGGAAGTTGTGATGGGGGTCGTTGGTTGCCATGGTGAAATGAAAACTTGCGTGGGGAGAGGTCAGACGTTTTCTGCTGAGGGTGGTGACTACATGAAACTCAAACCTGTGATCTGGGCACAGGTTGTGTTATTACCTTCGCCAAGAAGGTTATGTTTTCAGTAGCGTTTGTCTGTGTGTGTGTATGTATGTATGTGGGTTTGTGTGTGTGTGGTTTAGCAAGATAACTCGAGAAGCGGTGGATAGATTGGAATGAAACTTGGTAGGTGGGTAGGTCTTCATGAGACCTAGAAATGATTAGATTTTGGGCCCCCTGGCGGCTTACCTAGGTACTGCAGCAGAACTAACGGTTTTGATATCTCGTGATCTGGACATGCTAGGGTCACGAATTTTGAAGGGCAGATAGCTCTTGGGATAGGGAAGAAGTGACATGAGTTTGGGTCCCCTAGCGGCTTGTTCTGGGACTGCAGGAGCATTTGTTGAAAAATTTTCGAAGGAGGATAACTCAAGAACCGGTTGACGGATTGTCGTGATTTTTGGTATGTAGGTAGTTGAAGTGATGCTTGACATGATCAAACAACAATTATGCAAATCAGGGGCTAATTTGCATAATTAACAAGGAAATTCTATAAATCTTCTTTATTCGATAATAGAACTATGAAACACTTGTGACATCACTTGTGAGAACGAGAAAAAACATCTGGGGATATAGATTATGTAAATGAGGACCTAATTTGCATAATGAATGGTAAATTTTTATAATTTCATAGTTGTGACTGTTGGGAATTTCATACTTGCCACATTTGGAAGTTAAGTGAAGGTGAACATCAACAAACATAATTTATTCAAATCATGACCTCATTTGCATAATTTATGAGGAAGTGCTATAATAGCATTTTTGTTAAGATAAGGCTGTCATTGGGTGGAGAATATGATCAGCTGATATAGTCCATGCAAATGGGGCTCTTATTTACAAAATCAATGATTAAAATTGTATACTTTGTCAACCACAAGGGTTAACATCATTTGGCGAAGGTATGAGATCGTGGAACTCTTGTTCCAATTCCAGCCTCTTTCAATTTTGGGACAACTCATTTTATGGTGACACTGACAGGGCAAGATTTTGGTAACTCCCACTTGCAGCTTCAAGAGCTTGTCTGCTATCTTGGTTAGGTTAGTGATTATGTGAAACTCAAACCTCTAATTCAGTCAAAGGTCATATTTTTACCATTTCTAGCCTCTTTCAATTTTGGAATTCTTGAATTTGGAACTCTTTTTTTACCTGACAGGGCAAGATTTGGTAACTCCCACTTGCAGCTTGTGTGCTATCTTGGTCAGGTTGGTGACTATCATGTGAAACTTAAACCTCAACTTGGTCACAGCCTCTTTCAATTGTGGGACAACTCTTTTTCCTGGCCTCAAGTTGGATTTGGCAACTCCCACGAACTTGCAGCTTGTATGATATCTTGTAACTAGAGCTCACAGTGCAGAGGTTGCTTCCTGAGCTGCTGTTGTGGTTAAATTTTATCAGTTATAACATTCAGAACCAGATACTGTACAGAAGTCATTTGTTCTTAGCCTGTGTGCCATCGGTTTTGTAACAGGGCACCTTGTACTTGCTAAACCTGAAAAAAAGTGGATGGCTCCCAGGTGACATACTACAGCTTACAGTAGTATGAGGGTCTGCAGTGGGGGGGGTTGGGGGAAGTGGATTACGAATTACGCAAAATTTTTGCCGCCGATTATGAATTACGTTAAAGTGTCAGAACTGATTACGACTTTACACTTTGCGGCTAATGTACTATTACAAATTATGTTGATTTTTGGGGAGGCTGCCTACCGATTACAGAGACTAAAATAGCCTGATTACACCTCACGAAAAAGGGCATGCAGGCCCCCCTGTATGGCAAGTCCTACTTGCATCTTGTCTGGTTTCTTGTAACAAGGGATAAAGTTAATACCAGAACTTCCTTCCTGAACTGGTGTCGCAGTTATCAGTTTATAACGTTTTGAATCAGATACAGAAGTCACTTGTTCTTAGCCTGTGTATGTGCCATCCGTTTCGTAACAGAGCTCCTTGTTGTTACTAGCCCTTCTATCTCAGTAACAAGGGATAACACTAGTATAGAACTTCCTTCCTGAATTTGTCGTGTGGTTTATCAGTTTATAACGTTTTGAATCAGATACAGAAGTCACTTGTTCTCTAGTGACAGCCCAGGATTTCATTATCAGTGTTTTAAGTTAACACGTTTTCAGTTTTTCACATGCTACAGCTGGCTAGATTACTGACCTCGGCGAACTGCCCTGTCTCCGGAATTCGAAGCAGTTGTAAAGCGAATCATGATAGAGAAGTTTTTACATTTTTTGAATAGACAAGCTGACCTGGTCCAGTTGTAGTATCTCACTACTGTGTTGCTGGGCTATACCATTGGTATGGATCAAAAGTAGTGCTGCGTACCGGTTCACTGGACTTGGATCTGGACTTGCAAGAATGTTTAGGTTCAAGTCCAAAAAAACCTAAAAGTCAAGACCCGAGTCCGGACTTATTACCATAAAAGACCATTTCACATACCCCCTTTCTTTCCAAACCACCTAAAACCTTCCGTAGATTGCAAAATCTTTGCCGCAAAATGAAGAAAACATTTCCATCGGGCATCATCAAGTACCGGCCTCCATGTTATGTGGCCAAAGTTTCACCCAGACAACATTGCAAGGTTGCCAACATGCAATTTTGTATATGCCATGGGTGTAGGTCTGGACTTACAAGTCCGGAACTGAACCTAAACCTCTGGACTTGAATCCGGACCTGAACCTAAATGTGGGTTTAGGTATGCAGCACTAATCGAAAGGGTGTATATTGGCAAACCTTAATTGGATTTCAGGTAGCCTGGTTACCAAACCTATTATAGCTCCCGAGTCCTACATCCTCTTGCGGACTCGGCTAGATTTCAGGGTCACGGAGTCAGCGTATTTGAGAGTGATTCAAAAAGCGATGCATGCTTTGGCAGGCCTTGTTCCCAAGTGAAAGCTAACAGGGTGCTTCATGTTTGTACTTGGCACTACACAGGCTTTCGTGACAATGAAAAGGGGGCAGGGAACAAATCTAAAGAAAAGCAGACCCAAAGGATCCTAATAGAATTTAGACCAATTTCAATTAGACCCATTTTTTGGTCTTTCTAGTTCTAATCGACTTTGAAATGTTTATTCATTTTAGTGCAAAAGAAGCCTGTGAAAAATTCCAGAACTGTTTGCAAGTATTAAGTACTTTCTTTTTTTTACATTTTTACTCAGTAGATACAACAATGACTGATCAGTGTGATGCTTAAAACTTCCAATAGATCATATCTATCTGAAAGTTGTAGAAACTGATTAGTAGATATCTACCCTCTGTCCAGACAACACCAGACTCACACAGCATGTTTTGAATCCGGTGTAATCAAGGGTCAAGTACACGGGGTGTAGAGTTTCACACAACAACTTGTCTGTCTGGTTTTTGTAATCTCCGAGCAGATCTTTCAGTGGTAAAGACAGTGCAAGACAGTGTCCAACAGGCATGCAAGATGCTATCCGGTACTATGGGCCACCGTTGATTGGGGGGGCAGTCAGAAAATGGTACTTAAAGGAAGAA
Organism: Branchiostoma belcheri; assembly: GCF_001625305.1. Taxonomy (NCBI): domain Eukaryota; kingdom Metazoa; phylum Chordata; class Leptocardii; order Amphioxiformes; family Branchiostomatidae; genus Branchiostoma; species Branchiostoma belcheri. The sequence continues at coordinate 1,686,577 of NW_017802935.1, forward strand.
GGTCACAGTCTTCCCAACCAACCTTTATTTGGAGAATATAGTTTGTAAACTGTCCAAGTTTCTGGGACAGGCAAAGAATCAGTAAGTTTATGATCAAATATTCACAGTCAGACTCTGAAAGATCAACTACTTAACTAGTATCATCATATGTTTAAAGTTTATTATGTTATTGTCTTCGTCAGAAGGACTATGAAATTGTCTCGCCGGAGTTTGGGGAACTGCGGATTTTGCGATATAACTCTGGAAGGCATGATTCGACGTCCATGATTTTTGGCAGGCATATTACCGCTGTTGAGGCCAAAGTCAAGTACAAGTTTCGGCTTCGTGGGGGGTCCGTGCGTCACGTTAGTGCACCTTTTGTGTTTGTGGCTTGTTAGCAAGATAACTCAAGTATTTGTAAAATGTTGATTATAATTCTTGGTGTGGTGCTTACTATTGTTAGGACCAAGGTTAAGTTCGTTACTGAGCTTCGTGGGGGGTTTCGTTGTGACTACAGGGGGCATTTTGTTCATTTTTCTTGTGAGCAGGATAACTTTTGTATGTGTGGATGGAAGTTAATGAAATTTGATAGGCATATTACTGTCGTGGTCTCCAAGATTGAGTTCAAAGATGAGAGTCGTGGAGGTCGTTATGTCCCCGTAATAGGACCTTTTGTGTTTAGAAATCCCCCACCTACATCTGCTTGGAGACAGCCGACAGCTGGATATAGCCGGGGAATTCCATTATGGGATGGGATCAAATGACGTTACATTGAGGGATTGTACTATAACTTCAGCAGGGGGAGGATAGGTTGGACATATGTCAGGTTAATTTCTACGGCCACACCAAGTAATTGCTATGGATGACGTCCACTGGAGACCTTAAATCTAATTACCTTAAATTTAAGGCAAGCGCACAATAAAAACACGAAGGGCCGGAAAACGAGGTGCCTAGATTTGGAATATTCTAATTGTAGAAGTACAAATGTTAGGACACAAAGAACACAAGAAACAAGTCTTCTATTTGTCATAAAGACAAATTAACAAAACAGCAGTAGTCACCCTGTTCTGATTCTTTCCTTTATAACATCTTCTCTTATTATATTTTGCGGCGCTGTCGGGACACTTTCAACACAGTAAGAATTTCTTGAACGTTTTTTTCCCAGTAACAGTCCAAACTCAAATAACGTAGGGGGGGGGGCTAACACGGGTGACGACGCTTCTGTATAATCTGCGGCAAACCGTTTCAGGCTGTTCTGTACCATAAAAATAGTACAGAGATTCTTTTGGTCTTTAGACCAAATTGATTATTAAAAAGAGTGAAGAATACGCATGTTAATTTCTCTAGAACGATGTACCTCTGACGAAGACATGAGATCTCCGACCTCTAGTTCTCAAATGGCAAAAGCTTTTCTGACATGAAGAGCTTGTAATATATAAAAGAACTGTAACTCAACAGAGTTTATCAATTTACATGTATCTGGAGCCCACCAGATCTATTCAGCATATGTAGCACTCAAGGTTAACACAACAATTCTTAAATGGAAGAAACATGTATCAGAAGGAACATGCCCTTGAAGTACCAGTATCAGTAGTACATGTAGTAACTTTTGAGTGTTGTCTGGTTTGCAAAATCACTATCTGTTTAAACTGCAGGTTAACGTCAATAAACACGAGTTTCCTCCCCAGTTTAGGTAAGGCATCAAGTTGTGTACTGAAACAGCAGGTCTGTTTACAATATTATCACCGAAAGCTGTGTTTCTTATGATACCAGTAGTAACTTTTGAGTGTTATCTGGTTTGCAAAATCACTGTCTATCATAACAACAATAAATGTAGGATTCCTCCCCAGTTTAGGTAAGGCATCAAGTTGTGTACTGAAACAACAGGTCTGTTTACAATATTATCCCTGAAAGCTGTGTTTCTTATCCAGAACAACTGCCCTCCAGAGGAATCCTTTTCCTCTGCAAACAGCCGGAAATCACAATTGTTTTGATACAGCAAGATTAACGATCTGCTCCTGCCTAACGTTTGACCTGCCAACCTCTAAAATGATGCCAGGAGTCGAGACATGTTGCATGTTTCAAGAACTCAAGCTGGAAGGCGTCATTTTTGTACACACAGTATTTTCGCGCTGGTTTTAGGCCTAGGAAAAAATGTTTTATTTCCTGTTTCCTGACAGACCCTAGAAAAATCTGCCGACCCTAGACTTTTTTGGGGGTGGATCCCTGCAAGGAACATAATTTTTTGAGCCGGTCGACCTTTTCTAGCTCCATGCCAACCTCTAAAATGATGCCAGGAGTCAAGACATTTTGCATGTTTCAAGGAGTCAAGCTGGAAGCCGTCATTTTGGAGGGCCTGCACGCCCTTTTTCGTAAGGCGTAATCAGGCCTTTTTAGTCTCCATAATCCATAGGCAGCCTCCCCAAAAATCAACGTAATTCATAATAGTACATTAGTCAGAAATCAGGTCTGAGACTTATGATTAAACTAAACTAAATCAAATTAAATGTAATTCGTTATCAGCGGCGAAAATTTTGAATAATTCATAATCACTACCCCCCCCCCATGCAGGCCCTCATTTTGGTCTATACTGTAAGTACATAAGCTTTCGCGCTGGTTACGTTTTAGTTTCAGTGGTTTTAGTTAGGTAGTTTTTGCAGTTTTTCCGGTGAGCTCTTACCACTAAATCGTAACACCGCGAACATGTGTACTGTACCTGAACTGCGAACTTCAAAAACATCATTTTCTCTGCCACCGCAAAACAAAACAAGAATTCCGAGACTTCATACCTCCATGAAATATGGGCTTAATATGTAAATGTAAATTTCTTCTTTAATTATGCAAATTACCTCTGCATTAACATGATATATGCATCACTTTTGATTAAGTTACAGATGTCCCAAGTATGACATTCCCATCATTCACCATTAAGAAATCATAGAATTTTTGCATAAATTATGCAAATTAGGTCATCATTTGCATAATTAGTATCTGTTGATGTTCTCCCTGCCATAGATTACATACATTACATGTATGAAAGTAGTATAATGTAAAACACTGTAATTATAGAATTTCCTCATTAGTTATGCAAATAAAGTCCTCATTTGCATAATTTGCAGTTAATTCTGTACATCTCTCTCTCAGATACCTACACACCAAAAATTATGAAAATATGTTGTTCCTATCTGGACTTATTGGCTTTTAAACATTTCGCCAGAAAGTGCCCTGCAGTTCCAGAACAAGCTGCTAGGGGGACCAAACCCACACCACTTATTCCTGACAGGAAAAGCTATCTGTCACCAAAACATCAAGACCATAGCATGTTCAGGACAAAAGATACAAAAACCGGAAGTTCTGCTGCAGTACCAAGGTCATCCACCAGGAGGCCCATATTTGACCTTGACGTTTGTCTTCCTAAGACTTATCAGCATACCAAATATCATCACAATCCATAAAGGCGTTATGAAGTTATGCTGACTACAAAGTTGCGGAAACACACACAGACACACAGACACACACACAGACACACAGACACACAGACAGACGCCGCCAAAAACAATACCTCCATTTTTCATGGAGGTAACCACTACAAAGGTAAATGCATTTACAGTATAACAGAGAACAGACCCAAACTTGCTTGGGTAGGTTGGAATGTTGTCCGATTCAAAGTCATTTATGTTTTGTCAGATACCAGTATCTAAAATTGTTTTGACATACATGTACCCTAGGTGAAGTCCAACTTATTGTATAAATGGCACTGTTTGTAAATACATTTATCATCCATAAAACCACCATAGATTCATGAAATAGAAGGTAAATGCATGCATATGCATTTACAGTATACAGACCCTTGCCTCGGTGAGTTGGAATGTCACTAGATTCTGAAGAGAATTGTGAGAAGCAGAACTCCAGTCAGAAGCTCTAAAGAAAGTTGTGCAAAAGAAAACCCTTATATCCTATAGTATACTTTACCAACCTGATGAAACTATTTTCGGTCACTAGATTCTCTAAGCCATTTCTGCTGTCAGTTTCTGGTACCTATACCCAAAGTCAAGTCCAACTTCTTGTGTAATTAGGATGACACCTGTAAAATGTAAATACATTATCAATCATCACCTATAATTTAATACAAAATCTTGTCCCTCAGTGTTCCCCTTGATATGCCTTTTGGCCCTCGAGGTCAGAGAGGTGGTCCTCGGTTTATTTTGGTTTGTACTTCTTGGGAGCAAGAATTCTGCCAGAGTGTGACCTCTCACCCCTGGTAGAAGCCCCTAAAAGTCTGTAAGTGCTACGGTGGTGAAGTACGGCTTTTGAAATTGTCAGAAATGCCATTATGGTTTGCAGGTGAGGCCGAGGGAAAAAAATTGTGTGTTTCCTGTTTCCTGACCAACCCTAGAAAAAACTGATCGGCCTTTTCTAGCTCCATGATCTGACACCTTAGTGATGAAATGTTGTAAAGTAAAGAAGAAAAAAATTGAAAAAAAAACCCCAACTAATCCCTACCTACGGACCCTGAGATTTTTTCAGGACTGAAACAGGAAATGTGTTTTGTAGGAATTTGTTGACCCTTGAACCTCTCCCCTGCATGATGACCACAATGAAAAGCGGCCTGTTGGCCGAATTGTGTATTTTCATCAATAAATAAAGGCGCAAACAAACAAACAAACGTAGCATTTTTTTCTTAGGCCTAAGTATGATAAGAAGTTGGAGCTTGCTACCCGATGTGCCATCAGGCACAGGAGGAACTAAGGTCTAAGGTAAGGTTAGTGCGATGGTGGTGAAGTACAGCTTTTGAAATTGTCAGAACTGCCATTATATGGGCTACAGGTGAGAGTGGAAGTGGTCGGGAGGCTGTGGATTTGTAGTTAACTACAAATGTGTAACGGGCCAATCGGTACCCCTGACTCTAATCGGCCATGACATGGGCAAGGTCAAAGGTAGAGCCGCTGAACTTATTCAGAACAGGCCCGTCATCACCCCTCGTTCGCTCCGGCAATATTTCACCCGGCTGAAAGCGAGAGTTCAAAGCTGGTAAACAAAGAGAGGGGGGAAGGTTGTCGTTATGTCACCTTCAAGTCTTTGCCAAGATGTAGAAAGCAGTCGCAAGGTTGTACAATGACCTCTCAGGGTATAAATCCCACGCAGTGGCTTTGAAGTGCTGTATCTTGCCGTGTTACACACTGGAGTTAGTGCTGCGTACCGGTTCGCTGGACCGGTTCCGGACTTGTAAAAATGTTTAGGTTCAAGTCCAAAGAAACTTAAAAGTTAAGAACCGATTCCGGACTTATTACAAAGCCATGTCACGTACCCCTTTTCTTTCCAAACCACCCTAAAACCTGCAGCTTGCAAAATCTGTGCTGCAAAATGAGGAAAACATTGCCATTGGGCATCGTCAAGTGTCAGCCTCCATGTTGTGTGGCCACAGTTTTTGCCCAAACAACATTGTAAGGTTTCCAACATGCAATTTTGTATATGCCATGGGTTTCAACTTTAAGTCCAGACTTACGAGTCCGGAACTGAACCTAAACCTCTGGACTTGAATCTGGACCTGAACCTTAATGTAGGTTTAGGTACACAGCATTACACTGAGTGCAGTAGAAGAATGTTCTACTCTCTGTTATTTTCAGACAGGGAAGCGCATCTATCAGAAAAACAATAAATGCCTTGCACATTTAGAAATAGAAGAGGGAAAGAAGTGATAAAGACACATTTTATGGGCTGAAAATGTGGTTCATAGACATGTGTGGGGTCATGAACTGCTGCTCTTTCCGTTTTAATGATCTTCCCTCTGGTTTTACTAGGATTGTAACGATTCTGTATCAGCCTGTTTTATCATGTTATCATCCTGGGTTCTTTCTTTCTGTGTATAATGGATACCTTGCAGGGCGGCCAGTAATCTCAAACCAGACATTAGCACGCAAGATCATTAATTTTGACAAAATATTTATGGCCTAGAGGTTCATAAAATTTCCAACATACATGCCAAAACTGTTTATTTGTTTGTTTGTTTGTTTGTTTGAGCAACCTCAGAAGTTCAAGGCTTTAAGGCTTTAAGTGAATGATTAGTGGACATCCATAGTACCAGTAAGTACCAAAGCATGTTACCAATTCCCAACATACATAAACTGTTTGTCTGTTCTGTTTGTTTGTTTGCTTGTTTGTTTGTCTGAGCAGCCTTCGACTTTTAGGCTTTAGCCTGAGTGGACACTGGACATCTATAGTAAGTACCAAAGCATGTTACCAATGTTGCTGTGTCCTCACAAGGGAAGCATATCCGCCAGGGAACAGGTGAACAGGAAACTAGCTGCTCTCATTTTCATTTAGAAAGATCCTCGGTATGTGCCTTCTTAATTAGAGGGGGCTTTCATACTCTTAGGGGGTGTTTTCTGTGGAATGCCGGAGAAGTTTTCTTTTCACAGAGATAGACTTCTGTAATTCACCTGACATCACAGCATTGTCAAACACCTCAGAACAGGTGTAGGTACCATGTACTGATGTAGCATAACAAAGGGCTTGATGAAAGACCACCTGAATATGCAGGATAATGCAGGTACAATTGGAGCAGTGCAGGTACCGTGTATGTGAATTTCTGTGATGTCTTCCTGTACTAATGTTGCATACCGGAATGTTAAACACAACTTTCGGAATTCCTAAACTTTCTGTAGAGACAGCCTGAGAAACCAGTCTGTATTTCAATGACTGCACCCACACTACCATGTAGTATAAAGTTCTTATATTCCCTGAAGCAGCAAAATAGGAGGGTAAGAAGCTGTGAAGGCCCACAGTGACAGTGAGCTTGTAAGGCATTGCTGTGTAAGCAAATGTTGGGACACAGTTTGTGACAGAAACAGGCAGCTAGGAAAACATAATGATCTACCTGAAAGACTGTCTGTTTAAGAAGAAAAATAAACAACCAACCACAAGCTTTTTGTGGCCTTAGAATTTTAAATGCTGATCTTGCAATTTAGAATACCATGCCCCTGCTTTAGCTTAAGGTCTCCATCATTCTACCATGGTTTATGTGACAATACTGTTGAGTGTTGTACTGTTGACAAAGTGTTGAGTTTAGCTGGTCAACAGGCAGCCATTGTGTCAGGCCTTGTACCTGAAAGAGGCACCTGGCTGCATAAACAAGTCAGTAGGTAGGGACTCTGGTATAGGCCATTGAGAAATGAAGAGGAAATGATACATCAATGTCATGAACATTCGATTCCTTCCATTCATTCCAGGGAGTCTGACAGGACAATATTTATCGTCATACTATCATGAAAGTTCATCTGTGTTGGTGTCGTTCGTCCGTCAGGCTGACGAGGACCGCTGTGTTGGTAGTTACATGTTTAAAGTTAAAACTTTTGGTCCAACACAAAATGTTCTCTCACCCAGAGCTTGCGACCAGTCACTCTGGTCTTCCTCAGTAGACTGACCCATTGAGGCTTGTCACATGGCTTCTTTGAAGTGTGACGTCAACACTGGGTGTTGGACCAAAAGTTTTAACTTTAAACATATTTATTGTCATGTATTACAAAATCATTTTGGGCGCCAGGGCCCTGTATATATCAGACTGTTGATGTATACTATTCAGTTGTTACTTAAGAGCCCAACAATTGTTGTTTTGCACATACAGTACTATCTATATAGCACCCTGTATAGGTACGATTTGGGGGTATTTCTCGTGTAACGCATCACACCGCAGCAAAACACAATGAATGCGGAAGTAACTACGCCACCGCAGGTCAAAAAAAAGTTGGGGGTCTATGACCTAATTGAGACATGAAGTTATTGAAAATATTGTGTAAAAATGCCATCAGGACAAATTCTTGAATGTGTTGAAATCAACTTTCTATACAACATGCAGTATACATGTTATGATGTAGATGCACAATTTGGTGTGAGTTGATTTGTGAATCAGAACAGAATCTGATAGAAAACATTTTGTTCTGTAATTAACACTGGTCACCTCAATTTTGGAATGTCACTTTCCGAATTTTGAGACAGCTATGTTGAAACCCCTGATTTTCAACTTTGTTATTCCTGGATGTACAGTGAACTTTTGCATGCCATTGGAAAGATCATGCTATCTTCAGTACCAGGTTGCTTTTTTTATGGTCAGAATGTACAAATTTATCAAGATATTTGACTTTAAAAATTGCAAGCCTGGCGGTCTAGAACACACACCGTCATGCCCAGCAGCTTAGCCTGGCAGTCCTAAACTTTAGCCCGCGGCCTGAGTTAGCCAGCCCGCATCCAGCCCGCATCCAATTAGCCTCATGAACACCCCATGAAAACCACTGAATTAATGAGAATTCACATTTTCACACCTGTGTAATTAACAAGTTTGTGATAAATTCATGAGAGGTCTGGGCTCAATGGTTAGCCCGCGGGCCTGAACAGGCCTGTCGGTCTGTGGACAGGCTGGGCTGATGATTAGGCCTTATGATAGAGAACCTTCAGACTTTAAACACCAAACAGAAAGTGGGAAACAAAAATATGCTTCCAAATTGATGCTTCCAGATTGATGATGGTTTACACTTCACTTCATATCACTTCATATAAATAAACACCCTTCACATTTTCAGCTAATATTTTCAATAAGTGATTACATATTATTGACAAGTATGATGTACAGGTATGAATGATGATAACTTTCATGAATATTCATTTTGAACATTTTCTGCAAAAGCTTCAGAAATTTCTACTGGAATAATTTTTCCTGTACATGGGAAGAATTGTTCTGCTATTAAGACTGCAAAAAGTCTCTTTCTAGTAGAAAGCTTTTTGAACATGTTTGAGGAGGTGGATTTTGCTCCTGCTGTGCTACCTGGGCTGATACCTGGGCGGGGTGTAACATTTGTGTAACGGTTATGACTAAAAAAGATCAGATAGCATCATAAAAGACCCTTGTCTCAGCAAGAACACTTCATATTAGACCTGATTGGTTGTGGTGTTGGAAGCCAACTTTTGAGGACACTTCATGGTCACTTACAGTTTCTGTTTGGCAGGTATAGTCCAATCTGTCCTACTATGGATGGGCAAGTCCCCTGGCCAAATCCCTTTGAAACATCATGGGGGTAGAAATTTATCTTTTTTTTTAAAGAATGAAGACTTGGCTAAGTACAGGTCTCAACAAAACAAGATGAATGGACATGGTTAACAGATAAACAATAACTCCATGGAAACATTTAAATCAAAAGGAAAACATTTGGAGTTTTAGTGCCATAATCCTGCCATGTATAAGCCTCAGCCGATGTACACTGAAAACATAAAAAGCAAGGAATCGATCCTCAATTTGCAACATGAACTTGCTTTCAGTGCAAGGAGTTGTACAATGCTTTAGGAAATTCATGTTACATTTTCTTTTGTAATTATTCTGTTCCTGCACCTTTGTCATGCGGGTCATACCTCAGGTCACCTATTGTTCCAGGCATGCAAATGACCACTGTCCAATTATCAAATTAGAGAGTCTGGTCGGGCTACCCTGACATGGGTGCACTGGCACTGGCTCAATAGCCCGAAAAATATCCTATCAGAAAAATCTCATGACATTGTAATGACAGTGTCAGATGGTGGGTTCACACGCTGAGAACCATGTCTTAGCCAAATCTTTCTATCCCACAACTAGTTTGTAGTGTCATGATTAGATTAGATTTAGATTATGAACAAAAAATTAATGATGAGAATCTTTACAGGATTTGTAATAAGTCTAAATTACAATTTAATTGGAAGTGCTTGCCCAAGGCCTAGAGTCAATTCTATATTGCTATATTCCACATTACAAATTGTAACCATTTCGAAAAAAACACAATGTTTCTAGATAATTTCAAAGTATGATTTAAAAAAGTAGAAAATTTTCTAATTGTTACAATATTTGTGAAACATCTCAAATAGGTCATATATATATAATGAAAAGAGCTGTTCATTCAGTTTGGATATTTCCCAAAATTTAGGAACAGAACGTAAAATGCTTGTACAGCGCAGGATGTACATGTATGATAGCAGACCAGGTAGCCTGGGTGTAAGAAACAGGGGCGAGCTGTAGCGCCTATAACCCCCCCACTGTTACATGGGTACCAGACTGCTGCCAGGCTAGCTCCTTGGCTCCTGGAGGGCCAACATTTGCCCAAGGAAATGTCACCATAGAGTGATAATAGACATCCCTCAATAAGCCTATGAATTACATTGTAAAGGCTTGTTATCCCCTAGACACAAAGAACACAGTTTCTTTAAAAATGGGTGACAAAAGGGGAGGGGTGGTGATTATGATAAAATTAACAAGTTCTAACTTCCAAGCAACAACTTGAAGTTAGTCTCCAGTCAGAATCTGATCAATGTTAGACGTGTTTACAACTGCAGAAAGGGGATGCTTTTGCAATGTCATAAGGTTTTCTGATTGGATATTTTTTCGGGCTATTGAGCTACCCAGTGCAAGCTGCAAAGACTATGTCACCCATGTCTGGGTACTAGTAGCCCGACCAGACTCTCTAATTTGATAATTGGACAGGTATGAATGATAACATGCATGGAAATTAATTTTGAAAATTTTCTTCCTGCAGGAAATTTCTGCAGGAAAAACCTACTAAGACATTGTAGATTCCTGCAGATAGAATCCTTCCTAGAAATTTCGGCAGGAATGACTGATAATAAAAATATACAACTGTTAGGCCACACCAATATACATGTAATGTAGTCTCCACCAGACTCCTTTGCAGGCTAAATAAATAGTAGCAATCAGCTAAGGCATGGAGGTAGCTCCATGGC
>NW_017802935.1:1697330-1714851 GCF_001625305.1 Branchiostoma belcheri
CCATGGCTAAGGGGAACGATCATTGGCCAGAGGAGTTGGCCGGCCATAGAGACTAAATAATAATGTCATTACTTGTTTCTCAGACTCATTCACTTGAAGAAGAATCCTGTTCTATAAAATTACAACATCACATCAATATTCTCTCAAGGTCACCTTAGTAATTGATCAATGATCATCTGATTTTTTGTATGTCATGACAATTCATGCAGTCTGATAACTCAATGAATGCTTTTGCTTCGGAAGTATATAATGACAGTGTCAGATGGCCTGGGTTCACACGTTGAGAACCATGTCTTGGCCAAATCTTTCTATCCCTCAACTAGTTTGTAGTATTATGATTAGATTAGATTTAGATTATGAACAAGAAATTAATGATGAGAATCCTAGTTTTATTTTTTAAGATAGTCGGTCATCTTTTCAGGCTCCTACTGGGTGACCCAGTACAAGCTGCCCAGATAGGGGTACTGTAATTCGACGTGTAACTCAACAATAGTCCAACTTGATAATTGGACAGTGGCATTTGCATGTCAAGAACAATAGCTAAACTTAGTTTCATCCCGCATAACAATTGTTCCTTGATCAGAATAATTACCTGAGAACTGTTGAACCATGGTTGAACAGAAATGGACTGAGGATTTTATAACTCCATTGCTTGAAAGCAGGTTTAAGTTGCAATGCATGTATTAGGCTTCTTGCTCATATTATATAGTACTAGAATTTTGTCTGGCAAAACTGTCTGTAACATAATTTTCCCAATGTTTCAACTGAACTGAACTGAACTTCAATGACATTCAGGATGCTCATGAGAAAAAATTGTTTCATTTTCTACCCCTAGCTGGTACAGAACGTGTTTGTAAGCTCTTCTTTCTTTTTGTGGTCTACATGTAGTGGAAAGAGCATGCGAAGCTGAGTGATTGAGTGAGTGAATGAGGTTGAAAGCGGCAAAAATGTACAACACTGTTAACAGATGGGTGTGGATTATGCTCTCCTTCCTTATTTTCTGCTCTGAGAATGAAGTTTTACACATCACTTGGATCAGACCGCGGGCTGAGATGTAGTCCGTGAGGTCTGAATCCTTACCCCACCAGGCTGAAATTGGCACAGACAGTCTGCAAACATCAATCAATTCACGCCTTCCATGCCATTGTTTTGGGCTTTTTGCACCTCTTTGACCAGAAATTCCAGACCGCGGGCTGAAGTTAGGCTGACGGTCTGAATGGTTTTTGAGTAAATCAGCCCGCGGGCTGGGATTCTACACCTGTAGTCTAGTGCCTTTAGACCGAAGGTCCTGTAATTAAAACTTGCGGGCTAGCTGTTAGGCCTGACGGGCTGTTAGGAAAGACCACCGGTCTGCTTGTATTTATTATTAATGATATCTTAAGTTATGAACACTGCAGAACAATAATTTTCATATCACTGTGCTCATTACACCAAGAGCTACACACTGATGTGAAACTTGAATGTTGAAAATCAATTTTTACTTGAGTTTCCAAATGCCTTGTGACTTTCCAAAATTGATGCGACCAGTGTTAATTGGTGGAAAGTTGAACAACAAGCTATTGTCCATGTAGACAGGTAGCACAGCCAGGAGCAAAGGATTATCCTTTGTCGCATGTGTGCTTCCTGGATTAACAATCGAAAACAAACACGCTAGTGTGCCATAGACACACAAAACACTAGACTCAGCAGACTCTTTAGAAGTAACTGGAGACAGAAAGAGTAAAGGGCAAGTTAGAAAGTCTGTTTTGTGCCAGATGAATTTCACTGAGCTCTTGTGTGTTCCTTTCCAGTTAGTGCATGTACAATCTCTCCTGGCAAAGATCTTGTCTTGGCTGGAAAAACATGTAATTTCCTTGGGAGTACCTTGGCTCTGAACGGAAGCTGCATGTAGAGTTAGCTACATGTAGAGTTGGCCTCTGTAGGCCCTGGTCTGGCATCCAGGCTAACTCATAGGAGGCTGTGGTAAAATGTCATTGGGGGGCATGGCATTGTCATTAGATAGCCTTTAACAATGTCTAGAGTTAGATGTTCAAGGGTTAGGTGTAACAAGTCATTCGGTGTGATATAACTAGCTGCCGCTGCGCCGGGTGCCTGCGAAGCTGGTGTGTTATGCTGAAAGGCGGTTATACCGGATATACAGATACAGATTACAGATTAGATGTTGGCCCTGGAGCCAAGGAGCTGGCCTGTGCAGGCCCTGGAAACAGTCCGGCATCCAGGCTAACTGATCATGATAGGGGCCTTTGGTCCTTTTGGACTGGGATCAGATCTTGGCTAAATCTTGGCAAAGGCACAGTAGGTTTCATAGAGTGTGGATGGATTCATGTGTACTTCTGTATATGTCATACTGTGTCAGCCCTGTAAAGCTCTATCACCCACACATTGTAACTTGTAAGAGATTTTATTCGTCATTTTAAATGGTGCACCGGTGGTGTATTGTAAAGCTAGCCTCAAGCATCAATCCCTGCACATAAAAGAACCCAACACACTTGTTGAGAAAAGTAAGGGTGATCCAATGTGCTTGGCTAATATTCTGCGAGCTGGTGTGAACTAGTACCTAATGAAAGTCAACCTCATCCTCAAATGAGGTTGACTGGAAAGAAACTTTAAGAAGGTCAAGAAGATATGTTTCAGCTGTATCAACAGGGTAGCAAAATTACTAAGTCTTATTCTTGTTTCATGGCTACAATTACAATTTAGGAATGGACTGACTTACTAACTGAAACGTACTATGAATGGACAGTAGTGGCCAATTACTTGTATTTCAACCAAAACCAAAGGTAAGGAGCGAAAAGAAAAAGGCTCATTGTTCATACTCATGTCCCTATGAATATAATACTCCAACTTGAGTCCAAGGCAATTTTGATGTGGAGGTCACTGGTCAGTCTATACTCTTGTGACAGTGTAAAAGATACTCTTGATGTGGTCTGCCTCTCATCTGCAGGCAAGTGCAACGCTTGCCTGTCTGGCTTGCTTTGTGGGTCTTTTGTAGCCTCTACCAAGCTTCAGAAGCAGCTGGAAAGAGTAGAAATTGGCCAAATAGACAGAAACCATATTCCAGGCTCTTGCATGGTCTGCTAAAGGGGTACTAGTACAGTTTGCTAGCCTGGTTTCCAAGTGGATGTAGGACTCAGGGAGCTACATGTATAATAGGTTTGGTAACCAGGCTAGCAGTTTGCTGCTTCTGAAGACTGGTACTGGTAGAGGCTAGGTCTTTTGTGGCCTTTTCTGCATTTTCTACATTTCTCATGTTTTTTTCTGTGACAGTCATACTAGGTTATACATGTATGCAAAGAAGATACAACTTTACAAGGCATAGGTCTGAAAAGTCTAACCAAGATTATATTCAAGACACCGAGTTTATCCAAGTGAGATTCTTTGCTCTAAACATGGGTAGTATGTCTGTACATGTATCAAGATAAATGTTCTATTTTAGACCTACAAGGCTCTTCTAGATTAGCGGGAAACCTTCATTCCACATTCCGAAGAAGACACAAAAAGGTCTTGTTAAACCAAGATAACTCAGACAGTTTGAGGTTCTTGACTCCAAGGGGGTAGTTTCGTGCGGCTTGAAATTTGCAAAAGTTTGCCTCTCGTGCAGCGATGGCCCCGATAAGGGCTGAGGCCTAGGAAAAGAAATGTTGTGTTTCCTGTTTCAGTCCTGAAAAAACTAGGGTTGGTAGCTATATTTTTTTTGTTAGACTTTGGTGACCAAACTTATACTATACAGTTTAACAAAGTATTTAAGTCTTGAGGAATGAGTATGAGGAAACTTTCATTTTCAATGTAAATGTTGTAAAACCGATTGTACAATGTTTCATCATCACTCAGGTGTCAGATCATGGAGCTAGAAATGGTCGAATAGCTTGAAAAAGTTCTGTCCCTTGTTAGGGGTCCACACAAAAAAAAGGCTAGGGTCTGCAGTTTTTTCTGGGGTTGGTCGGATAACTGGAAACACAGCATTTTTTTTCCTAGGCCTAAGAGGGAAACCTTCATTTCCACAAACACAAAAGGTCTTGTCAAACGAAGATAACTCAAGACAAACACTGCAAGGTAACTCAGAGGTTCTTGACTCCAAGCGGGGGTAGTTTCGTGCATCTTCAAATTTGCAAAAGTTTGCCTCTGGTGCAGCGATGGCCCAGTGATAAGGGTTGATCGGTAATGATGACGACTCTGTGGGCATTCCTGGCCTGCCCTTTACTGGCTTCCAGCAGTCTAAATACCACATCATTACACACAGGTTGTAAACCAACCCAAACCAGAAACATACCGGGTCTGACTTCAACTAGAATTCCAAATAGTTCTGACTTGTTAGAAGATCTCTTACACATGCAGGCAGTTGTCGGGATTCGGATCAGTACAGTAGTATCCACACTTTGCTAGTTCTTGATTTGACACTTACACAAGACTTCATCTTGTCAACTCTTTTTAGCAGTGTTTTCTTCATTCTCTTGTGACATTCAACACCCAGGAGAACAAGGGGTAAAACTTGTACTACTTAACCAGTTACCACCTCTACCTAAACTAAAGCTAAAGACAACCTGGCCATTTCATATACGGTCAAACCTGTACAAGTTACCACCTTTTGTGGTCCCTTTGATATTTTTTCCCATTGTCACATATTGTGGTGACCACCTGTTCACTTAGACCAGATTTTATCAGTGAGTGAGAGGTCTTCTTAGACAGTTCTGACTGTACTTGGAAACCAAATGTTTTTAGCTTATATATGCTTGTTCTAGTAACCACAAGTCAACCATGTAGTGTTGACTACAATGTCTACAAGTACTCATCACCATTTCCAATGTACCGTCCTTGAAAATGTAATTCTTTGAAGCAGAGACCAGACTGTTTGCCTTCCCAAATGTTCCAAACAACTACAGTACTCTACACTCGATTACACAACATGCTTTGCTCCATTTGGCCTCCAAAGAAGTCAAATGATGTGTAAAATTAACAAGGTCTGAGTGCGGTAATCTACTTACAGACATTTCAACCGTGTCTCTCCACTTGATCTGACAGGAATTTTGTCAATGCTGACAAAATATGAGCAGAACAATGGAGACAGATACTTTTGTAAATCTATCTTTATTGACAAAACAAAGGTACAGCAACTTTCGTAAGGTCTATTATAACACTTCACTTACTATACATTTAACAAAACTGAATCAACCTAGTATGTGCAAGTTTATGAATAAACTTTACATTTAACGTGTCACACATCTATACTATTACTACTAGGGTCTAAATTCTAAGGTCTAATTAAAACATTCTTTTATATAATTTCCTATATGTATACAACAACACCATTGCAATCATTTATGTATGTGGAAAATATAATATAAATCAGTAACAGCTGTCACTCTGATGAAGCAAAAAACTATTTCAAGCTTTCGTTGCTCTCTGACTTTCGGTGTTCTAAAACTCTGAACCAGTAAATGTACTTACGTGGCTTTAACCCCTTCAACGTCTAAGCAGATTAGAAATAGGCTTTATAATGGCCCATGACACTAGGAAGGTTAAATATCCAAACCAAAGATTTAGATGTGAATGTTTTATATTTCTGTTCTTTGCCAAGAACTCCTCTATTGCAGTGACCTTTGGATCTCTTGGCATATCACCAGCAAAAGTTCTTGGGGGTGCTGCTCCATTTTGGCTGAAGCAACAGAAGTTTTGAAAACAAAACAGCGTGTCATCGACCTTAACCTTGGAGATTCACTTTGGGTGTCTTTAGAATTAGAATGCACCTGTAGGGATAATGGGGGTTATCAGGGAAGAGCTATGGTGTTGTTTTGTTAATGTTGTAGACAACACCTGAGGTAAACAGTTTCAAATCTCTGAAATGCCAAGTGTACACTGTGCACTTAGTTTATATGAATACATACGTATATGTGTGTGTATGAAGATTACCTCACAGTACCTATATCAAGATATTAGTACAGTTCTGTAAAAGTTCTAAATGGGAACTACTAGCACTAGTCTCAAAGTATGCGGCTCCAGATCTCTTACTCTAGATCCTCCTCCTGTCATGGATCAATTTTGGTGGATCCGGCATAAACCTCTTCTTGTAGATTAGCCTGCCTAGGTGCTACTTTTCTGTAGTTACCACCAGCTTTCTGTCATAGCCAGTGACAAGACAGAGTCAGCGGTAACTACAGAGGATGGCACCCGGGAAAGCCCTGCTCCACCACACAATTTGGTCTGGTTCTTAACGTTAGCCATGTGCTGCTCTTGTATGTCCAAGCGAGGCATCAACGTCTAAATGTACAATTGGAACTTTGGGACTTGACAAGACTGTTTCTTGTTATGTTACTGATGAGTCCTTGAAGACCTGTTGAACAATCCAGTATGTAACGACTGTGTTAAACTTCTTAAAAGTTCAGTCTCCCAGGCCCTGAGGTTCCGAAGACGCATTCAGCCATAAACTCGGTGGGGAGTCCTCTGATGAATCCAATTAAATTCCCAGGGTTTATGTTACACAAGATATGCCAAACCTGTAGTACAAGTGACCACCTCTATGTGAGGACTACCTGGCCAGTGTGACCACTTTTTGGTGGTCTCTTGGATAGTTTTTCTGATTGATTGATTGATTGATTGACACAAACATTAATTTAAGAATCCTGTCCACAAAGACGAGATTTATCAGTCCCGAGTGATGTTCATGGTCACTTTTGACTGCACAGCCAAACCTGTACTAGTGACCACCTCTACGTGAGGACCACCTGGCCAGTGTGACTACTTTTTGGTGGTCCTTCAGATAATATTTCCCTTCAAGAATCCTGTCTATAGTGACCACCTGTCCACATAGACCAAATGTATCACTATCAGTCCCTGTGTGGCTTCATGGTCACTTTTGACTGTACAGCCAAACCTGTAGTGCTTGTGACCACCTCAACGTGAGGGCCACCTGGCCAGTCTGACCACTTTTTGGTGGTCCCTCAGATCTTTCCCTTCAAGAATTTTGTCTATAGTGAGTGAGTGTGGTCGTCATGGTCAGTTTTGACTGTGGTCAAACCTGTACAAGTGACTATGCCCACATAAGTACCACCTAGCCATTGTGAGATGATTTTCTCATTGACACAAGAATATAGTGACCTCTGTCCACATAGACCAGATTTTATTGGTCCACTGAGTGGTCTTGTTGGTCAGTTTTGACTGTACAGTCAAACCTGTACAAGTGACCACCTCGTAACGACCACTGGCCAGTGTGACCACTTTTTGGTGGTGTCTTAGATAGTTTTTCCCACTGATTGACACAAACATTGAGAGTCCAGTCTATAGTGACCTCTGTCCACATAGACCAGATTTTATTGGTCTCCTGAGTGGTCTTGTTGGTCAGTTTTGACTGTACAGTCAAACCTGTACAAGTGACACCTATATAGGGACCACCAAACCACCTTAGATAATATTTTCCACTGACACAAGCATTAAGAATACAGTGACCACCTGTCCACATAGACCAGATTTTAGCGGTCCACTGAGTTGTCTTCTTGGGCAGTTTTGAATGTGAATTGCTATTAGAAGTTGGGTTATTTTCCTGTCAGTCATTTTCCCCAGACAAGTCCACCTGGTCTGGCTCTGCTGCTATTTTTCTTTCATCAATGGTACCATGTAGGAGGGGAAATCTACACTCCCCTGACCTGTAGAAGTGATCCATGGTTCCACTGGTTCTGTCTTAGAACCTGGAATTCATTTTCCCATGGCCAAGTTTGTTTTGCCACACTATTTGTTGGATCACGAAAAACAGGCGGTTACGTTGTAAGTGGCCTGGTTGGACGTATACCGGTACTGCTTACTTGGTAATTCCAAAGCAGGGCTTGAAATACTTGTTTGTACATGTCTCATATCATCACTGATTCAAGTACCATTTAAAAAATTTTCCTGCACCAGACAAATTTTACCTCTACTACTCAGAACTTAGAAAGTATGGCTCATGCTAAAAATTGGTCAGAAACTTTTGTCATTATTTCTTTTACACTTAATAGGGGGTACACATGTAGCTGTCAATGCAGCAAATAAAGATCCACACACACCTACATGTATGTATAATATATGTATAAACCTAGAACACAGACAGGTGCAGGTTAGGTACAGGTTGACATCAGAAAACCTGCACAGCTCCAATTTTACCTGCATACGCAGGTGTGGGTGGTATTTCCAGCCTTGCAAAGTGATGAACATAAGAAGAAAAGTAGAAAATTGCAGGTAATTTTTACATGTGCAACTTTAAATCTTGTATCTGCCTCCTCAAATTTGATTTAACGCATGGCGAGTGGGCAATTACTGATGAAAGGCGGAAAAAAGACAAAGGTACAAACATGTGTTTCAAGCCATATGGGGTTCTGTTGATTCTGGTTGACTGCTATTATGCCAAGAGTTGACACTGAATAGCTGTATGTAAGTCGACTCTCTGGAACTTGACAGCAGAAATAATGTCCTACAAATGTTGGTGCGTGCGAAGTATTCATCAATGACAGGACGAATTTGGATGTTCGTAGATCGTTAAGGTGGCGGCTTAATTACGAATAGGCTCATCGCCATTGTGTGTAAATAGAACATAATTAGCAGGTAACGAGTGTACAGTAATTACAATAAAAGTCAAGGTCAAGAAAAATAAATACAGAGGTCATTCCAAAGATTTGTTTGTGGGTGGTCTGGGTTCATGTCGATATTCTCATCAAGAAAACGACTATGCACCTGTAACTAAACTAGTCTAAGTATGCTGAACAGATTTAAGGGTTCATTTATATATATATAGAAAACCTGGACCTCATTGTATGTAACATAACTATTTGAAGAATGACGTTTGCGTAGGCTTGAAGACAGAGCAGTTATTGAAAACAGCGGTTCATTTGCGGACCGTTGTGTGTGGACGGGTATTTCTGCAGCGTGTGAGACAAAGATATAGCTGTGCGACCGTCCGAGGTCATCATACTCTGCGAAGGGAACATGCACTCTGATTGGAAACAAAAGGTCAACGGATCATTTTCTGAAAGAAAGGCTTTGTGATAGACCCGTCTGGGTGGAGCACGTCTGCAAAGATGAAGAAAACAGAAGATGACAGCAGGAAAACTTGCACTTCGTCTGTTGAAAGAAAAGCATTGTTATACAAGTGGGCACGTTGGGCAGGTGGTCTTTACATATTCAGATTTATTGCAGTCAACTTGCATGTTAGCTTTTGCATGTTTACATGAAGTCTCTTGATAGTTAAATCAAAATATATAGTTACGTAATATTGTCTTCTTCTTCTTGGCTTATTGAGATCAAAAGCAATTACACATATTATGAATGTACAAACTTGTAAAAAGCAGTTTAAGGGGGGGGGGGTTATTGCTATGTCATTCAAAAGCAAGCTACAAAATGTAGGTTGAGTCAAAGCCTACTAGTCCTACAGGTACATTATACTTAATATATATTAATAGTATATTAGCTCTTATTGTATAGTGCCAGAGCTCTAGGAAGGAAAGAATTGTTTCTTTCAAGCAAACACTTGTACAGCACAGGTTTGACTGTATACAGTAGTTAATTTGTGAACACAATTTGCCAATCAAACAACAATTTGCAGATGAACAGCCATTTTCCTTCCAAACAGGTACTGTAAAGCTTTTAGCTTATTATTGAATTTAGTAAGTCTGTTGATTGCAATTATACCATTTGGTTTGAACTTACCTGGTTTAATTGATGAGCAGATTGAAGTTCTTTTGGGCTTTTTAACAGTTAGAATTTATTCAAAAGATTTAACAAAGAAAATTTTACTCAATAAAAATTTGCTAAAATTCAAAAAGTGAAATACTGAAGTTCCAAACTCCAAACTATTTGATTAAACTTTCCTGGGGGAGCCCCTGGATCCCCCCTAGTTTTTCAAATGCCCTTGAAATTGTCTCATAAAATTGATCTCTATAACATGATCAGTATATAAATGCCCCATTATACAAGGTACTTGCATAAAAGGGGGCCTGCAAGGGGGGGTCCCAACAATGCTCTATGCTGAATTTGGAAACTTCTCGATTATGCTTTACGATAAATTTCAAGTGGCCACAATGCATCATGTAGAATTAAAAGGGTGAATACGCTCTACGCAAAAAT
This sequence comes from Branchiostoma belcheri, assembly GCF_001625305.1. Taxonomy (NCBI): domain Eukaryota; kingdom Metazoa; phylum Chordata; class Leptocardii; order Amphioxiformes; family Branchiostomatidae; genus Branchiostoma; species Branchiostoma belcheri. Next base: position 1,707,414 of record NW_017802935.1, read on the forward strand.
GCGCCAATCACGTTCTACATTAAATTAGAGCGGTCTGTCTACGCTCTACGTTGAATCAAAACGGCCGATTACGCTATACGGAAAAGAGCTTGCGGGCCCCCATAAAAAAGATGACCTTTTATCCAGGGCCTTGTAGTACATGGACCAGTGTGTTCAGTTGGCTTAGGAAAACGTTCTAAACTGCAGGGGTCTGTGTCGACATTTGAGTTACGACTCTCTCAGGGTAAGGCGAATCTGACTAAATGAACTTGAACATTTTTTTTTCTTTGAGTGCATTCAGTAGTGCTGTGCACCGGGGAACCCGATAAAATTGGAGACAGCAGTCCTTGGCGTGATTATGTTTGGCCTTTTGGCAAAAACAGACCGCCATTATGCCAAGGCATATCAAAGGTCTTCTCTTCAGGTTTGACAAAGATGTAAAAAAACAGAAGATCAGGTCTTGGCTCCTTTACTCAGCAGTCAAAGATTATAGAGATAACATGTTGCCAGAACATATTGTGCCTCACAAAACTATTAATGTATTGTGCATAGCACTTTGACAGAACATTATTTTGCATATTTAAGGATGACATCTCGTCTGTTGTTTTTAATTTCAGTGATGGGAAAGATATCGTCTGTATTAGGCAAAATTCTGATGCAAGATGACCAAACATCCAATGACAACTGTGAAGAATCTCCAGGTTTTGTGCAGGCTAGGTACAGGTAGTTGCCGGAAATACCTGCACAACTTGTATTTTACCTGCACTAACCTGCATATGCAGGTGGTATAACTAGTACTATTTCAAGCCTTGTCAGTGCCCCTACACAATCATGGCCTAGAAGAACTACTAGAAGTTCTCTTCCAATGTCAACACTCGTGGTGTGTGTCCCAGTTCCTGAAAAGTGCAAGCCTTGTGGCAGCGACAAAATGGCTTGTGTTAGATGAACTGTTACAATGTACAGGGAGCTGAAAATAGAAAGACTTGTCATGCAAATCTACATATAATTAAGGTCAAGTTCACTACCTGCACTAACCTGCATGTACCCAGTACATGGACCAGTGCAGGTTAGGTGCAGGTAGACATCAGAAATACCTGCACAGCCCCAATTTTACCTGCACTAACCTGCATATTCCCAGTACATGGACCAGTGCAGGCTAGGTGCAGGCAGACATCAGAAATACCTGCACAGCTCCAATTTTACCTGCAGTAACCTGTATATACCCAGTACATGGACCAGTGCAGGTTAGGTGCAGGTAGACATCAGAAATACCTGCACAGCTCCAATTTTACCTGCACTAACCGGTATATACCCAGTACATGGACCAGTGCAGGTTAGGTGCAGGTAGACATCAGAAATACCTGCACAGCTCCAATTATACCTGCACTAACCTGTATATACCCAGTACATGGACCAGTGCAGGTTAGGTGCAGGTAGACATCAGAAATACCTGCACAGCTCCAATTTTACCTGCACTAACCTGTATATACCCAGTACATGGACCAGTCTAGGCTAGGTGCAGGCAGACTTCAGAAATACCTGCACAGCTCCTATTTTACCTGCACTAACCTGCATATACCCAGTACATGGACCAGTGCAGGTTAGGTGCAGGCAGACTTCAGAAATACCTGCACAGCTCCTATTTTACCTGCACTAACCTGCATATGCAGGGGTATAACTAGTACTATTTCAAGCCTTGTCCGTGCCCCTACACAATCATGGCCTAGAAGAACTACTAGAAGTTCTCTTCCAATGTCAACACATGTGGTGTGTGTCCCAGTTCCAGGGGACCCCTGCAGTCAGACCACACCTATAGAAGTTCACAGGAAGCCAGGCCAGACAGACTGACATCCATGTATGTCCCAAAGGACTCTCTGTAAACATGGGAGGAGGATCCATCTAAAGAGATAAGGCGAAATCTTCAAGCATCTTTGGCTAGCCAGCACAAATGACAAACTGACTAGTAAATTGTAATAAATTGGTGGACGTCCCAACTACTAAGTACCTAATACCAGCCCAGAAGAGAACAAGAAATAGCCATGCCTTCAAGTACCAGAGTTATCAACCAAGGATTGAGGCATTCAAGAATTCATTCTTTCCTAGAACTATCACAGAGTAGAACTCGCTGTCACCAAGTACAGTAGGGGCATTGTCATTAGATAGCTTTAAACAATGTCTAGAGTTAGATGTTCAAGGGTTAGGTGTAACAGGTTGACAGACTGACATCCATGTACATGTAGGTCCCAAAGGACTCTCTGTAAACATGGGAGGAGGAGGATCCATCTAAAGAGATAAGGCGAAATCTCCAAGCAGATCTTTGGGTAGCCAAGACAGCGTCTAATTGGCCAGGCAGTATCTACCTTGCTATCTGAAGATGCATACAGAATCCTCTACCAGTTGGATATCAACTAATATATTGATCTAGAACAGCGAGCAGATTATTATTGGAATGAGCAGAGCACTTTGGACTAATGCTTCTGGCTGTTTACAGTTTAGAGGTACATATCTAATATTTTGTCATAAACATCTCTGTTACATAGCGGATCATAATGACCCCCAGTGGGGGTCTTCACGCTTCGTTAAAAATTGAAAAATCTCAAGATTTATTCCAAAGATCTTAATATTTTAGACGAAATCTTGAGATCCTCTAAGACAATCTTGAGATTTTTCATGACAATCTCAAGATCTTTCAGAAAATCTTGAGATGAAAGCAAAAGGTCTTAAGATCTTTCCAAATGTTTTCAAAGCATCTTGAGATTTTTCCATAGCATCTCGAGATGCTTTAAAAAATATCAAGATTGTTTAAAAGATCTCAATTTTTTTCAAGATCGCTTTAAAAATCTTGATATTTTTTAAAGCATCTCGAGATGCTATGGAAAAGTCTCAAGATGCTTTGAAAACATTTGGAAAGATCTTGAGACTTTTTGTTTTCATCTCAAGATTTTCTGAAAGATCTGGAGATTGTCATGAAAAATCTCAAGATTGTCTCATAAGATCTCAAGATTTTGTCTAAAATATTGAGATTTTTCAATTTTTAACGAAGCGTGAAGACCCCCACTGGGGGTCATTATGATCCACTATGTGACAGAGAAGTTTTTGACAAAATATTAGATATGTACCTCTAAGCTGTAAACAGCCAGAAGCATTAGTCCAAAGTGCTCTGCTCATTCCAATAATAATCTGCTCGCTGTTCTAGATATTTCACTAGATATTGATCTGTGATTAGATATGGATGGACCACCACCAATATGCCAAGTATGGGCGATTGTGTGCCTTAAATTTTTGACTCAGAAGCCATATGGCGGCCTGCATGCCCTTTTTCGTAAGGCGTAATCAGGTCTTTTTAGTCTTCGCAATCCACAGGCAGCCAATCAGTATAATTCGTAATAGTGAGCTTTGAGACTTAAACGTAATTCGTAATCGGCAGCCAAAATTTTGCGTAATTCGTAATAACTGACCCCCCCCCTCCCCATGCAGGCCCTCCCATATGTCTGAGTGGTGCAGGTAAAATTTGTCTGGTGCAGGTGATTTTCAATGTTACGTGAACCAGACCTGTTATATGAATTTAGGCACCCATCTCTCACATGTATGTCATACATGGTAAAAATGATTTTTGCAGCTGGCTCAGAAGTACATGTTTCCCCTTCCAGGGTAATGGTAGGGGTTAATCCCCGGTGACTTGAAGCATAAATGATTTATAGTTTTCTTGAGCTTGTTATGAAATATCATATCGGAGATCAAATACAGGGATAAATGTTTATTAAACAAAGTCAGGGAGGGAACACCTGCTGATTTTCTGTACTGCCAAAAGGGCAACGTTATAGACTGATGTTAGGCTGAATTCAGTGTACAAAATACTTTTTTGAACCAGGTTGCCCAGTGAGCAACCTAGTTACCTACAGCAAAAATTAGGTTGCCCATCAGAATTTTAGGTTGCCCCACCTATAAGTTACTACTTTCCTCAAATAAGTAATGTTGTCATACATAAGCCTTTGACAATGTTTCTAACAGCCTTTAGTTAACTGATACTAGTAATAACCATCAATACCTAAGATTAAAAAGCATCTGCCGGATACAGTGGTGCAAGCCAAGTGGGCATGATTTGGGGAGGGGCATTCTTAACATTCAGGTTGCACACTGGGCTACCTAGGTTCAAAAATAGGTTGCTCCAAGTAAAATTTGGTTGCCCGGGGCTAGAGTTGTACAGTCGAAAATTGAGTCCAATTTCTTGTGTTGGAAATTACAGTTTAAACTTGCTGCATAATGACTTCTACCAACACAGATGAACTTTCAAGATATGGTTTCCACCCTTCCACATAGACCAGATTTTATCAGTCCAGAGTGGTCTTCTTGGGCAGTTTTGACTCAACATCCAAGACCACATCTCCATACCGAAGTTGTCATCTTTCCATCAATCAGTACTCTTGTAATGGCCCAGGTTAGAGTTACAAGTACCTCCAATCCTACATAAGGTCATCACAGGTGAAAGGAAGGAGCTCAGAACATGTTAAAATTCACAGTCATGCCTCTAGTACACAGGATGAAGGAGGTTCTGCACTCTTACCTACAAACACTGCCCTACTGTAGTTGCTTTCAAGTACAGGGTAATGAGAAGTAGCCAGAAGGGTAAAGGTGACTTACACTTCAACACTCCAGCATCTGAAGATTTGGAACAGTTAGTTCTGCCTTGGAAACAGTGACAGGAGTGGTACTGTTAAATCCTTTTGTAGAAAAAATTCTGTCATTAAGTTCATTCTGTCATTCTGTCATTAAGCTAGAATAAAGAGCTACCTGCCTGTCAATCTCTCCACCACCCCACATGCTGTCAACCTATGCTAGATGGCCAAGTGGTCCTTATATATTGGTTACTAGTACATACTTTATATGTGTTCAAATACTGAATAAAACACAAGAAGCGTAGTGAAGGAAGATGATCAAGTTAGTACATGTAACGTTACTTGTAAGTTGTACTGAAATAACTTCTGGGTACGGAAATATTTTTTGGGTGGCCGAGCTGTGGGTTTGTGTATCTGTTTGCCTGGACAGAGTAGGTTGACAGCACATGGGTGGGGACGATTGACACTCCCTCCGCGGCATAACTCCCTCTGCCGCATTAGAGAACTTAGCTCATGTAAAAAAAATTGTGTATCAGCGCTTGCCCCCCCCCCCAAATAAATGCTAATCAAATAGGTGTTTTCTATATGAGATCATGTAATGCAATACATGTACATGTACGTACCTCAGAATAAAACCTACTGGTATTTTAGCCTCCATATAGCAGGCTTATACTATAGAACTGGGGGTTTGGTGGTCTTCGGCTGTTTTCTGATTAGCCGAGTTCCAAAAAAAAACCAGGCCAATTCAACCAGGCCGGCTATGTTGTCTATATGCAATCAGAAAATAGCACATAAACGCTCCCAAAGACCATGAAGACCCCCAAAACCCCCAGTACTACTAGCTAGTTTTTCGCATGCTATGGAGACTACTGGTATTTCATGGATTTGCAATGGTCTGACTACATTGTAAAAGGCACTGCCCAGACTTCCTATTACGTGATGGTGGTGGAAACGGGATCCAGACTTTCAGGACATTCTTTATACACGGTGTAGACGCCCCAAATCACCACAACTACAAATTTGTCAGGCACGTTTCCACTTGTTAGTACCACTTTGACTCCTGAAGGACAAGTGCAAAAGAAAGTAAAGTGGCCTGTTCCTGAAAAGTTTAGGCCTTGGCTTGTGGCACCAACATTGTCTGCGTTTGATGAACAATGTACAGGGAGCTAAAAGTAGAACTAGACATGCTAGAAGGACTTTGGTACCTTGCCATACAAAGCTCAAGTAGGTCACGTCCACTACTGGTAGTTTAGAAAATACCCAGTCCTACATTATGTATGTCTGGTACTTTGGAATAGACTGCAGAAGGTTGAGGGAAGGCATTTATTGTTCACAAGGATAGCCAAATATTTCTTTTCCAAATTGAACATTTGTGGTTATTCTAAGCAGCGTGGTGAGGTAAAAAATTAGATTTAAAGTACATGTACCATCTCTAACATCTGACTGCAGATGTTGTCTGGTGCAGCATATGTGTGTTGGTCAACCAGGTTATTTGTGATCCAGGAGAAGCCAAATTGACTGTTCATGGTTATTTTGAGCAGTTATCAGTAGTTTTCAGAACTGTAGATGTGACATTCCCTACAACATTACCATAACTTCTGGGTGCATTGCCTACATTGCTGTAACATCTGAGTGCAGATGTTGTAATGTTACGTCTGTCAGGTGCTTGAGTATCTTGGTGAAGCCAAATTGACTGTTTACGGTTATTTTCAGCAGTTTTCAGTAGTTTTCAGAACTGTAGATTTGACAACTTCTGGCTATAGATGTTGTAATGTTTTGTCTGTCAGGTGCATGTGTGTTGGAGAAGCCAAATTGAACCTTCACGGTTATTTTCAGCAGCACAGGGAGGAGAATATCTTGTACAATGTACCATTTCTAACATCTGACTACAGGTGTTGTAATGTTACATCACAAGGTGCATGTGTGTTGGTGAAGCCAAATTGAACCTTCACGGTTATTTTCAGCAGCAGGGTGAGGTACTGATGGACAGGCGGGTCATTAGCCTCCCTCATTGGCTGGTGATGATGGAGCCTGACCAACACAGTCAATAGTGCTGTACATGTGTATATGAGTACAATGCTGGAAAATCATTTAACATCTGTGTCCATAATATCACCATAGTCCATAATATCGCCACCTTGAGAAAAAGTGTGCTTAAACTGTTAAAGATATTTTTACTGCAACATACCCTAGGTATGTACATTTGAGGTGTGCAGGAGTGCATACCAAAAGTATGTTGCAGTAAAAATATCTTAAAGCACACTATTTCTCAAGGTGGCGATATTATGGACCCTGGTGATATCATGGACACAGATGTTAGGCACACGTCTCAAAATACCAGAACTTCAGTGTTACAGTACGGTTCCTGAATAGACTTGACTCAAGTTAACATTTATCTGCTGGGTTACAGATATCTGCTTCTTTGTGTTTAAGTGTAGCACCCCCCATGCCCAGATATGCACAGTTTAGATATGCAGGAGTGCAGTATACTGCGGGACGTTGCATTGGAGATCTGTTTATTTGCACTTTTCAAGGTGGATGTATATGTGTGTGACCTGGAAGAGTTACATGTATGTTAGTAGACATTGCCAGTAATGCATACGTACCTGAATTATATAGACTTACACTGAAGTATTGACGTTTTTGATTTATTTTGTTAGTAAATATATGTTATTCGATTATTTTTTAATCGCATTTTAAATGTAGTTTTTATCGATCTACTCTGTGTATTTTAAACGTTGTCAAATATTGGCTCAATTCATGTTTTTTTTAACTTTTAACATGTCATGCCAATATGAATAAAGCTGAATCTTAGGGACCCTACGGTATTTACCGGGGGGGGG
>NW_017802935.1:1714883-1726001 GCF_001625305.1 Branchiostoma belcheri
CGTAACGGGGGAGGGCCAAGGAAAAATGAGAAGGGCGGGGGAGGGCCAAGGAAAATAGAGAAGCGGGGGAGGCCAAGGAAAACTTTTTATCACAATTCTTATACCTTTTCAATGCTTTGAGAAGTAGGAAAGTACACGCTATATGTCCTTGGCAGCCGGTCACGGAACCGAAAATGCGTGTGCGCTCGTTTGCCAGAGCTCGGAGGACGTTCAGCACTGGATAGCCAGTGTTGAATTTCCACTCGGCACTCGCTACCAGTGCTCGGAGGCCGTTCACCACTGGATAGCAAGTGCCGAAGTCCCTAAGTAACGGGTTCCTCACTGGATCGTTCCAGTGCTCGGTGACTCTTGGCGCTGGGAGCCGAGTTCTCAAATCATTTCGGCACTGGGCCTCTGGTGCTTACGTCGGCCGCGCACGGCGTACAGTACAGTATCGTAGGCCAAGTCTATGTCTAAAAATGTGAGGATCTGAGCCTTGCAGTATTGTCCTGCCGATTAACTTGTCGTCCCGATTATAATTTGCTTCCCGGGCGGTACGATCTCAAAAATATAAGTGTTAGAGTTCAAAGGCGGCATCTCGGTACCCTTTCTAAAGACAAGGTTAGATTTGCCGATTCCGAGTTTCCAGTGCTGAAGCCGCCGACACTGGACACCAAGTGTTGACGTAACTTCGGCACTGGAGATCTAGGACGGAAGCCGCCTCACCTCTGTATACCGAGTACTGAGAAAGGAACCCGTTACTTCGGTACTTTTGCCTCTGTTCGCCAAAATGGCGTCGTCGGAAAAAGATGTCGGTACAAACACAAGTTTGACTTCGAGGACTCCGCGCTAGATACAGCAGAAGCTCGCCGCGCCTATCAAACCAGCCTGTGGGTCGGTTGGTAGTATTAAAAAAGACTATACATAGAGTCTTATTTGGTCTGAATACTGCCTATCGAGAACAACGCCGACCCAACAAACCGCCAGGTATTTTAAAAGCCAATCCCCGTCCGCGCAAATTTGCCCCATTTCCTTGGCCCGGCGGGCACGCTCAAGAGCCGGGAGCTTCCCACGGAATATTTCACTTCGTCGCGTGCCGCACTTAAATATCATATCAAACTATTAATAAATTATTATTGATTGTTGATAGTATTAATTAGGATGTAGTTTCAGGGGCATTTGTAATGTTTCAGAAAGGGGGGGAGGGCCAAGGAAAGTTTTCTTATAGCGGGGGGAGGGCCAGGGAAAAAAAATAAATACGGGGGGGGAGGGCCAGGGAAAACCTTTTCTGCCCGATTTCCTACGCACCGGCCCTCCCCCCCGATAAATAACGTACGGTCCCTTAATTTGATTCCTATAAAGATGAGAATTTAGCACTGGAAAAAGAGGTAAGCATTGTAAAGGCACATATTGAAATGTGCTGAGAACTTGATGTTGACTTTGTTTTCTTTTCCGATCTTTGTTGAAACTTGTGTGCCAAACAAACGGAGCCAAACTGTCATAACAATTAAGACCACATGTGAAAAATTAGCGGGAGAAGTTGTGGAGACTTCGGCCTTACAATAAATGACACTGTCTAGACTTCTAAACTAGTTTCAGGGTCATGGTCTCTTCTGGTATGCCAGTGTTTTCTTCTTCTTTCACAAATATGGAAGGTCACTCTCTGGTTTGTGTGACAGTGTTGTGATGCTGAATACTTGGTGTAGCAAGAAGAGTAATCAGTTGTTGAAGAAACGAAAGACATCTTCAAGACTTGTGCAGTTTAAGCCAGAGTAGGCCTGATTTTGTAGTGTGAGAAATAGTTGTTAACAGTTATAACACCGTTACCTTGGGAGAGATGCCAATGTTGCCATCTTACCCAGTTCATTATCATTTAACACAGGACAAGGTCTCAGTGTTGACAAGTACAGAAATGTAGACCTATTCTCAAAGGAAAAAGGCCCTGGATTCAAGGAGCTAGCCTGTATACTGGCCCTGGCAACAGTCTGGCACCCAGGCTAGCCCTGGAGCTGAGGAGCTAGCCTATATGTACTGGCCCTGGCAACAGTCTGGCACCTAGGCTAGCCCTGGAGCTGAGGAGCTAGCCTGTATACTAGCCCTGGCAACAGTCTGGCACCCAGGCTAGCCCTGGAGCCAAGGAACTTGCCTGTATACTGGCCCTGGCAACAGTCTGGCATCCAGGCTAGCCCTGGAGCCAAGGAGCTAGCCTGTATACAGGCCCTGGCAACAGTCTGGCATCCAGGCTAGCCTTGGAGCTGAAGAAGTTGCCTCTATACTGGCCCTGGCATCATCAGTCTGGCACCCAGGCTAGTGTTACCTTGGCAGGGATACCTGTGTTATCTTCTTTCCTTGTTCGCTTTGACATCTCATAAACTTTTATTTGAATCCTACATCAACATGCACTTGTAACCTAAGCAACCCAGTTGTTGTACTGTTCACAGGCATATTATTACCGGTAGGCAGAATGCCAATTAACAAAAGCAATGTAAGACTAAGAAACAGAGGCGAGCAGTAGAAACCGAAAGAAACTCCTGGTCCCGGGCCAGGGTTCGAACCCACGACCACCCGAGCACCAGCTTCAAACCCGACGCTCCTACCGATTCCGCTAAAAGGTCTTAGACTAGACCCGTTGGCCGGGTCAGTTTGTAGCGCCTATAAACCCCCCACTGTTACAGCAATACCAAATGGAACATATTATCAATGAGTTTTCTTCTTTGAAACTTGAGACTACAAATTACAATGTACATTTTCCAAACCAGAAAAAAAATTCCAGGCTACACACTGGACTAGTGACCTTCCCATACCCGACATGTTACACATTAACTACTCTGCAATCTTGGGTCACACCGACCTTACATAGTTTTAGGTCAAAGGTTTCGGTGGTCATCAACAAGAAGGACAACCTGGCCTGGTGGAGTTTACATGTCAAATATGTAGGGTTGACCGTAAGGTCAGAGCACAACTCATGCACGACTCAGCAGATTGTACCAGCCAAGACTGTAAAGCAGGGCTCGAAAGATTTATGTGGGGTCGTGTGGCGTAGCGGTAGCGTCTTCGGCCCAGACTTGAGAGGACGAGGGTTCAAATCCTGCCCGATGCCACCGATCTTGTGCCCTTGGGAAAGGCACTTAACACGACTTTCCTCACTTCACTCAGGTGTAAATGAGTACCTGAGGTTCGGTTTGGGACGTCTCTCGGATAGGACGTTAAATGGAGGTTCCGTGTTTGGGGAGAGCCACACCCCACGCATGTTAAAGAACCCACCGCACAAGAGTAGGGGACCTTCCCGGTGTGAGTGGTTCAAACCTTACAGTCTGGTCTCGGGGTTGTAGTTACCTGTTATGTCAATGTTAGCTGCACCAGTACAGTGCAGGTACGCAGAAAAAAAAAGATTTTGAGCCCTGCTGAAGTCTAGTACAAGTACAACAAGCTGATTCAACACACAAGTAGGTCACGCGGACAATGGACGCCACAAGTCTTCGTGAACTTCCAAACAAACAGAGTGGCTCCAGTCGTGAAGACAAGATTTAACGGACCAGCGTTTACCGGGTGAAGTTAAATGTCAGACGGGCCCCTTCCACAAAGAGAGAGTTTTACTGCGACCTACTTGAAATGTGGCTGTGAAAGCACGGAGGCCAGAATAACAGTTCCACGACTGCGCCATAAGATGTCAGCTGCTGAGGAGACCTTTCTACTCTAGTCTGGATGCCAGACCCAGCACGCTATAGTATAGGCAATACTGTTGTATATAGATCCAGTGCCATGTGAGGAGACCTAATACTAGCCTGGATGCGAGACCCATAGCACGCTATAGTAAAGGCAATACTGTTGTATCCTCCAGATCCAGTGCCATGCTTGGGCATATATGTATGGTTCAAGACAGTCCACATGTATCCAAAACCGTGCCTGGGGCAAGTCTATATTCTAGGATATGTGCAGAATATCCAGAACTGTGCCTGACCCTAACCCTAGCTCATTCAGGCATAGAACTATAGATTGGCCCAGTTCTGGATACAATAATTAATACCTACCCTTTTGAGGAACAAACATATTTCATTAGTACTAGTAGTAGTAAAAGTTAGCAAGAGTTAGCCAGCATTTCTCTGAGTCTGTGTGCTGTGCACTGGTAATATCTCATTGACGGCATGTCGGCCCTGAAGCTGAAGAGCTGGCCTCTCTGTTCCCCCCAGAAAGTCTGGTACCCAGGCTAAGGCCCTAGCTACAGCATCAGGCCACCATATGGCAAAAGATACAGTATCTGTCAAGTGACCATCATATTTGCAGGGGACTGATGAGTGCTCTCTTTCAGCTCACTCTGAAGCAGAGGGATCATCAGATACACTAAACGTTGATTATTGTCGATCAAAGATGAGGGATTGGGCAAAATTTTTGTCCATTGTGGGTGGCAAAATTCCATCAAATGACAGAAAGAGGGATGCTGGACACTGGACTGGCCTGAGTATTAACCCTGACAGCAGTCTAGAATCCAGGCAACTTCCTCCTACTCTCCAAGCAGAGGTTGTGGGGGAATGATCGCTAGCTTTTTATATATGGCTGTTTTTTTGGTTGCTACCCTTTTCTGGCTAATGGATACTGTCTGGCTAAATTGACACTGTCTTTTTGCCACCGAAAGGGATCTGCTTGGAGATTAACTTCCTCGCCCATGTAAGACCTCTCCTGCAACTTAAGTGTAGGTATGGAGGGCCAATATACAGGCTAGCTCTAGGACCAATATGCCCAAAATGAAATTTTACCTTAGACACCCCCCAGATAGAGTCAGGGTCTACATGTAACTGGGGGCTGGCCTGAGTATTACCCTGACAGCAGTCTAGCATCCAGGCTGCTTCCTCCCTCACTCAACTTATGTGTAGGTATTGAGGGCCAATATACAGGCTAGCTCTAGGGCCAATATGCCCAAAATGAAATAGACGCCCCCCAGTTAGGCTCAGAGTCTAAGTCTAACACTAGTAACAGAGGGGCTGGCCTGAGTATTACCCTGACAGCAGTCTACCATCCAGACAACTTCCTCCCCCACTCAACTTATGTGTAGGTAGCCATGGCCAGTATACAGGCTAGCTCCTTGGCTCTAGGGTAAACATGTCCACAATTGAATTTTACCATAGACACCCCCCAGAAAGAGTCAGGGTCTACATGTAACTTGGGGGCTGGCCTGAGTATTACCCTGACAGCAGTCTAGCGTCCAGGCAACTTCCTCCCTCAATCAACCTAAGTGTAGGTATCGAGGGCCAATATACAGGCTAGCCAATATGCCCAAAATGATATTTTAGTACCTTTGACGCCCCCCAGTTAGGTTCAGGGTCTAAGTGATGGTCTAAGGGAGGGGCTGGCCTGAGTATTAACCCTGACAGCAGTCTAGCATCCAGGCAACTTCCTCCCCCACGCAAGATCCACCCTGCATCCGCCTGTAACCAATAGCAGAACCAGAAAACATCCCCCCTTTTCTCCGCGGGAGTGCGAACTTCTCGGTTGAAGGGTCAGAAGACTCAAGGATGGATGAATTACAAGTGCACTAAGCTATTAGGGACACAGCAGGAAGGATGGACAAGGGGAGTGAGTGTCAAGACCTCGGTGCATTTTTTGTCTTGACCTTTGAGCCATCCAGTAAATCTGGTTCTGTATGACTGGCTGGAGAGGAAAATCAACAGTTTTAAGCTGCTGATTTTGTATATAATGAAAAGTTAATTGCAAATTCGTGCCCGGAGTTTAATTGCAAATTACAAAACATAAAGGAACAATGAAATACATTTGTAGAGTATAAAATAACTAAAGTCTACATGTTAAAGGTAGCTGTCTAGAACTATAACTATGTCTAAACCTATATCTGAAGGGTTTATTCGCCATGTGCTGGCCTGAGCACTTGGGCAGGTACATGTCTGCCTTTTGGTTCATCTGTTGGCCCAGGAACCAAGGAGCTAGCCTGTATACTGGCCCTCTATACCTACATGCACACATACATGTAAGTTGTAAACCCTTAACGTTGGTTGGTTCAACTAAAGTATTGGCCTGATCTTCTTGCTTTCTTTCAGCAGTATCATCTACCTTCCCATACCTACAGGAGACCTAGAAGAGGGTCTGCATGGGGGGTCCTGACAATGGTTAACGGTAAATTCAGGATGGCTAGTAACGCTAAAAACGAGGAATATATCAATAACGCTTAACTTTGAATTAGAGCAGGCCGGCAACGATTAACGGTGAATTAAAATAGCCCATAAGGGTTAACGGAAAAGGGCATGCAGGCCCTCCTAAAAGCAAAGATCAACGGCCTGCTAAGGAAACACCAGCGCTGTATGTCTGTCCTCAACCCATATCTCACTGGTAGTCCTGACAACTGATCCATTCCAAATGCTCTAACAGCCTTGGCCCTGCCTCGCTGTGCAAGGTTTTAAGGTTCCGTTGCAAATTTCTTTTGGCATTCTTTGCTTTGGCTTAACAGAATACGTATTGCAATTCTAAACACTAATGTTCTGTTACCGGTAATTATAAAACAAGCCAGCTTGCTCATTTGACATTTAGTCTTCATCAGAAAGTTCAGTACACTGAATTGGGTGAATGTCATGTCAAAAATCAATTTTTGTTGCAAATTTTTTTTGGCATTCTTTGTTTTGGCGAAATAGAATATGTATTATAATCAATTCTAACTTGTTACGTTACATTCTGTCTTACATTTGGACTTCAGCAGTAATCTCAATACAGTCAATGCCATGTCAGTAATCAACAAGAAATCAGACATTTCAGACTTCCGAATGTGAGATTCTTGTCTTCCCGAATTCCCCCATGTTCTCTAATTCCAGCTGGCTGCTTAACCAGATTATGAGACCTCTGACCTCCTGTCATTCTGCCTGTCAATCTTACCCCACCCACGTGCTGTCAACCTACACTGGACAGACAAACAGACACACAAACCCACAGCTCAGCCACCCGAAACAATACTTCCATACCCAAGTAACAAGAATCATATCAATTGTAAGTTGCACTCGAGTCCATGTTGGTTTGAACTGGCTAACTGACTTCTCTCACTCTCAGGCTACTTTTCTTTGAATCCTGTCTATAGTGACCACCTGTCCACATAGACTAGATTTTATTGGCCACCTGAGTGGTCTTCTTGGGCAGTTTTGACTGTATTGGATTCAAATTTGGTGTTATAACATGTTACAGTATGTCTACAATTGGTTTGAACTAGCTGAGCTGTCTTCTCATCAGCCTGTCTTTGTTTGAACATGTTGAAGCCATCCAGGCCCAGTCAGCTGGGGACCTGGGGTGTGTTTGGTGACCTTTTGACCTTCTCATGAATCACTGCCGACCTTGACCCCAATGTCCACTCCTGGATCTACAACCTGGAGACTGCTTCAACATGTTTTGGGTTACATGTGTCCAAACTGTCACAGCCTGTGTGTCAGAGGTTTCAGACCACGGTTCTAGAAAGGTCAAAATTTTTTGCCCAGTATTGAGATCGGTTAAACGCACATAGGCAGGTCAGCTGGTATGTTGGAATGGTAGTTGCTACATTGATGCAATTCAGAAATCATCACAATGATGCCATTCCACTATGATGATTCCAGACCATGCCATTCCTGGCATAGCCAAGCAAGGCAAGGTAAGGCCAGGCTAGAAGTCATCGCCATCACATCAAAATTCTGTATCAGCTCTTAACACACGAAAGAAAAATATTGTTTTTTTTTTTTTTGCAACTGCATAAATTATGTAGATCAGGCAACGCAAGGTACGTGCAGGAAAAGTTTGATACCTTTACGGTCAGTTACAAACTCCCTATAAACTAGCACCACCCAAAACAATACTTCCATCCTAGAAGTCAAAGTTGAAGCAACAGGTTCTACAATACTAGTACTCGGGCATAAGATAGTCTCTTGGATGTCCTAGTCCTCGAGTTACTAGTCTTAGCTTCACTTCATGTTCTCCAGTAAAGTAGGGAAGTCTCAGGCTGTCAATCCAACAAGCAGCCCAAGGCTGTAACAATGGAAAACCTGAGTGAAAGCTCCTGCCAACTGGCCTTGTCTGGACAGTGTCCCTGCCCTTTCTTCTCTACAATATATGCCTGGCAGCTGATACCAGGTGCATAAACACCAGGAACAGATAAGTCTTGGGAGGAGGCAAGGTCACAGTGGGGTTTATATTAGGCCTAGGAAAACAAGTGCTTCTGCAAAAGCTGACCATTTTCGCCGCTTACAGGCTTACAGTTTTTACGAACATTTTCCCCATCCTATCATTTCAATTTACCTAAGTTATATAAATGGTTCTAGTTCTCATCAACATTGTATATAATGAGAGAACATGCACTTCTATATTTCAACTCTTTAAGTTTAAAACATTACAAAAATCAAGTATATAACAGTTTATAACCTGTTTTCTCTCTTTTAAGAGTCTTTTTAACAGAATAAAAAAATGAGACACAAAAGTACATTTTAACTTATATTATAAGTAACGTTAATATATATATATATAATTTTATTCAAAATCTCTTCTATGGCTTTGTCCCCAACATCTAAGTTTACAAACCTCGTGACATTCAACCAGGGCTTTAGCCAGCGCCCGTTTTACCGTCAATTGACGGTATTTTTTCCCGTCGGACGGTAAAAATTTAAGTCCTTACCGTCAACATTGACGGTCAAAAATCGTGGGTGAAGACATTAAACTTAGCAAAAAATGTAGCGAATTTGAATGAGCCACGGCGCGGGGTCTTTCCAAAGCGCGTCGCGTCTTTTCAAAACGCCGCGGGCCCACACATTTCTTATTTAAATACGGCGGGAAACCTGACTTCAAGGAACGTGCCGATGTCTGTTAACTCGGTTCTTTTCTTCAATGTTGCTGTCTGTTTAAACAACATGTGCTAACGGCCACATAAGAACAATGGCTCGACTCAGACTCACGCTGGTAACTGTACATGACAATAAGATAAATAAACAACATGTGGCAACGAACAAAGAAATATCAAACGTTTGAAAACATACTGTACTTGAATTTTCATACCATCGCAAGAAAACGGAGATCGATCTACGCAAAGTGGCTTTATTATTTATATAAACTTCGTTAAACCACCTTCGAAGACTTGAGCGGCAGCATAAAGATAAATTTTCTGGAGCCGATCGCTGAAGCAAGTTTTTGCCGGCGTACGTAACTCCCTCCGCGGCAAAATCCCATATGCCGTAGCGAAATCGCGTCTCAGCACTTCCCCAAATCAACTCCATGGCCGCTAAAGTCTGCAAATGAGGTTAAACTTCCTCATTTCGGTTGAGAAGCGAAGCTACTAGTATAAAATCATGTGCATGGCGGCCATTTTGTTTGCTACCCGAAGTCTTCCGAATGATCTAAATAAGGAAATCGTCGGAAATCTGAGCCACCATCCCTCGCTGTCGGCATGCGCTCGGGGCTGGCTCGGTGGAAATCGGAGGCTGTGGCGTCAGGACTAGGTTTATTTGCATGGCTCGGGAATCCGCCGCGGCTTTTTTGCAGCGGGATTTGGGCGCCGGGCGGGTCAAACAAAGGGAATATGAAGTTGTGAGGACCATAGTTTTTTTTTTCATTCTTCAAATTGCAGATTGTGTAATTTTTATCCTGAAATCTTGAAAATCTATCTGCAAATTGCAGACTGAAGACGGGTATTTAGAACACTGAATACATGAAGTGTGCGGGGGGGCATGATGTCGATCACCGGATCATGATTTTTTTTCGCGTTGACCCTGATTCAACCCTAAAATAATACTCGAAGAGAACTTCAAAAGTCATCTTTTACTAATCATATATAATTGTTTACATTATATCATTTGATCAACCTGATCTATTAAAAATTGTAAATGGAAAATACCTTGCCAAACAATGCAATACCTATTTAAGTTAATTAAACACTCACTCACTCATTAATTAATTAATTTCCTAAAATACAAAAGACATGTTGGTGAAAGTTAGGCACCCAGGTAATATCAATAGTTCCACGGACAGCTATGTAGGCCGGAGCTTCTATTGCGTGCGATCTACGTTTGGTCAGAAAATACACCCCCCCCAACACACACACACACAAAAACACCGATCCTGGAACGCCTGAAAAGGAGGCTTTTAATAAGCTTTGCCTGCAGCGCCTTGATTGGTCGGGCGTGTGACCCTCTGGACTGCCGGCTAATGGAAATCTGAACATCTAGACTAATCCACACTGCTAATGCTCATTGACATAATTTATGCAGTTTATTAAAATCCTTGATTACTGTGAATCCTTGATTATAGACATGTCTTTATCAACATTTTTGGCAAATAATAAAATCAAGTTATTGTTCAAGACAAATTAAGTTTGTTTTGTCAGCAGCTTTGTTATGCAACATTAATAGAACTATGATTTTGAAATTAGCAACCATAATGGAAAAGTATACAAACGTCCAAGGCATAAATGGTAAAAAGTGCACTCGCAACAACGACATCTAGCGACATGCGGCAACTCAGCATGTCTGCATGGCCGGCGCAACAACGACATCTAGCGACATGCGGGGACTTAGCATGTCTGCATGGCCGTTGAAGGGTGGAACCGTTGATCCATCCATGCACCCAATCTCAATCTCGTCTGAGTTACCATTTTCGCGCATGCGAAAATGGTAAAAAAAACTAGTTGTTATTACTGTTCTTTCCAATATATGGGCAAGTGTTGCCTGATATTGCATTCTTGGGGATTAACATTCTCGCCATGGGTAATATATTACATGTAGTATAGCCATTGACAAGCTGTCAACATAAAAAACATGCACAATTGAAATCAATTGCTCCTGACATCATATAAGAAATCTTTGTATTTCAGATTTGATAATTAGGAATCTAATTTCCTCACTTAACAATGACGTGAACTAGCTCCTAATGAGCATCAATTCTGGTTATCTTTTCCTAAACTATCTACATGCCAATAGTGACAATCCCAATGTACATGTGTATGTAGTATAGCATAGCTAGATTTCAATCAAAGACTTTATCATCACTTCATAAAAAAACATATTTTTTGCATACGATTTTGTTGTGCAAAAATACAACGGCGTCAATCGACAGTTTTTTCTAAAAGCACTTGTTTCGCTAGGTGGCGCGGTGGGGAGAGGGTGGTTTTTACAAAGGCTCCAGAGAAAGTTGGCA
>NW_017802935.1:1726021-1799566 GCF_001625305.1 Branchiostoma belcheri
GATCAACCTTTTCTAGCTCCATGAACTGACACCTTAGTGATAAAATGTTGTACGATTGCTTTTCTAACATTGACATTGAAAATTTCCTGTTTCCTGACCGACCCTAGAAAAACCTTTGACCCTAGACTATTTTTGGGTGGACCCTTGCAAGGGACACAATTTTTCAAGCTGATCAACCTTTTCTACCTCCATGAACTGACACTTGAGTGATAAAATGTTGTACATTGTCTAACATTAACATTGAAAATAAAAGTGTCTTCATGCAAGTTTTACTTTGTTTAACTGTATTGTATAACTATTAAGTTGGACCCCTATATACATTGTAGATATCACTGAAGTCTAAAAAAAAAAAAGAAAAATAATCCCACCTACATGTACTGACCCTAATTTTTCAGGACTGAAACAGGAAACCCTATTTTTTTTCCTAAGGCCACACCAATTTAATTTCTTGGTTAACGCCTGCTTCATTTTTTTCTGATTTGCAAATAAAAATAAAAATTCAGAATCAACTGCAAAATGCTCATATTTTGCCCTGAACAGTTGAAAACAGTCCTTTCAATCCTACTTGTTACAGTTATTCCATCTTTCAATGCAATGGTATCCATTGTTTAAATTTTGAACCAGCCTGGTGTGTTGACTTCATGGCTCCTATCGTACCATTTTGGGCCATAATAGGATGCCTAGGCCTGTTTTTATTTTTAATTTTTTTTCGCCCGCCAGCTCAATTATTTTTCTAGAAAAATCCGTTAACCAAGAAATTAAATTGGTGTGGCCTAAGGCCTTAGGGGTGGGTTCAGGGACAAGGTAGGACTAGGAGACAACTGTAACAACATCGATGATAAGGAAACATCTCAAGCAGGGATACCCAAACAGTGCAGGGGAGTGTGTTTGGAACCTTAGAAATCTCAACTATGTAGAGATAGCGGGCAAGGTCATCAGTAATAAATCCAAGAGCTAGTAACTACCATGGGGGACAGACCAACAGGTGGATGTGGCTCTGTCCCAGAAGAGTGATTGTAGGAGAAAGCCCCCGTGGCTTGGAGGGAGTCACTCACATGTGTATGTAGATGGTTTTGATGACACCTGTGCATTTGTGTCAGACCACATATCTCTTTAGAACAAGACTTCTTTACAATATTTTTAGTATATTGTCATGGAAGCGTCGGGTTGCTCATTCCTTGACAAAGACTGGAGTTGTACAGTCAAAAATTTGGGTGAGTCCAATTTCTTGTGTTGGAAATTACAGTTTAAACTTGCTTCATAATGACTTCTACCAACACAGATGGACTTTAAAGATAATTTTTTTTAGTATAATACGTAGCTGTGTTGCCAAATAAATCTGAACACTTTCTGAAAACTTGGAGGTATTCCTGTCTTAGTAATCTTACCTTTTTAAAACCGTCACTGATTGAGGAATATTGTGCTATTAAACTGGAACAATTTCATGGAGGTAATCAGTTTTTCATTTTGCCAACATCACTACTCTATCTGTGTGTATGCACGTGTGTGTATGTGTATGTTGTGTAGGTCTATGAACATATATTTTGACCACGCATACACAGTCATTGTATATATTTGTATCTTTGAATTTTTATTCTTTGACTGCTCGGGTAGAATTCCTTTCACCTTTCCATACCCTGGAATGGCCAGGATCAAGTCTTCTCTCAACTCTCAGAAGTTTTCGGAAGTTTGTGATGCCCATTTGATCCCTTTTCCTCCAACAGCCCATTAAAATAGAGTTTTCCAGGACAGCCCAAATCTTGCAGAAATCCAAGATTATACCAATATGAGGGCCTGCAAGGGGGGTCCCTACAACGCTCTACGCTGAATTTGGAAACCTCTCGATTACACTTTATGATAAATTCCAAGTGGCTACAACGCATAACGTAGAATTAAAACGCAAAGTGCGAAGAGCGGTCCGTCTACGCTCTACGTAGAATTAAAACGGCCGATTAAACTCTACGGAAAAGGGCTTGCGGGCCTCCCTATATGTACAGGAAGTTGAGAACACTCATCACTGGGTTGTGTTAGTCTCCACCAGACTAGCAGTGCAGGTTCAAAAATACTGTATAACACTTTACAAATGTATAATCCTGGGACCAAAATTTCTCAGTCTGAGAACATGTTCGTGGAACTATGTGTTCGCAGTGGTGGCAGGTGCAGAAGAAAAAAAGTCGGCAAAGTATCTGTTCGCATTAACCATAAATTCGCAGTACAGAAGTAACTGCGAAAATTGCAGATATAAAAGTGCTGCAAATTTACTGTTACTAGTTAGTAATACTTAGCCAACAAGTAGGGAATAATTGGCCAGGACAGTTTGGCCAACAATGAATTCATTTGCAAGCCTTGAAGGGGAAGTGTTACTCTTACAGAGCGTGCAGGCTCACTCTCTTGGCCAATTATTGTACTGACCCTTAATTTTTGCGGAATCATGCTACCAATATCCTTAACCCCTTAAGAAGTCCTGGGTGGAGGCCAGGTCTGTGTAGCCTGGTGAGTTAACATGTACATGTATGTCCACCCCTAAACTGTGGGTAGCGACTATCGT
Organism: Branchiostoma belcheri; assembly: GCF_001625305.1. Taxonomy (NCBI): domain Eukaryota; kingdom Metazoa; phylum Chordata; class Leptocardii; order Amphioxiformes; family Branchiostomatidae; genus Branchiostoma; species Branchiostoma belcheri. The sequence continues at coordinate 1,728,570 of NW_017802935.1, forward strand.
AGCGGACGTAAACTAACCAGGATGGTAGCCAGGCTAAAGGATGTGTAGCTAGCTGTTCTAATGACTTCTACTATGTACAATGTATATATGTATCCAGGACAACTGCTCTAGATCTCCCACCATGCCTACTCTAGAGCTGAGAGTCTTGAGACAAAGGAGCATGACCAAGTGGTTAGCAATGGCAGACAAAGGCCAGGAGGGCGGGGACAGCTAGAGTTTAAAGTCATGTCAAAAGTACATCAATCTGGAACTCTGGGGGCCAACTATCCACCCAGCAGGCCCACTGTATCCAGATGTTTTGTGTTCTCGTTGCTGGGTTACAAATCTCCTGCTCCTAACTGGAAACTGCCAGCTTCTTCCTGAGGGGAAGGGAGTAGTAACTTTTCCTATGCTTTGCTTTTGGTGGAGTACTGTGTACAACAGTGGGGTTCAGTTGCTGCTAACTGACCCAATACAATACATATAGGTCCTGGACCGAGAAACCACGTCACAGCAATGTGAAATGTAATATTCCATTATAACATAATATATACATGTATTGAAGTTAGATTAGTACGCTAGTAGAAATAGTTTATAGTTATTAAGTGTTATTTGCCATACATTGTATCCAATGCAGTTGTTGAGCAATAAACTTGACTTGACTTTTGGAGTAGTGGTTAGCGCGCTGGTGTTGTAAGCTGGCTGCCCGTGTTCGGCGCGGGTTTGATTCCCGTTGTCCGGAGAGACAGGGGTTTTCCTTTTCTACTCGCTCCAATTTGCTTGATGCTTTTGGTGGAATACTATATTATACAATGTCATGTACTGCATATAACGCCTCTAAAAATACCTGTAAATTAGATATGTATGAGACATGTATGTGGGTGGGGGAAAAGATTGATTGACAGAATGACAGGTCATCGAAAGGTCAGTCACAGGAAACTTGAGTGAATTTGAACTCAGATTTCTTGTTCCATAAATAGATGTAGACGATTCTGAAGACGAAGAAGAAGAAGGCTTCCATTAGTGAATCCTTTGCAGTGTATGGGTTTGGACTATGACTAGTATGAGTACTTATGACCTTTTCCAGTAGCATGCTTGTCAGGTGAGCAACAACAGCCGCGGGATTCAAATTCCCGACCTCTTGGTCCAGAGGCAGGGTCCCTAACCACTGGACTACGCACACTTCAGTGTCAGGTCAATGCCCTAAGACCTTGACAGAACTCATCTCCCCATGGAAACTGGTAACAAACAAAGAATGTTGTTGTATATGTTCATCACTTGCATGTCAGGGAAGGGCTGGGGTCCCACTATCTAAGCCAGGGCGAAGCTTCTCCATATACAAATATCCTATAGGAGCTGCCTGTCCGTAAACAGACTCGTCCTAAAAGTGTCAATGTTAATCCTGGACAGGGAAGAGAAACAGGACAGGTGCTTTCGGAATTCTGCACAATCCGTAGCCTGGTTACCATTCTCCTTAGGGGCATTTTATGGGCCCCAGTCCTACCAAGCAATTGGCCTCTCCTGACAAACTACTAGTAGGTCTTTCCAGTTCGCCTTTCTAATCATTGCTGTCCTGTATCGTAGGTAAACTAATTCAAACCGACCCTGTAAAAAAATCCTGGACAGGGAAGAGAAACAGGACAGGTGCTTTCGGAATTCTGGGCATCGGTAGCCTGGTTACCATTCTCCACAGGCCAACTTAGGGGTGTTTTATGGGCCCCAGTACTACTGAGTGAGTATTGGCCTCTCCTGACAATCTAGATCTTTCCAGTTCACTCACTCACTCTCTTAGCAGTCTTACTCACAAAGTGCAATAAACACATTGATATCTTGAGTCACTCACTCACTCACTCACTCACTCACTCACTCACTCACTCACTCACTCACTCACTCACTCACTCACTCACTCACTCACTCACTCACTCACTCACTCACTCACACTCCAGGTTGGGCTGACAGTACTCCCAGCACCATAGAGATACCAGAGAGCCTGTATAGTCTGGCTGCCAGGCTATGCAATCCACTGCAGGTGGGTGGGGGGTAGGACACATATTTCTGACCCTGACTCTGATATATAGTCCCGAAGGCCTAGTCGATTAGCCTGGGTGCCATCCTGTTTAGTTTACCGGGCTCCCATACTCCCTCACAAATTTTGTGAAAGTATTTGAGCCCAAGTAAACTGAATAGGATGGCACCCAGGCAATGTATACCAAGCACTTTCAAGTACGACTAAGTTATTGATACCACTTGCAGGTAGTTTCTTGAAAAAGTAGCAGCAGGGAATGTTTTTGTTATACAGGGACTTTCTGACCATTTTATTTATGATGACTGAACAATAGTATAGGTATGTATGTGTAGATTGGTTCTTAATAATGAATCTTATGGTGTTACTTTGGCTTGATGATCTTTGATGACCTAATCAATCAAGCTAACCCCTACCAATAATTATTGATTAATTCAGATTTCAATATTTTTCCTGTGTGTTATGATTGCATGCACTCTGGAAGCCAGGATTTCTAGACGGATTTTTGTGTGACATTTCAAAACACGAGGTCTAGAGACAGCTTACACACTTTCCCAAAGAGGACCTTGTCTCAAAACACAACATCCTGCTCAGAAGGATCACAGCCTAATAAGATCTAGGCTTACTTGAGCTGGCTTACTTTAGTCATACCGGTTCTAATTCTACATGTTCAAGGGCATGTTAAGGGTTGTCAGTCTACCACACTCCATCTGGATGTAGTGTGAAGTGTTTAGTCTGAAGTGGTTCAAACTTGACATGTTTTCTGGAATTATTCCACTTGCATATCCTGAGGTTCATTTGACACTGTGACACTTGTCAGCTATAACTTCCTTTTTGTTACATTTTATTATTATCTTCACCAACAAAGTTTGTTTTTGGTAGCATTTGTGTGTGTGTGTTTGTCTGACTGTGTGTCTGCACTCTGCAAACATGATAGCTCCAGAGGGCGTAGATCAATTGTCTTGATGTTTGGTCGGCAGATAGGTCTTGATGAGATTTTGGCCCCCATGGAGGCTTGTAATGGTACTGCAGCAGAACTGTTCTAGTAACTGTTTTGATATCTTGTCATCTGGACATGCTAGGGTCATGAATTTTGGATGGTAGGTGAGTAGGCCTTGATGAGATTTAGGGATCCCCCGGAGGCTTGTCTTGGCACTGCAGCAGAACTTGCTAGTACATGCTAGGGTCATGGATTTTGAATGGTAGATAGCTCTTGTGCTCGGGAAGAAGCTACCTAACGTAAGTAAGTTCAAGTGGGCCCCCCAGCAGCTTGTTCAACTTGCAGACCAGGACCTTGGTGCATGCACGGACGCTTGTCAGTTGTAGCCTGATTTTTGTCGCGTTCTATTTATGTTTGTGGTTTCAAGTCCAGTATGATTTGTTGTTCTCTGTCAGTTCAAGTTTGCCCTGTCAGATACAGCTGCAAGGGATTTCCTTTTCTCCACAGAAGTCAAGGTTTTCTGGGGCTTAGACACCACAGTCATGCAGGAATGCCATGCAACTTGATGCAAGCATAATATTAGTTACTAGAAAGGTAACATTTGCAAGGCAAATGCATGGTGTTGACCTTCTCATAATGATATGGTCTGCTCTGTTACTTATTACTCAGACACATTCATATATATGGTGACAGCAGTCTAAATCCCTCCTGCTATGAAGTTGCAACATGATGTAACCCAGCACTAGTTACCATGGCAACAGACACAACACTGGTTCAGGTCAGAGGTCACTGGAGAAGAAGAAGAAGAGGAAGAAGAAACTGAACAAAAACAATATGTTTTCCATCGGTAAACATAATAAAGTCCTAACATTGAAAAGTCTAGGAAATGGGCAAAGGGTGGGAAAATTGTCCTAGTAATGATGTGTCCTTAAAGAATGGACTTAATGTGTAAGTGTATGATATTGTATTTCAAAAAGATGTGACTGTGACAAGAAGTAGACAAGATGTTTTCTCACCTGACACAACTTGAACAAACTAAGACACGACTGTGCGCACTTTTCGGCCGGTGCGCTGCACAGTGTAATATTACTACAGCTAGTAAAACGCTTATAATGGATTATAAAGTATATATTATGATTTGTAACGTTATATATTAAAATGACGTGACTATGACAAGAAGTAGGCAAGATGTTTCATCTGTGTTTGTTCCACATTGAAGGAAACTCACCAAATTTTCATTCTTGTGTTGAAACAAAGATGTTTCCTTGCCTGAATGAATTAAGATACAAGTTCTTGAACAAACTAAGACACGACTTTTTGGCCAGTGCGCTGCACAGAGTAATATTACCACAGCCAGTAAAACCCTGCCCAGGGCCTGGAAAGCGTCCAGACGGAAGATTAACTTAACTTCTACCTAATAACAACACTGCCAGGAGTCAAGGTTAAGTTTGGATCATGTGCCGACCTTTTGCAAAATAGCTATGCACCATTCCCTGACAATGATCCTGAACAAGTCCCGTTTGGAGCAAGGCCAGCCAGAAATACAAGTACAGCAGATCGGTATTCCAGATCCGTGACTGTTAGAGGCAGCCTGTGGAAGATATGCGCCAAAAAAAAAAAAAACAGTTACTCAAGCAACTGGATATGATTTTGGGCTTTAAATTATAACACTCATAATGTTGATCCATTATATTCTGCACTTGTGATTTGGAATAATGTTAGATTTTACACACAGAGAGCTAAGACAATTGTTTAAGATATGCACGTGCTTGTGCCAGAGGAACTAGCAGTAGTTGTCTTTGCCAAGAAGGTTATGTTTTTGCTAGCATTTGTCTGTCTGTCTGTCTGTGTGTGTGTCTGTGTGTCAACACAATAAATTGTCAGATGAAGTTATATTTGTCTGTTTCTTATTAAATTTCTTAACGATGTCTACGGCAAATCACTTTATATTTGCGGTAGCAAAATTTTGCGGTCGGAGAAAAATGGACACGTTTGTGGAATGATATGTTTGTGGTGGTGGCAGGTGCAGAAGAATGATTTGTTCGCGGTAATGATAAGTTCGCGGTACAGAAGTGACCGCAAAAAACTCACCTCCAAACGTACCACCAAAAAATCGTGATTAACTGTATCTGTTTCTCTCTTTAAAAAATCTATTGTTTGACTCTTGCTTGATTGTTTGACTCCAAGGCTGGTCCACAGCTCTAGTGTATCTGCATATTTACAACATTGTTGTGGCTACCCATGGAGACTGTAGCTCTATAGCTATCTATAGCCTGCCTTGAGTCACGATTCTCAGGGACAATACACTTGGTCACATGCATGGAAGGATATCACTTGACGGGAGGCCACAAATATCCAAGATTGCACCAGAAGGAGGACTTGTCCTTTCTCATTCCTTGACATTTTCCTTCACCCAGCCAAAAGCGGCCACGTAATCCGAACCACCTGCTCACCCTGTAAACACCTGTTCAGTCCCATATTCTCTGATGTAACTCTCCAACACACAGCCTTGTGTAGGTAGTAAAATGTTAAACTTTATTCCAACAAAAGGGTTACACAGAGATCAAATTTTCAATGACCACTGTTGCCTTCATCAGGATAGTTAATGAGACCAATCACTTCAAAAAGTAAACTCGCAAGAGTTACGGTTACAAACACGTGACCTTATTCGAAAAATGTTTAGGAATGTTGTGCCAATAGGGCTTAAACACTTGTCAATCCAGCATCCAATCTTGGTGCCATATACAGTCAAAACTAAGAAGACCACTCAGGGATTCCTATATACATGTATTTTCCTGTACATTCTGATATTCTCTGAAACTCTCCAACAAACAGCCTTGTGTTGGTTTCCCCCTGCTGCAGGCTGACCCGAGGTGAAAAATGTTTGTGAATATCGTGCCAATACAGTTGTCAATCCAGCATCCAATCTTGGGACTTAATACAGTCAAAACTGACCAGGAAGATGTGGACAGGTGGTCACTATAGACAGGAATCTTAATGCTTGTGTCAATGGGAAACATTATCTAAGGGACCATGTACCAGCAAACAGTGGTTTTCCACACAGAAATTCCAGTTTCCATCAAATTTTCCAGGTGGTCTTTATGTAGAGGTGGTCACTTGCACAGGTTTCATTGTACATTGTACAAATGATGCCATGCATGTCCCTGGTGCCAGATATTGTTTGGTGAGTATAAGCAGCAACAAGTCAAGGTGTCCTAGAAGTTGGCCAGAAATGTAAAGCAGAAACAGAGACAGGCAGGGTCATCCCGCCCTGTGGTGGCAGGAAACACCCCCTGGTACACACCAACCTTCACTCCATGCCAGCAACTGAGTTGTTGTCAGGCCCTGGGCTTGTTGTCAGCCTGGATGTCAGGTCCATAGTCCCTCTCAGTTAGCTTCAAACATGGATAGCCTGGGTTCCAGACTGTTGCCAGGGCTAGCATAGGGCTACATGTAGCTCCTTGGCTCCAGGGCTATATGATAATATACAAAACATAGACCTGCCTGGCTACCAGTTAACCAGCGTAGGGCTCTAACTCATAAAGGAAGCTATGGTACATGTATCTGTATCGGACATCGGACATTTTTTGTGTATTGCAGCGACCCCCACTGTAGGTTTGTTTTTATTTCCGTTACACTAGCAGCCCTTTCATAGTTGTTCGTGCAGAATCTTGCGGCTTGGTTCTGTACCTTTTCCAGTTTGTCTTTCTTTGTATATGGATCCCATACTGTCGGGGCATATTCTAGGTTTAGTCTTACAAGTGACATGTATGGTATACGGTAATTTCCTTGGGGGCAATGTTGGCTCTAGAGCCAAGGATCAGAGATGACCTGGAAACAGTCTGGCATCCAGGCTAGCTTGCTGTTTGCCTTCACTGTCTGCACTCTGACAAGAAGACATTTGTTTGGAACCAGTAAAGTTTGAAATGTAAGGACAGGACTTCTACATAAACAACATGAGGGGCTGAAAGATCAGATGGTTGTGCCAAAAATGATTAAGTGGGGGGGTTGGGCCACACCAATTTGTTGAAAAGCAAGCAGACATAATAAAACGGAGGAAAACTTGAACATGACTGTCTTCACTCCATAAAACCAAGTGCACCAAGTAGACATAAACCTGGTCCTCAGGCTTTCCTCGTTGTGCTTAGTTTCTTCTTCTTTGCCAAACAGTGACCTCTGATCTGGTCTGACCTGAACTAGACCATATGGCACCATGGTAACTGGTGTTGAGGTACATCATGTTGCAATTTTATAGTAGGAGGGATTTAGACTCCTGTCACTGTATATGTGAAAATGAGTAAGAATTGACAGAGCAGACCATATGCGAAGGTAAACATTATGCATTTGCTTTACAAATGTTACTTTTCTAGTTTTCATTACATTTTTTCCTGTTCAGGATATTTTGTTAAACGTCCGAACCAACAAATCAAATAGGAGTGGCCTTGGGAATAAGGAATACATGTAGGTTTCAGATTTGTCCTTGGGGTTTGTGTCCCATATCCTAGTATAAGAACCTCCTAGTAGGCACCAAGCTCTCTCTCTGTGCCAGCAACTTCAGTTGTTGTCACCATGGATGCTTGCTGATAACCTGGATGTCAGACTCAGACCCATATCATGGAGAAAGTGAAACAAATTCAATTGGTATGAGTCGGACTATGACCTTGGTAATAAGGAATAGGTTTCAGCATTGTCCTTGGCACTTGTGTGAGGGCCTGCATGGGGGGGTGTGGGGGGTTGTGATTATGAATTGCGCAAAATTTTCGCCGCCGATTAGGAATCACGTTCAAGTCTCATAGAGCTGATTACGACTTTATGCTTTGCTGCTAATGTACTAATTATGAATTATGTTGATTTTTGGGGAGGCTGCCTACGGATTATGAAGGCTACTAAAAGGCCTGATTACGCCTTAATTAAGAAGAAGGGCATGCAGGCCCCCTTGTAGCCTGGGTGCCAGCCCCTACCGCGAATGAGAGATAATCCTTTCAGTCAGGGAAGCCACACGTCCCGCAAACTCCGATTTGGCGCCCTGGCTCTAATTATCTCTTCGTGAAAGATAAAGGGTTTTGGGCAGCAGCCTGGGTTTGGGTGGCGGATACTGTAGCGGACATTGGGGCTTCTCCCCACAAAAAAATTTATCGCTTATGAACGCCAGCGTCTGGCACCCAGGCTAGCCCCCTTGTGTCCCAAATCCTAGTATCATTGGGTGTGGTCCAGTAGTTGGCCTTTTGATGACCCAGCCTGAGAGAAGATGGGTGACCTTTGACAGTTGAAGCCATCCTGATGTTACATGTATGTTTTGAGACAGTAACAAGGAGTCGGGTTTCACTTCCTGGACTCATTGATTGAGAGTTTGTCTACTCTAGCTCCAAGCAGAGGTTGGTGGGGAAGGTGTGTGACCTAAATTCTGATCATAATATGCCCCATTTTCTGCCAATATCCCAAGAAAATTTTACCATATAGATGCCTGTAAAAAGCCCTGAACAGTCCGGCATCCAGGCTAAGCAGCAATAGTACCAGGCAGTAAGCTTAGTTAGTACTTGGTGAACAGCAGAAGTTTCCCCAGATTGACCAGGTTCTGAGCAGTGCTAGTTAGAGTTGATTAAAAGCTCCTCAGGTCCAGGGCCAATGTATCCAAAGGGAATTTTATCATAGATACATGTACCTTGTCCTGTACACTCTATAAAGCCTTGACAACAGTCTGGCATCCAGGCTAAGCAGCAATAGTACCAGGCAGCAAGCTAAGGTAAACTATAGCAGACGTTATCCCAGATTGACGAGGTTCTGATCAGTGGTAATTAGAGTTGATTACTAGTTCCTCAGCTCCAGGGCCAGTATCCAAAGGAAATTTTTACCACAAATGCCTGTGTACCCTAAAAAACTCTGACAACAGTCTGGCATCCGGGCTAAGCAGCAATAGTACTAGCCTGGATGCCAGACCCAAAGCACACTGGACACAAAATATCTCAGTGTGCAAGGAGAGATATTTTGTGTCCACTGTCCAGTGTGCTTTGGGTCTGGCATCCAGGCTACAATAGTACCAGGCAGCAAGCTAAGGTGAACTGCAGAAGAAGTTTCCCCAGATTGATGAGGCCCTGAGCAGTCATAATTAGAGTTGATTACTACATGACTTTGTAGTTCCTCAGCTCCAGGGCCAATGTATCACACTGAAATTTTACCATAGATGCCTCTAAAACTGCCCTGACAACAGTCTGGCATCCAGGCTAAGCAGCAGCAAGCTAAGGTGAACTGCAGCAGAAGTTCCCCAGATTGATGAGGCTCTGAGCAGTGGTAATTAGAGTTGATTACTCTGCCCATATCTTATCAGGATTTACTCTCCTGGCTGAGCAGCAGAGGAAGTGAAGCTGACAGGCAGATGGCTCGCTTGTCTGGTCCTGTTCAGGATCAACTTGTCAAGCGGTAGCTCCTCTCATACTCTCCAAGCAGATGCTGACTAATAAACTGGTGGATGTACCAACCACTAAGTATCTGATACCAGCCCAGAAAAGAACAATAAATAGTCATGCCTTCAAATATCAGAGTTATCAACCAAGAATATTGAGGTGTTCAAAATGTGCAAATCATATTTCCTTAGAACTATCGTAGACTGAAACTCGTTGCCACCAAGCACTGTTGGGGAATCATCACTAGAAAGCTTTAAACAACAGTTACTCCTGCAATTAAATGTGCAAAGATTGAGTGTAACAAGTCGTTCGGTGTGATATAGCTAGCTGCCGCCGTGCCGCGTGCCTGCGAAGCTGGTGTGTTACGCCGAAGTATACTGATACAGATACAGAGGGTAGAGGGTCCAAAACACCACCTCTGGCTAATGGATACTGCCTGGCCATGCACTTTGATACTGTCTTTTGCCACCCTAGGATCTGCTTGAAGATTACTCCTATAATAGTAAGTTAAACCACAACTGAATCTCCAAATGAGACATGCTGATCCTCCTGCCAATTTCTTCAATCTTATCACCTGCCAACCCAGCAGGAGGTGGCAGAGATCCATGATCTGTCTGGTGGCAGGTCTCCTGCACTGTCTGCCTCAATATTTTTCTTATCAGGCTATAGCAGTGTTCTAGGAGCCCAAATTTTTTCCTCAATTTTGTCCCCTACACTGTCTGCCTGCTTACCATCCTAATCAGGCAATGGTAAAGGCTACACCTTTGGGACTTCCCAATCAATTGAACAAGAATGGAGGAAGGGTGCAGGACAGGTAGCTGTTAAGCTATTGGTAAATGTCAGTGTGCTGAAGGTACCATTGCCAAAAGTATTATTGTGAACTTGCATAGGACATTCTGTCACTTAACACTTCTTTATTCAATAAGAAAAGTCAAGTTGCTTGTTGCACAATTTGTGACAAGGGTAAGAAACTAGCTTCATGTTCAGTGTCATGTACAAAAACAACTGCAGTGACATGCATTCTTGCTAGGTGGCATTACTAAGCTTCACTACCTGCAAAGGTGTATGTACAATACTTCTACTGATTTTAGTGCTGCTTTGTTGCACAAGTTGTTTACTGGCATGGAAGTATTGTTTTGGGTGGCTGGGCTTTTTGATATACATGTATGCTGGTAGCATTGTAACTTGTAAGCATCCAAAAATGGTAGTCATATATGCATGTAAGTGTCTGAATAAAAATAAAGGTAAGGGTAGTTCAATAAAAAGCCTTTTTGAGGCTGTAGGTGGAGTGAGGAAAGTCGTGTATAGTGCCTTTCCCAAGGACACAACATCCAGCAATGAGGAATGCAGGGGATCAAACCCACAACCTCTTGATCTCGGTGGCCACTAGCCTTGCTACTCATCAGCCAATGGAGAAGGCTTCTAAGGATCTAAAAAAAAAAAGATGTCCAGGGCTGGAAATACTGGGTGCATGTGCACCTTAGTGCACCCAAATTTGGAGCTGTGCACCCAATTTTTTTTCTGTGGATGCACCAGTGCACCAAAATATTTTCTCATGTTTAAAGTAACGTATGTAAAGATGTCTGAATAGTAGTTACAGCATATTCTTAAGATCTAAGAAAAAATAATACAATTATTGTTGTAGTACTTTTCAGTAATGAAACTGTACATATTTATAGTTTTTGCTGACCTTCTACTTATTTTACCTTATATGGTGCACCTAAAATATTCTTTGTGCACCCAATGTTTTAGGTTGGGTACACCAGTGCACCTCTTCCCGAAAATAAATTTCTACCCCTGATGTCTATCTTTAAGACTGTGCATCTGTGTAAACAGAGAGGATATTTTTGTTCATCAGTTTTAACTATTTTGTGTCTTGTGTTGCAGAGACCTGAGATTTAACAAGATAAGGGAGATCCCTCCCGGGGCGTTTGAGGGCCTGCTGTCACTCAACACACTGTGAGTTGGGGATTCCACTTATTCTAGTATGTAAGCCTTAAAGGACAACTCTCATACTTTCACCACCAGGTACCTTAAAACCCTTGTCCTGCGGGTTGCAGTATACAGTACCATCTATATATAGTGCCCTGTGTATGTACGATTTGGGGGGTGTTTCTCGTGCAACACATCACACCGCATCAAAACGCAACGAATGCGGAAGTAACTACACCACCGCAGGGCTAAAAAAGTCAGGGGTCTGTGACCTGATTACGACTTCAAATTATTTGAAAATATTGTGTAAAAAAGTCCATCAGGACAAGGGTTAAGAGGGCCTCAAGAGGCAGTCTTAGAGTACATCATGAGAGCTGACATTAAAGTCTAACTTGATCTATATGTGACAAGATTGTTGTGTATATTTCGGCCTGTAAACACTTTATAACATTCAACTGACAAGTCTGTATTTTGATGTCTTTTAAATCATGAAAGGGTATAAATCGATGGCTTATAATGTTTTGTTGGGTATTGTAAGCTGAAACAAGTTTTGTAAGTGTTGAGAGGGGATGAGACATGTATGTATAATTTGATATGTGACAACAAGTGTTTTGTTTATGTGTTATGCCTTTCTTGCAGGCTGCTCAACAATAATGACATCAGAAAAATTCCAAGAGGTGCTTTTCAGGGACTCTCCTCTTTAAAATACTTGTAAGTAACACTTGCATGCCCTAACATAAAGAGTATGCAGCAGACATTTGAACTGTCTTGGCATTGTTGATTAGTAGATCTCTGTGATAATTGCAATGCATCTCCTTAAGCTGCCATCTTCAATAGTGATGAGAGATCTGTTGAGACAAATGGTTTCATTGCGCCACGTGCAGTACCAAACTATGGCAACAGGAGGAGCTGTTGATATGCCTGTTGATATGATATTTTAACTTGTTGGTCCTGCAGTTCCAATAAGTTGAAATAGAGGGCGCCCATGTATGCAGACAGCACTTGGGGATTTGATTTCATTTTATTTGATGATCTGGCATGGAGCTTGGTTTATTCGTTTGGCTGTATGAAGTTAGATATCGTTCGTAAATATTGTGTGAATAGTGCTGCATACCTAAACCCAATTTTAGGTTCAGGTCTGGATTCAAGTCCAGAGGTTTAGGTTCAGTTCTGGACTTGTAAGTCCGTACCTAAACCCATGGCATATACAAAATTGCATGTTGGGAACCTTGCAATGTTGTCTGGGTGAAACTTTGGCCACATAACATGGAGGCCGGTACTTGACGATGCCCGATGGCAATGTTTTCTTCATTTTGCAGCAAAGATTTTGCAATCTACGGAAGGTTTTAGGTGGTTTGGAAAGAAAAGGGGCATGTAAAATGGTCTTTTATGATAATAAGTCCGGACTCAGTTCTTGACTTTTAGGTTTCTTTGGACTTGAACCTAAACATTCTTACAAGTCCGGATCCAAGTCCAGTGAACCGATACGCATCACTATGTGTAACTATTTTTTTTCTTTCTGTAGGTATCTCTACAAAAACAAAATCAGACACATAGACAGACAAGCCTTCGTAGGACTCTCATCACTAGAGCAACTGTAAGTTTAACAACTTTAAAATAAACGTATTTAGTGAGATGTACATGTGTTTTATTTATTTTATTTTATTTATGTACATGTAAGAGTCTAAATGTAAATGGACAACTTGGTACCATAAAAAATGGGCTTCTGTAGATTTCTGCAGAAGATGTATTGTAATAGTATCTAAATGATCACCTTTCATCTTTAGAAGATAATAATATTATCTTGGACAGAAAATCTAAACAGACAGAAAATCTAAACAGAAAGCATTGTTCCAATAGATGGTTGTGCAACGTTAACCTAAGAAGAGAGTAATAAGAGGCAAGTTTTAAGGTTGAATTCCTGGAACTCCTTTTCTTCAGTCAATTTGAGCTGTCACAAGAGAAAAATGGTACAGATTTGTCGTACTTTTTAGTACTTTTGATACTTTTTTTTGTATTCTTGATAATAATCATTATACTTTTTTGTATTTTTTTCGTTTCCAGATACATCCATTTCAATGAAATTGAGCAGCTCCTGCCCAACACCTTCAGCAACCTGCCGTCTCTCGAAAGACTGTAAGTACTGACAACACTCTAGGATATATGTAGCTTTTTGTACAGTGTGCTTACTTTTATTGTAGGTTGTCATACAATTTTGATGCTGTAGAATTTTCAAGCGAAGTTGCAAGGGTACTTTATTTATTTATTCTTTAATTCAGGCCCCTTGGCCCATATTACAATCAGGAACAGACAGACAGAAGATGGAGGCATGATAACAAACACAAGGATAATCAAGCTAGACCTAAAAAATAAAACTACTTAACAACTAAGCGCCGCGTGCCTGCGAAGCTGGTGTGTTACGCCGAAAGGCGGTTATACCGGCTATACAGATACAGAAGCTGGTGTGTTACGCCGAAAGGCGGTTATACCGGCTATACAGATACAGATACCTCCAGAAGGTGCTAAGATTGTAGCCATCTGAATGAATGATAGTGTTACATCCCACAAACAATGCCCTCTCAGTTTGCCATCATATGATGATCACACATCTTATGTGACTACATGTATACCACAAAGTTACTGTCATGCATTGAGGCAGTAATGTTTTTAATCTCTCTTTTTTTGTATTTCAGATTTCTCCACAACAACAAGCTTGCAAGAATACCAGCCGGGACGTTTTCCAACCTCCACTCACTAAAAAGATTGTAAGTGGCAAAATGTTGTGAATGAGGCAGTTATATGTAAGTTATACAAAATGCATAGTCGTGTAGCTACTGATTTTGTGAACATATTTTTGCAGTTCCTAGTGTGAAGGTAAAAAATACTTCTTTTATTAGCATGAAAGTTCATCTGAGTTGGTAATTTACATAGTGAAAAGTAAACAGTTACTGTTCTCCAACTCACTCACCAGTCTTCATTTTGGTGAGTAAAACTTTCTTGAGTTGGAGAACAGTTTTATTTTTCACTACAGAGAACACTCTCTTACCTCTACAGTCCCCTTGTAGGAGACTGGACTCTATTTCCCTGGTGTGTGCAAGGAGCTTTTAATTCATCATTTGATGTTTAATATCCTTGATGTGTAACTGTCAGCTGGATGCAAACTGCTTTGGCATAAGTCATCTTCTTGAAACTTCTTGTATCTTGAATTTCACTGTGGTTTTGTCATAAAAGCATCAGAAGTTGTATCTTCAACTATCCCCCTTGTGTAGGAGACTGGACTCTAATGATCTGGTGTGTGACTGCCATTTGATTTGGCTTGCTGAAATGTTGAAGAAATACAATGTACAATGCAGTGTAGGCAGCAAATCATCAGATAATAGAAAATGTATCTTTTCTGAATTCTTGGTAATCTCTCTTTTGTACTTTTATGTCTCCTTTTTATAGGAGACTGGATTCCAATGACTTGGTGTGTGACTGCCAGCTGATGTGGCTAGCTGAGCTGTTAAAGAAGTACAGCTTTTTGGGCAGCAAATCATCTTCTGGAAAATGAATCTTTTCTGTACACTCCACTCACTTGGCCATTGCACCTACATTTTTTCTTCTATTATATAGGAGACTGGACTACAAAGACTTGCTACACTACCAGGACCGTAAAATTTAACGAACTTTTCGGTAGCGTGTACACGTACACGGCGAATGCACGATCGTGTGTTCGGCGTGTTTACGTTTGGGGTGGGCGGGATTTTGGGGGCCAGTAGGGCGGGGAATATTCAGAATATTCATGTTTCAGGCACCGTGTACACGGAATATTCATGAGAATATTCATGAAACAGCCCGATTTACGGCAAAAAAACAACAACGCATCGCCGCGCCAAGGCAACTGCGCCGCATGCACAGTGTTTTATTTTGGCAGAGATGACGTAAATACCGCGTAGAATCCTTTCACATGAACCTAACAACAAAATACAAGTACCATCCAAAACAACTAACACAGTCTACATGATTATTTTGAGCAGGAAGTACGATTCTGCTTCCTTTCATCGACCATATCTTTGAGCGACCGCTGGTTTGCGAAGTCCCTCCCACCGGGCGCACGTTCTCATGAACGTCTCCCGCGCCTTTGACAAATTATGTTTGATATATTAGTAATACACATTTACTGTACCACGCCTGCGGAGGGAAGAAAAAGCAGAAGCCGCTTTGGTAGTTGTATTTGTCATGGTCTGACACTGATAATACTTGTATGTGTCTTACCACGTTTACAATTTATGCCATTCACATTTTCAAAGTCTCAATATATAAAAAATGCGTATCAGCCCCCCAAACATAAATTAATCATTCAAAGAAGCAATGAGTCCTTCGCCCACACGGCGTGCACGCGCCGTGCTCACTGCGTATTTACGGTGAGATACTGAACACAAAGAGTACGTGCAGTAAATGAGTTTATAGGGCGTGGTTTCGCTTTTATAGCAATAATTAGCTATTAGCATTTGTATTATAAAATTACAATGATACTTGTTTTATCTTATTTTCATGTATCTGTTGACAATTTGTGGATAATATATGGGGTTATTGGCACAGCGGCTACACGCTGTCTTGGCCGTGGAGCCGAGATTATAGTTTATTCAGATTCGAGCGAAACAACTCTGGACTAGTTCAAGGAGTTGGAAGAAATGATAGTTGGTGTTTGATTGCTGCAAGGTTGAGAATTAAACAAAAGCCGGCAGAAAAACTGGCAGACATTTTGTCAGAAAAATGTACGCCAAAAGGAAAGGTCAATGACCGTGCCTAGCGAGTCGAAGTCGGCGGCGTTAAGAATTTTCTGCAACTGCTATACTAAAGCTATGATTTGATCATGAGCGCTGTGACAAAATTTAAAAAAAATAGCGGGGTTTGATTTCGACACTGTTTGTTCCTGAATAAAACAGAGCTTGTAGAGCATTACGTGATACGCCTGTGATTTTTACGTCCATGCTTTGGTCAAGTCTCTTCAGTTTAGGCAAGGACTTGGTTTACACTATATTCCCACGACTGCACGTAATTGATTGACAGGCGGTTCCCTTTGAAAAAGATGCCGTCGGCGCCCCAGAGTCTGTTCGGTCTACGGGCCGAATAATTCAATTATCTGAGCAGCCAATGAGCACTGAGAAAAATGTTTCGTCCATCTTCGCTGTAAAGTCGATCTTCACCGACTATAATCGAGGTTCTACGAAGAATCCCGAAATTTGTCGAGTGTGTACTGCGGTGTTTTCATGCGCTTGTTGCAGACGACAGGATCGCAAGACAGATGATTTGTGACATTTCAGAACCGAGAAAATCTACAAGACACTGATACTGATATTTCTGCATGAAATTAACGAATATTTAATGTACTATGGAAAACGTCAGTCCTTCATTCCGTGAGGCTGAAACAGCAATGTCAGATTATGAACCAATTATTTCCTGTCGTGGATATTCGCCGTGGATATTCGACACATTCTGGACTATGTACTGTGTGTGCCGCGAGTAAAACTTTCAAGCGAGTACACAATAGTTCTAGAATTGCAGTGCAGCACCATTCTAGAAGTTTTACAGGGTGAACAGATTTCACTCGATAATACTAGATTGACACTTCATGCGGCCGGCCCGCAACATGAGAAAAATGTGAGATACCGTAATTAAAAAAAAAAGTAGAGCTGCCGAAAAATGTTACTTACCTGTGAAAATAAGCCAGCTCCCATTGAAACGCACTGAAATCACCTCTTTTCACATTTTGGGGGACACTACTTACCTGTAAATTATTGCGTAAGATCCGTCGGGTGTGTAAACAACATTCATTTTCATTCAACAAAAAATAAGCTGTAGCTGTGATCTGTATAATACTTGAAATAGCGCCCTAGTACTTTCCTTGTTGATACAATCATTCAATCCGAGAACAGGACGTATTAGTTTGTAACATTTTGTAATGTTTCTGAAACACGAAAAAATGCTGACTAGTTTACTAGTAATTTATTTTCGATACTTATACATGACTTTCCTTTCAATAGTACTAGCAAGGAGGTTCAAGTTTTTGTATGAAACGCCTACCAAAAAGGTAGTTATTAGAAGTCATGGTAGTATTACAGACTAACTAATGTTGGGCAACCAAACACATACATAAACGTTGCTTAAACAATTCGTCCTTGTTTCTTGCAACCCCCTATGTTTTACCAAGGAGATTTTCGGATGTTGTCGTCATTTTTGTTCGTGATAACAAAGTAACAAAGAAATAAACTGGGTAACGTGACCCGGCGGATTCAAGTTATACAACTTGCGTATCTGTCACGGGCCGCCACAGAACGCCGAGAAAAAGCTTTCGAACCGTCGTTTCTGACCAGATTTCTTTTCACAAAATAGAAGAAAGGGGATGTGCATTTGCATCAGGGTGACAAGGATAATTATTTTTTGTTTGACAATACGCCCGCGTGTTTGACAGTGCATAAGAATAGTGAATAAATTACGGGTTTTCTAAGAGTGGTGCACTTAGTGGTAACAACAACAGACATCTGTGTTTAGAATTTGGTCGATTTCGTATATTCTCTAACTAGTTAAGACGAAGATATTTTTTGCCGAAGGTGAAGAAAAATCTTCTATTCTCCTCAAGCGAAGATTGGAAGACAGACTTCGATTCTCAAATACTTTAGTACTGTACATGGTCGATATTACAATACACATTTCTGTATGGCACTGTCTGTCCCTAGCTTAGCTCTGCATGAAAAATATAACAAAAACCTGTTACAGATATGCATCAAATGTGGAGTCCAAACCGGATTTTTTTACCACGGAGGTTACAAAAATTTCCACGTGTTTTCCTTGTTTTCACAATTACTTAGTAAAATAAGATAGCAGTGAAGAAAGATATTTTCCTATAAAAATACCTGCGTGAGAACAAAATGCATGTTCTTTAGAGTATCATTTCTTAGTTACTTGTGTCCAAAAGGCTTCTCAACACTATGTTACTGGGAACAATAAGGTACAACCTTAGAGTTAGGACCATGGAGGTAGAAGAGATCTACCTCCATGTTAGGACAAACCAAGGACATAATGTGACAATGTCCTTGGACAAACTATGATCGCTCCAAAAACTATATTGATAAAAACTCTCGGAAGAGTCGGAACGAGTCGGCATGCGCATGCAGTATTCTCCCTCGTGCAGTTTTAGTCTCTAAGCACCTGTATGTATAAAAGAAAACATACAAAAAGTTAATAACCTGTCAGAAATATATCTTATATAAAAATGGGGGGCTGTGACCCCGAGACTTTTCCAACAAAATCTGTTATATTCAGTGAGAGCTGTCGACGATACAAAAGAAAACATGACGCGCAACGGACTGGTTTTGAAACGACCGTTGCGTCTCCGACTATCAGACACACCATATTCATTCTTGCTATAAATTAGTACTAGTATAATCTGCACCAGGAGGTTTAAACCTTGATCTGAATGATTAAAAAATATCCGCAGCTTTTCGTAGGTTACACCAAGGACATTATTGGTTACACATACTGACAGAAAGTAGACGTGTTCAAAATCCATTTAAACTGCAGTAGAAAATGAATCAAAGCTCCTTGTGTTTAAATCTTTAAATTATAACCTGCTTTTTTATGTTTGTTTTTGTTACCAAATCGTATTCCGTATCTAATAGCGGCCGCCGTAGAATAAAATAGAAGCCCTGAAACATTTTATCGGCAGCGTAATTTCCTGTATACCGACAACCTCCTTGGCACGCGTGTAGCGAAAGTTGTACCGACTTCTTTGATCTGAAACTCAAGCCGCCCCTTTCGGCGGTTGCGTCGGAGTAAATCAATCAATTTTGACAGGGCTGGCCATGGGGCGCCGTGATGTCTTGGGAGAAATGTTCTACTACGACATGTACGAGATGTGTGTGAATTTTGACTTTCAATGTCAGGATTACTACTCCATTCCTACAAGAACTCATTTTTGAAAACCACTGTTTTATCTAAAGCGATTTGGCGGATGCAATAACTCATGAGGTGTTTATTCAATACTTGATTGATATAATATGGAAAAAAATACCCGTGGTCTTTCCTCCCCGTAAGCACATATTCAGCCCCGTGCCGAACAAAACACTGGCTTTTCGTTTTTGTGTTGTTTATTCGTCAGTAAGATCGCGCCGCCTCGTGGCCGGCCGGCCGCATCGGTTTCTGCTGGCCGTGTAAACGTCATGTGTCGACCAGTTTACTAGTATATCATTCTCGCCGGGCTTTGGAAAAATTTTTGACCCGGGGGGAAGGACCTAGGAAATCTTTTAACCACTAATCCTCACCGCTAAATATCGTACAAATTGTACACCGCTGTAATTGTAGAGCATTACGCAATCCATTTCGGCAGCGCCGGCGGGGAGCACATGGCGACGCAGAAGAAATCGGCAAATTATTACGCTGTGTTCGCGGGATAAATGCCGGCACACGAACTTTAATTATTATCTTCAAAGAATTACGACAGTTCCTATACGAAAATGGCTAGCCCAAAATGTAAACGAAAGGCAACTTTCGCCCGCAGCTGACTAATTTTGACCGGTAGATATAGGATTCTATTCGTGCGCCGTAATGGGCACACAATACTAGTATTACGACATTGCGCGCTGACGTGACCGGTATACAACTGTCGTAAAATCAAACGTAATTATTTCTCTACCGTGCAGACCAGCGGCCCATTATCGGTATCCCAGTGATAATGAGCTGACTCCCCGCTGATCTGGACTCCGCCCCAAATGTGCACACGCCGTGCGTACGAACGTGTACACGCCGTGCGTTTGTTTGTGTAACAGCGTAAATCGTTAAATTTTACGGTCCTGGTAGTGTATATATGAAGGTGTCAAATTCAGCATGTAATGCATCACTTCAAACCAGAGCCAAAACCGGCTTGTAGCGGTCTGACAGCACAGTTCAGGACGGGGCACACGTTTCTTCATACGTGTTGAGATTTCGGACGACCAACACATACATTTCTGTCAGAAAATAATAGGACTTGGTTTTTCTTACCTGTGGAGGTAGTATAACAGCCCAATCTGCGACTAGACAGCCACAATGTTGGTCAAAACTTCACCGAACGTTCGATCGGCCGGTCAACCCGCCATACTTATTTTCGTCTTCTGCTGTCACGCAGTCTCGTACCCAGAATCATGTGTGTAGTGGTTTGCGTAGCTACCGAGCAAAATGCTCTGGGAACGAGAGTGAACTCAAATCACAGGGTCAAATATTTTGTTCAAAACGTTTTCATTATAAATTTTACTATGAGAAATCTTTGGCTCAGTATTACCAGTACACAATATCAAATTGTTGTAATGCCAGGAACTAACTTGTTCGAATCAATCTGGCAAAATTAAACTGGAGGTGGAACATTCTATTGTAATCACATCGCTAGGTAAACTAAGAGTATTTGTTATGTATTTGACATCAACTTAAACAACACTGAATAAAGTATGGAATATATAATAAATTAAAATATATATCTATTTATCTAGCATCATACTAATTGATGATTTTAAGATAGAATATGAACTTAACAACTATGCAGTACTAACACTATGTCCCCCCAATTTTTTTAGTAATGGACTCGTCTACTTCCTAGCAACAGTCGCCATCTTGTGTTCCGAAAACAATATGGCGCTGGAGAAGTAGTATGAACTTTTTAGGGATGAAAACTTGAATTTTGCTGCATTTCTGAAGGTAAGCCTCAGCATTATGGTACATTTACTCGTTTTACAAAGTGTAATGTACAAAAAGACGAGGTTTACATGAGATCAGAGTCAATGCTTAAGAGGAAATACAGCTATTACTATTTTAATCATGTTGCTACAAATTCAACAGTTGCTGAGAAGACTTGTATAATTTTTGTTTTGACATTTGGTTTCAAATAGAACTAACCTCGAGAAGGTCCCTCCGCTTCATACAGTCTTCAACAGTCTCTTGCCATCAAGCTGAAACTGTTAACTTTGTAAGACCATGTGTTGTATGTGCTTTGTGTGGATATTGTTAGCATATGTATTAACCATAAATTTTGATAGTGATGACTTCTTGATTTCAAAATTTCAAAATCTGTATCGAACAGGCGATGTATCGAAACGACCTGATACCTTCAAAATCAATAGATACTGTAAAAAATAAGGTAAATGGTGAGCTAGATGTAGTATGCCACTTTCTTAATAGAATCATACATATTTTTGTTGTGTTGTTTACATATGCAACAGTGCTCCCCCACCCTATGATTGTAACCGTATACTAGTAATTGTGTGTTTTATGCATGTGTGTGTATGTGTGTAAATGATATATAGCCTAGAAAGCGAATATGGAACATTATGATTTTGACCAGATCATTCACTGTATTTTTGTTTTGTTTTGTTGTTTTGTCGTCTGCAGACTTGTTGAAGAGAGAAGATAAAGATGCCAGTGATTGTGCAGCCCCCACATATGTTGAACCATGCCAACAGGAATGTTACTGTCATGGAGGTACTGTTTTAAAGAGCTACTTCTTAAATTCACTACCTTTATAAAACACAGGGTTATATCTTATATTCATGTTAAAACTCATTACACACGAGAAAAGGTAGGTATAGAATTAAAACATAAGGTTTCAAGTCAAAAAAAGAAAGTAAGTAAGTAGTATATATGGAGAAAACCTATATAATATCTTATAAAACAATTAGATTTTTCCCATAAATTACTTATTCAGTATCCAATCTTTTTCATTTTTCATTTCTAGAGAGGGAAAGAGATTTCAATCTTCCACTACTAAATACTGTAGTACTATGTCATGTATGTATTGCAAGGATTACCTCTCATTAACCTATTGGCTTAATTTATATCATCATTTCTGATTAAAACTAAATTATCTTTTTTTTTTATGTGCAAAATTTTCAGCCCTCTTCACCTCACAACAAGAAACCCCTTAAGAAGAAAAGGCTCCTAAAAGTCAGTAAGGCAGACAAAACCGTGCAGTCCACTTACTATGGGATTGAGGTGACAGGGAACATGACCTGGCAGGGCTGGGAGCCAGGCAAGGAGTACACAAAACAACTGGTCCTCAGGAACTGTAAGGTCAAGATGGAGAAAATCAAGTACAGGTCAGTGTTGCCAACAGATTTGTTTGTTTTGCATAACCAAAACTGCCTTAAGGCATAACACAACATTTTTGTACAATAGGTACAAGCTGCTTAAGACTAGACTTTAAGGTTTGATCCACTCACACTTGGATGTAACCCACATCCCTACTCTTTTCAAAAATCTTGAAGGGTTTATCGTGGTTCTTTATATTGTGCTAGAGGTGTGGCTGTCCTCAAATACGGGAACTGCAGCTTTTTGTCCCATCCAAGAGGATGTGTCTAACACTAACAGAAGCTCATTTTTACCTGAGTCGAGTAAAGAAATAGGTGTAAAATGCTTTTTCAAGGTATGAAATTCACTGACATGTAAAACTATGTATTCTTCCTCTGCAGCCTTCCCAGCACCACGTTCTTCCACACGTTGTTCCCTAAGCCTCTCCAGCTGAGCCCAGGCACCAGCTTCTGTCTCCCCGTCACCTTCAGACCGCTGGAGAAGGCTGTTTATGAAGATGCCATAGAATTCTCCACATCTGTAAGTAACACTATTTGCTGCGAGAAAATTTAAACTGCTCTCCAACTTGAAAGAATTACTTGCTGAAATTTTTGTCAATATGAAAAGAAGTAATGGTCTTGTCAAGGAGCAAGTTTTAACTACTTTTTTTTCTTTTTTGTTTCCTATTTTAGGAGGGAAAGTTCACCATTCCTCTGAAAGGAATTCTACCCCAAGAAAGCCTGTCTATGCCAGAGGCAGTCAACCTTGGTACCTGTGCTGCCTATGATGCTGTCAATGCCACATTTGAGCTGAAAAATTTAAGGTAAATGTTCAGTTGTGTAGCTGATGTTGTTGATATGCCTTATTTTTGTTATCACTTGTTTGTAATATGCAAGTCATCAATAGGTAATCTGAAATTTTATTTCATTTCTGAGAAATGAACTTGTTGCTGTTACCTATGCATAACTTTAATATTTAAGCTCTTAATACTAATCAGAAGAGTCTTTTTGAGAACTGATTTTCAACTGGTCAACATTGTTTCAGCATTTATTAAGTTTTCTATTGAATGCTCATGATGTGTTTTTTTTTGTGACTACAGTGAACTTGAAACACCCTTCAAGTGGAAAGTTGCATCAGCTTTTACCATGGAGCCAGCATCTGGCACCCTCCCTCCACATGGATCATGTACCATCAGGGTCACATTCAAACCTATGGTAAGACTTTGCAAGGTCATGTTGAGTTTATTTGTACATTCTTTCTGAAAGGCAAGTGGCATGAAAATGACAATGAAAAACAATACAACATGTATCTACTGTAGTGTAAATACTGCCTTTGAATTCTAACTTGTTTGTTATTTTCAGGGTGCGATGGTCTATGATGCAGTAGCAGTGTGCAACTATGGTCCAGAGAATGTCTACTTTGGTACAGTGAAGCTAGAAGGCATTGGTAAGGTTACTGAAACTATTTTTACTTGCATTGTTATCATTCACATAAATCAGATGCTTCCAAAAAACATGGGAGAAGAAGCAAGAATAAGTCAAGTTAATTAATGTAGTTTGTTTTGATGGGCAGAAAAACACTGTAAACTATCACTGCCATGTCACTTTATTCATTGTTTTATGTGTTTTTACAGGCAAATTTCCACATATTGTGGTGAGGACCGAAGGGAAAGATACGCAGACATTTGGCGCTACCGCGGAAACTCTTGTGGACTTTGGCACCGTTCCTGTCGGCAAGTCTGTGGAGAAATGGGTGGAACTTCAAAACCTCTCACCTGTTAGTATGATGCTTTTGTTATATATCTGCTTTTTTTCTTTCTTTCATCTTCTATGTACACACATTGCATCTCAAAAGCAACTAGTACCATGCATAGTCCAGTTGAAAGTAGCCCAACTGTTCATTGAATTCATGAAGCATAACTGGTTTAAAACTACTTAAAAATTTATTTCTTTCACGAACAACTGTTTCTCACAAAATCTTTCCATTTTTTGCTTCAGGTGAAAGCAGCTTTCAAGGTTAACCATCCCGAGGCCACCTCCCGTATTGATACCGTGTTCTCTGTCGGTGTGAAAGAAGGGACTGCACCGCCAAACAGTTCCTGTAAAATCCCTCTCATCTTCAGGCCTGAGCTGGTGGGAGAGACGTCCATGGACTATCTGAATGTGGTGGCCATCGGGAACATCAGCAAAGCTGTTATCAAATGTGTGGGCAAGGCGAGGGGTAAGTTGGAATCATGCCTGGCTTCATTATACAGTGAATATACTGTGGAAACTGAGAAGGATGACAAGTTTTGTAATACTTCAGATTAGACAGTTGATCTTTCTCTGTTGTATTCTGATTTTAGCTGCCAATCTTATGCCATGTACTTAATGTGGCACGATTTTTGTTGCTTTAGATAAATGTGTTCTATACATTTTACAATTTTTTTAGAAGGCTAAAATGACTATGATTTTTACATGCATGTCAGTGAAAGAAAAAAAAGGTATGGTACACAGCCTGTGTTACAGTAAAAGGCTCACTTTTTGTCAGATTTTGATTTTGATACAAGGTTTTATTTTCCTTTTTCAGGACCAAGTGTGTCCATTGGGTCCCAGGCCCTAGCCTTTGGTTGTGTGGACTCAGGCGGTACGGTCACACAGACCTTCAACATCGTGAATGAGACAGATCTGCCAGCCTCCTACCAGTTCATGATAGACAGCAGGGAGAGTGTGTTCAAGTTCGAGCATGTGTCGGGAGTTCTGCCTCCACAAGGCCTGCACAAAGTAGTGGTCCACTTCTGTCCAGTCCACCCCATCAACTACTACAGAAGAGTTGCTTGTCTTGTGCACAATCATGTGAGTGATAAACAGGAGTATTTACAGAAAGACTCTTTGTCACAAAGACAAATCATACCTTTGCTGGAGTAGGGAAAGAATATCTTGAAGGTCATAGTGTTAAAGACTTCATGCCATATTTCTTATTAAAAATTCTATTTACATGTACAAATTTATCTGTTCATTCATTACTGTTGTACTAATGACACATTTTACTAACTTTCTGTGAAAAAGATTTCCTCTTATAAACAGTACATGCATAAATCAAAAAGATGTACTCTTACATACAGTTAAATTTTGTCCTGATGATCCCTGGGCAAAACAGTAGGATATCAACATAGAACCTCCTGTACTGTTCACATACTAAACTCATACTATAATATTGATATAACAGCATCTAACTGTTATTCCAGGATCCCCTGTATGTGGACATGATTGGCACCTGTCACACTGAGCTGGTCAAGCCAGCTGTGCTGCACCTGCACCACCTGGAGCGGTACCAGAAGCACGTGGAGCGAGGCTTCTCCCTCTTCCCGCCAGAACTGCTCAACAACCTGGTCAAGGAAAACAAGCTGCAGCTGGACCAGACCGGCGCACTAATGTTGAAGGAGGTGAGGATTTTACAGCCATTTGTAGTGTTGTTCCATACCAATTTAAAGTTCTTTGTTCTCCGATTCTCTGCTTTCTTTCTGATTTGAAAAAAAAACAGTTCTGAATCATCCCCACAATGCTCATACTTACATGATTGTACGTCTCCCCTTGTACATTTCATGCCTACTCAAGGACTTTATGTTAGAATTCGATGAAACTGGTGAAATTGTGCTGAAAGAGGTAAAATTTCTGCAGATCTCATCATTTCGAATTTGATAATTCCTCAGGCCTTTGTGCCTGGCTTTGCAATATTGTTGTAATTTGTTTACAATCCATATTTCCTCTTAGTAACATTAGAAACAATCTACATGTATATTATATCAACTCACATCTGACTTTTTTTGAATCCCGCATTTTATATGTCATATACTGACACTTTGTACGTCCTACATGATATTGCTGTATGCCGCTACACTCATGCTTGCTTATGTGTTAGGTTTTATGATTGACTTTGTATGTTTCAACAACATAAAGGAAATTTTCATTTGTCACAAAAGGCTGAAGCTGTGGAGCCCTTCACCCACCCACCCTTCCATCCCTCTCCGATGACGGAATTCTTCGACGACGGCCACTACAGCGACGTCACGTACTCCGTCCGCCATGTCAGTTCTGACCTCCACCAGGCCGACTTCGGACGCTGCACCAACTTCAAGAAGATCCCCTCTCAGGTGGTCCACCTGACCAATCACACGAAGGGAAAGATCACGGTGTACTGGATGTGTCGCGACAGCAACATCTTCTCCGTCACCCCGCAGACGTGCGACATTCCGTCGGAGGGGGCAACGTCGTTCCGTGTGACCTTCAAACCGGATGCAGAAGACCAGTTTTTCGGGGCAGAACTGGAATGTTTCGCCTTCTACAAAAGCATGCGAGACTTCAAACTGGTGGAGGACAAGTCCTTCTGCCCGCCGTGGTGCCTCACGCTGACCTGCATCGGCCACACGTTCAAGCTCGGAAAGGAAACATTCCTTCCACGCTTCACCCTGGATTCCAAACGTGTCGTCTTTCCTGCCGTGAACCCGAACGAGAGCACCTACCGGACCGCTCTTCTCACCAACCACAGCGACACTCCCATACAGTATGTCTTCAGCCAAGACGAGACAAAGACGTTCACGATCAAGCCATCCAAGGGGCTCATCCCGCCCAAGTCTCACCAGCTGTATGCCTTCAGGATGCTGCCAGCTGTAGCAGACACCTACAGGTACCAGCTGCCCTGTAGGATGAACGACAATGACAAACACATGCATGAGGTGACCTTGGTGGGGTCGGCAGAGTCAGCTGAGGTGTATCTACCTTCACAGGTAAGTCTACTGTCCAGAAAACATAAGAATCCATTTAAGAAGAGGAAAATTGTTCAGTTTATATCACAAATATTGCAAGATCTAATGAGTGACACCTCAGATAATATATTTGTTATATATTTTATATCTTTTATCTAATTTTGTCTTTTATATAATTTTGTCTGTCAGGGAGAGCTCTTCTTTAAGAGTACAAGCATCGGCACAACCACTGTCCAGAAGTACTGTCTCCAGAATACCTCAAGACTGCCCGTCCAGTTCGAGTGGCGTCTCAACAGTGATGACAGGAAGAGCCTTGCCGTCGAGCCGACTGCGGGAACTATTCTACCCAATCAGGAGCAGGAACACACGTGGATGTTTTCTCCTTCAGAGGAGACCAAATACGTCCTGAAGCCAACCCTCATCACCATGACAACCAGTCCTACAGGTGCCATCGGAGAGAAGACGAAATATATGCTGAGAGTCATTGGGGAGGGCAGTGCTGGAAACATACAGGTAAGAGTATTAATGTTCAAAACATTTGCACAACTTTATTTATCAGGCATATTTATAAGTTGCTTGCATCACTCCACAATACAGACCACTTTTAGACTAGTATCAGAGTAAACATCTTGGAGTTGGCTCTAAAGAAGGACTTATTACAGTATTAAGATCTAGATTTCAGTCAAGTATTTCTTCATTTATGCATGCATTCAATCATTCATTCATTCATTTGTTTACTCATTTATTCTTTTTTCTTTCTATTTCCAAATGACAGGCTGAACAGAGAGAGATTGACCTCCAGACTGTCCTTGTTGGAAGTTCTGTCTCCAAGGAGATTGTTCTGTACAATGACAACAGCTGCACGCTGCACTACAAACTCATCGTGTTCCAGACCATCACTGGTACCGCTAACGATGAAGCAGCCAATAGGGACAGGATAGGTCAGACATTAACTTATCCCATAATTACCTGCTGTCATAATTCTACCAGGCTACCAGAAATGGTCTTTTCGTCTGATCAAACAAAGTTGAAGTATCATCATGACTGTATGGATGAGTTTTGTTGATTTTTCTTTCACAGTTCTGGAGTTGGAGAAGGATCGAGGCATGCTTCCAGCCCGGGCCAAGAACAGGATCCTCCTGACCATCCGGCCAACCAGACGTGCCACGTACACCTTCAACATCATGTACCAGCTACTGACTCCTGATGGTGGGTGTGGGGAGGGGGGCAGTGTTGTAGGGAGGGGGCAATGGTGTGGATAGGATTTTATGACTTAGAGTTAGATGAGACTGACAGTGTATGATATAGCAGTGGGGTCTGTTAGAAATGATTAACACATGGCAAAGGAATTAACTGTAAACCTATCTCCAGCTAAAGCAGAATGTAGCAACAATTAGTGATGGTATCAATTTTTTTCTGAATTCTCCCCCCAGGTCGCAGTGTGAACCCAGTGTTCCCAGACCCATCAGACCTGTGTGAGGTGGTTGTGCAGGGCGTGTACCCTACTCTGGTTGCCACGGACGCCCGTTGCTATGGCAGCGGCATCGGCATTAGCAAGCGGCAGCTGTGGTCTCTGTTCTCCCTGGACAACATGAACCTGTGCCTGGACTCTGACCCGGCCGATGATGAGCTCACCTATGTTCACCCCACCAGACACAGGTATGGTCATCAAGTCTTATAATCTTTTAATCACTGTTTTAATCACAATGTGTTACAATCAATGTGTATGCAATATGTGTTGTTTTCTTGCTGATAAAATTTCCTTCTATCAAAGGCCTTGTCCTTAGTGCTGAATCCCACATTGTTGTTGCTGTAGGAATTCCTGTTGAAGTAAAGACAGCCACCTTTAATGAACAAAAACATCAGAATGAAGATAACCATGTATACTGTACAAAATGTCCTGACAAACACTACCATTACTTGTGAGAATAATCCAGTGTTGTTTTCCTCTCAGTACCAGATACAGACCTCCTGTCTACACACGAGCCATTCTGGACTTTAACTTCAGCGCCGCACCAGTGGGGAGTGAGGAATGTGTGGTGGATCTACTGTTGGAGAACACTGGAACTGTCACTTCTGAATGGTACATATGAGAATGGCTTCTATAATCAAAGCTGAGCTTAAAGACTTCAGTTGTAGTTATAACTTTTATACAGAAAGTATGCAATCTTCAGCTGTTCTCTTTCCCAGGACCTTCCTGTTCACAACAACAAAAATTTTGTTCTCCTTCCCAGAGCTTTCCTGTTCACAACAACAAAAATTCTGTTCTCTTTCCCAGGGCCTTCCTGTTCCCGACAGACCTTCAGCTGGAGCTGGAGTACTGGGCGGAGACGGGGGAGTTTGATGAGGAGGAGCTGCACCAGATGAGGGTGACAGACAACAGACTCTTCTCTGTCAAACCCAAAAAAGGACGGCTGGACCCAGGACAGACACAGACTGTCACCTTCACTTACAGGTGAGGATTGACTCTTGGGAAATAGAAGAAAGCACATATTGCTGCAGCTGTTAAGTCTAAAGGCTAAATATGCAGTATGTTTACTACTCTCTGTTTTGCTTTTTTTAGAATGGGTCTCATGTATCTGAATGTTTTCTTCCCCACAGCCATGATATGGTTGGTACAGACCGACTGCCTGTACTGTTCAAGTTGATGCGAGGGCGGGAGATTCTGCTGAACTTTGTCGGGGTGACGGTGGACCCGGAGAGGAAATACGTGCACTTCCCCAGCAGCAGGCACATGTTCGCGCCTGTTCCCGTTGGCGCAACCTTTCCTCCTAAACAGGTCAGGGCTAGTCCATTCTGTCTGTGGGGAGGGACGACAGTCATGGAATTTTGTTTTAAAACAAGAGTTCCACGATCTCATACCTTCGCCAAATGATGTTAACCCTTCCGGTTGACGAATTATACAATTTTAATAATTGATTTCGCAAATAAGAGCGTCATTTGCATGGATTACATCAGTTGATCATATTCTCCACCCAATGACAGCCTCATCTTAACAAAATAGGCTATTGTAGCACTTCCTCATAAATTATGCAAATGAGGTCATAATGTGAATAAATTATCTTCATTGATATTCACCTTCTCTTAACTTCCAAATGCGGCAAGTATGAAGTTCCCAGCAATTACAACTATGAAATTATAACAATTTCCCATTAATTATTCAAATTAGGTCTTTATTTACATAATCTATAACCTCAGATGTTTTTCTCGTTCTCAATTACATGTCACGAGTGTTTCATAATCCTATTATCAAATGAAGCAGATTTATAAAATTTCCTCATTAATTATGCAAATTAGGTCCTGATTTGCATAATTGCTACCTACATGCCAAAAATCATGACAATCCGTTAACCGGTTCTTGAGTTATCCAACTTCGGAGATTTTTCAAGAAATGCTCCTGCAGTTCCAGAACAACCTGCTAGGGGGCCCAAACTCATGTCACTTCTTCCCTACCCCAAGAGCTATCTACCAACCAAAATTCGTGACCCTAGCTTGTCTAGGTCGTGAGATATCAAAACAGGAAGTTCTGCTGCAGTACCAACAAAAGCCGCCAGGGGGCCCAAAATTTAATCATTTCTAGGTCTCATCAAGACCTACCCACATACCAAGTTTCATGACAATCCATATTAAGCTTCTTGAGTTATACTGTTCACAAACAGACAAACGGACAGACGGACAAACGCTACTGAAAACATAACCTTCTTGGCGAAGGTAATAAATAGCAGGACATCAAGATGTGTTTGATTCAGGAGATGAATAGGGCAAAAGAACTTGGCCTCATGGCCTGTATTCAGAATCCATTCATAGTACATGTATCTTTCTGTTCTTGACCTTGGTGCTGAAAAGCTGTTGGTTATAAATGAGTACGCAGAAGTCCAAAAGGTTAAAATTTGGTTTGAAATATCTAGGAACAATGTATTGCTTTTCTTGCCTTCTTTTCAAATGCATTGTCTTAATATTTGTTTATGTATGTTTTTGTGGAGATGGCTTTTGCCCAATCCTCTTTAAACAAATGTGAATAAATTTCTTTAAAATCTCTTCTTTCCCCCCAGGTGTATGAGCTGTATAACGGAGGTGCCGTCCCTGTGACCTACCGCCTGGACCTGACCCCACTTGACCTCCTACAGGGGGAAAACTATAACCAGAAGATCTTTGAATGTCTGAACCCCATAGGGGACATTCCACCAGGCAGAACAGCCGACATTGAATGGGTCTTCTCACCGTTTGAAGCTAAGACATACATGGTGAGTGCTTTTGTCTTCATTGTCTGTAAAAAAAAGTAAAGGTAAAGATAGTCTCATGGTCTTTTTTGAGGCCATAAGAGCATAGGGTTGTTAGTTCATTTTGTCTAGAGCACAGTTTTGGAAGGCGGAGCCCTTCCCTCTCCTTCCACCCTCTTTTACCTCCCCAGCCAAAGTCCATTTTATACCTGGGCAAGTAAAGAAAGGCATGTTAAGTGCCTTTCCCAAGGACACAATGTCTAGCCAGTCTAGCATGAGATACGATTTCCATCGAATTGTTCATCATAATGAATGCATGTGTTTCCATGTTTGCAGGTGGACGTGCCCATTCACATCGTGGGTGGGGACACGGCACTCATCACCTTCACAGGGGTGGGGTATGACAGGAGGATCATGGGAGATACCATGCCCATCACGGAACAAGCTTCCTTCAGCGGGGTACCGGGTAAGTATCCTGTTCTTATACTGTGTATAAGCCTCTACACAGCAGTATACTTAATGATGTATGGTAGGTAGGTTGGGATTGGAACAACAAAGGTCAAAGTCAATTTTGGATACTTTAGCAGTTTTGTCAGGTGCTGCAGCAGGGTACATGGGCATGATATCTCATGCTTTGGTGTTAGAACCAGGGCTCTAGCTAGCTTGAATTTTTTTTCCTTCAGCACACTCCCCGTCAGATAGGTTTTAAAATATTGCTGTCACACGCCACAAAGTACCAGTAATTGATGGGAAATCTGGTGCTGGCTAGAGCCCTGGTTAGAACTGATACAACTGTATAGATCATGCACAGTAGATGATAATATATTTTGACATTACCTCTAACTGTTGTTGTTATTTGCTGTCCCAGGTGTCCAGAGTGTCCCTGTGCCCGGCCAGCTGGTGTTCCTGAACGAGGAGCGGGTGTCGTTTGGAAACATGCCGCTCTTCAGCCGCAAGCGGACAGTCCTGTTCCTGTACAACCGCTCACCCGACCACGTGGTGTCGTTTGAGTGGCACTACACGTCTGCACTCGCCAGTCAGGTAGGGGGTTTGTCAAAATAACAGTTTGTATCTACAGTCAAATTTGTACTAGTAACTACTGGAGCATACAGACCACCTGATCACTGTAGCCCTTTTTTCTGCTTGTCTCTTTGTCTCTGATTATTTTTCCCACCTACATGTACCATGAAAAATGCTATAGTGGCCACCTGTCTACTGACCATTTTCTTTTAGTCCCTTCTGCAGTCAGTATGTACACATACTGACTGCAGAAGTCAGTATGTGTACACATTTTTTGTACACATACATGTAGAGACTCTTAAATCAGGGCAGTAATTTATCTTTGTTTTACTGTGTGTCTAATATTTGGTATGCACAGAAATGCAATCATCAACACAGAAAATACCCAAAGCTTTAGCACCTGAGTGAATCAAACAGGTAAATGCTAAATGGCTGGATGTAAAGACCTTTACCTGTTCCCATACAGTGCCTGGGCATCACCCCAGTGTCAGGAGTCCTGCAGCCACAGGAGAGCCTTCTGTGCAAGGTCGTCTTCACTGCCAAGGGTGTACCGTCCTTCTATGACCTTGACCTCATCTGTGAGGTCACAGACGAGACAGAGATGGCCAAGTACAAGAAGGAGCTTAAGGTATAGTATCAAATACTTCTTCTGCCAGTGTATTAGAAATTGGCAATTCCTGTAACTCATATAACTCTTCAAAATAAGTATGATAATAAACCCCAACCAAAGTCAGGTACCCATTTTATACCTGGGTGGAAAGTTGAGTAAAGTCCCTTTCCCAAGGATAAATACCAGGAACCGAACCTGCTCATGTCTGCTAGCCTAGCCATTGACACCACTGTTATACATCAATAGTAAAAGTAGAACCTGTAGATCTAGACTTCCCCTTGACGTAACATGACATTCTGTTGACCCTGTAGAAATGGGAAGCTGAGAAGGAACGGCAGAAGTATGAGTTCACGATCACGGAGGACAACCTGACCGCAGACGAGGAGAAAGGTCCGCCTTCTCGCACAGCGACGTCCGGCGTGCTGCGGCCGTGTCGGTCTGGCATTGACCAACCACAGCGCTCCAACTCTGAGGGAGACTTAAAGCGATATCAGGTGGGTAATAAATGACAGGTGATTGGTATTTGTATACATAGGATCTCTAGTGTTACAGATGTGTCCATCTGGATGGGTTGATGAAAGAAATGGGAAACTGGGAAAAGTATAGATGGAAAGATGAAAGATTAAAAGGATGAAGAAGGTAATGAAAAGATAAGAAAAGTACTAAAGGTCACTTCACTGCAAATAATAAAAATCTAAAGATGTTGGCCCATGTTCTAATTGATTTGTTTTATTGGTACATGTCAATGGTACCGGTGGCTTTATAATTAATTAGGGGAAAGTACTATCGGTATGTAGGATATAAAAAGTCTGACTTCCTTTCTTCCTTCCTCAGACCTTCTGAATAAAAACAGCCTTTAGAGGCCTACCATTGAATTGATTTTGTTTGCCCAAAAATCTAGTGCCTAAGGATATGATAAAGAAAGGAAAAAAAAGTAGCAAGAAAAGAGAGAATGAAGACAATAATTAATTTTGTTTCCGTGTACCCCAGACACTCCCCCCTATTAGAAAGTCCACCCCTGACCTGAAGAAGTCTGCGGCAGGTGATGACATCTGGGAGCAGCCGCAGCCGCCACGGGCCTTCCTCCTGCACCTGGGAGCCACGGCACGCACGCACGCCATCGAGGAGTTCCAGCAGTACTTCCCTGAGGAGGCCAAGGTCATGTTCATCGACAGGTGGGACTTCTCTTCCATTTTCTACTGTACTCACATATATACAGACATGCAACTACCACATTTTACTTATGATATCTGTACATGTGCATTGATTTTTAGCTGTTATCAAAGATCACCATACAACAATAACTTGCTTCATTTTGACAGAAGAATAAGGATATGATACCATTCTTTCAACCCAGAAAAATGTTACAGCAAATTAAAAAAATGTACACGTGTATGTCATCAAATGTTGTCTTTCTTCACTCTTGCACCACTTTTGTTGTCTCCACAGGTAATAAAGTTTTGGCAGCCTAAACTTTTGACTTGGCTCTATTTTGTTGTTGACTAAAACTAGGAACTGTGTTTATGTGTTTACTGACATTATTTGCTGTTTTCCCCCAGGACGTTGGGAGAAGAGTTAACAGCTAGTCTGAAGAAGAGGATGTACGGGGAGGAGGGAGAGGAGGAGGGGCCTGTCGACCTTGGAGAGGTCAGCCATGAGGAGAAGGACACCATGTCCCACGTCCTGTCCAACATCCTCAGGTAACATGTTGCATGTTGTTATTTGCTCTTATAAAACAGCATTTCCACATCCATTTCATTCAGGTTCTTGAATGATTGAAATAGCAATTTGAAAGTTCTTTATTCACAACCCCTAGAGCTGACATTTCAATGACCATCTGTGCACAATGAACCAGTATCAGTTAGCTTCAGTGCACAGTGAACCAGTCAGAACTGCCCTGATGAAGATGGCATACAGTCATTGAAATGTCGTTTCTTGTTAAAGAAGTGGCTGTGAATAAAAACTTTGCTATGCCATGTCTTCTATCCTAAAATTTTTTCAAGACTTTGTCAAGAGTACTAAAGATGTTTAATATTGTTTTTCCAGGGACTTGTTGGATGACCCTAACTTCCAGGAAGCAGTGGACAACATCAAGAACGAGCCCATTCCGTACTTCACGCAGTTCAGTGAGAAGCCGCTAGGGGAGCCATCCCTGCCGCAGTCTCCTGAGTACGGGCAGGAGGAGGGGGAGAGGGTGTCACCGCTGGAGGAGCCGCCAGTCGCCGTGTCGCCTGATCTTGAACCTGAACTGCAAGGACTGGTGAGTCTAGAGAAGACTTGTCGTCAAGAATTCCATAAGCCTCTTAGCCTCTTAGTTGTCATCACGTTTCTTCCAATAGACTTTTCCAGAAGGATAAATGCAGTAGGTAGTTTGTGTCTAAGCAAATAGTTTTGTTTGTTTCTTTGAGCCATTGTTTATTTAGGAAATACTCATATCAGCTTGCTGGACACTTTTCATTGAAGTCATGAGAGAAGAGGTCAGGGTCAAACACAGTTACACAGTTGCTTAATATATGTCTAATAATATATGACTAGATGTTTTTATAGGTCATGTTACAACTGAAAGCCAAGATCTTTTTCCACAATATCATAGAAGGGACGATGTGTTTAGTAATGACCTTGTGTTGCCCTTGCCAGTCCCCTGAGCCGTCGTACGAGGTGCCGACCCCCGTGGCTGAGGAGCCGGGTCAGGAGAGGATTGACGCCCTCGGGGTGGAGGAAACCATGGAGCTGGAGGCCAAGCTGGAGCAGCAACAGGCTCTCAAGAGGTCAGATAGAGCAAATCTGAAGCTTCTTCTCATTCACTAACTCACTGCATCCTTTCCCACTAAGTTCCCACTAGTAGTTTCTTGTAAATATCCGGTACATAAAGAGGACATTAGACTTCAAGTTGGTATTCAACTTTCTTTTTGAATTGTTGGGGTTGGTTTGCTTTTCTCCAGTATAACAGCAGCTCATACTCAATCTTGTATGTCTCTAGGACCCCAGAGTTTGCCAGCCTGCTGGAAGACGTGATTGAGAACACCATGGCCAACATCATGATGGAGGCCAGTCGTGGTGAAGTCAACCTGACGGCACGGCCGCGTATCATCGCCCTCCCGCCCAGCTCCGCCAGCCCACAGACTCTCGTGAAGACCGGCTTCACCACGACGATGACGCAGAAAACAGGCCACACGACCCGGACCAAACCGGCCACGACCGTTCCGCCCAGCACGTCGTTCACGCAGAAAACGGGCGTGACCACGGTCGTCTCCAGGCAACAACAAAGCATCAGCACGACTACCAGAGACTGATGCTATCTGACATGAACACTGTGTATATATTTTCAGCGGAGCGGCACAATTATTCTGTCTGTGTTGTTATGATTGCCGGCACAGATTTGCCAATCTATGTAGAGAATTCTGTAACAATAAAGGTGTCTTTTCTGACATATTCTGATGTATAATATAGAACCATAGCTTGTTGCACACTTGTATGCTGTATCATATATAGGCTCATATTTTTTTGCAAACTTATTGATTTTTTCTTACAATTATGAAAACATGATGTTTCAACCAAACATGGTTTGATTTGGATTTTGTGAGTGATTAGTGCCTATTGTGCCTTATATAGGGCTGCTGCAAGCTGTATAAAATCGAAGTCATTTTCTAACCAATGGTCTAAGTGTCTTACACAAAGAAGACATCCTTTCTCTCCAAGTGCCTTATACTGGTTAGTTTCTTGTAAATACATAAAAGGAATATGGAGACTTGGTATTCAACTTTCTTTTTGAATTGTTGTGGTTGGATTGCTTTAAAAAAAGTTTCTGTATTCATTGTATAAGAAAAATGAAAAAAGGCTGTGTATTGTACATGTTGTAGACAGCACATTCTAAGATTTTCACACAGAAATCTTTTGAAGATGACACATCTGAGGTGTATGAACTATTTTCTTGTTGGAAGGGGGACCACATGTATATGAATGAGAATTGCTGTAATTTTCTATGAGAATTAGAAGTCATTAAACAGAATTCTGCACTTTCTGAATATATATTATATACATTGCACATGACTTTCTTGTTTTTACTTCTATGTATGGAGTTTTTGGTGTCTGTGTTTGTTGCGCTTCTTTTACTTTAGAACCCTGTCATCCTTCCAGTACCAAAGAAATGTTTGGTCACAAACTTTTTTTCACGGACACAAATTTATACATGTGCAGATGTATGATCAAGTCATTGTGACCTTATAGGCAATATGTACTTATGTCTCTCAGAAACTGAAAAAGCAACAGAACGTAGAAAAGTACTCAACAATTTATTTGTCAAGATAAGAAAAGACTTGCTTCATACAATCAAGGAGTGATGAAAGCTCCTTGATACAATACATACCATGACACAATGGTTGTCTCATATTCATAATTTCATTTCTTTTAAAATAGCAGCATAGCATATAGATTTTATGTACAATTTCACGATATTCTCACAATTTTCCAACTACTCTCAACATTTTATACATCACATCACATTACATTAAGTATTGCACTTTGTGAATTCATCTGAACAACATTTTTGTCAACAACAAAGACGTCATACCAGCATGAATACGAAATAATCTTACACAATGACAGTACAATATACGGTACACCACAATGTTAAAATGCATCTTTCAGATACAACTCGGATCAAATCGAGATTATGATAACACCATTGAGAAGTGGATTTTGCGAACGTTCACATTGTTCCATCCAAAGTTGTTCAGTATCACCTCAGAAAACGTGTGGTAAGTACGATGAGAGCAGCCATGTTGAATGTGCCGGAGGTCAGAGTTCACTGGTGGTACTGCTGGTAACACGCCATGAGAAGGTCCGGGAGGGGGAGGCTGTCCATCATCGTCATCAGCACCAGCTGCAGGTCCAGAATGCACCTGTCTACACCTGGGCAGGTGTTCATCCTGGGGGGGGGGGCATAACAGGTGTCAGTCAAATCAACATTACATGCAAGACTATCTGTGGCATGCAGTCAACAGTCTTGTAATGCTATCCAGGCCTTGCAATGTTTTTGTTAACCTTTAGTATGCTGAAATAGCCAT
This sequence comes from Branchiostoma belcheri, assembly GCF_001625305.1. Taxonomy (NCBI): domain Eukaryota; kingdom Metazoa; phylum Chordata; class Leptocardii; order Amphioxiformes; family Branchiostomatidae; genus Branchiostoma; species Branchiostoma belcheri. The sequence continues at coordinate 1,766,578 of NW_017802935.1, forward strand.
CTGGCTATCATTGTCAATAGTTTGTGGTTAGGCAACAAGGAGAAGGTTGAACAATATTTCTCATGGAAACCACAAGAATAAATGACATGACTACATCAGCAATGCAGTGCAAAACACAAAGTTATTCCTATCACCTTAAATGATGGACAGGTGTATTTTGTCATAGTTACCTAGTGTTACTGTTAACGAGACTCGCGGCCAAGTTGAGCGCTGCGAGAGCGAGGCTGGAGGGAGCGTGCTGACAGATGACGTAATCCTGCAGCGACGTCACCAGCAGGTGTCTGGCCAGACAGCTGGTCAGCTGGTCGTACTGCCCGTGCGCTGCCAGGTGCTCCAGGAACAGGATGGAGGTGGGGACGGTCAGGTGGAAACCAAGCGTACTCAGGACTCGTCTCTCCAGCTGTGCAACAGAAAACAGGTGTCACAACTCAGTAACAAGAATTAAACTGCAAGTGCATTTAAGGATAGAGAGCTAAACTTGTGTTTTTTTAGTATTCTACATGTTTTGAATGGATATGGGCCACAAGTCTGAGGTAAAAAAATAGGTGAGAGATATGTTTCATTTCTACCTGCTATTTGCCCACTTGCCCTTGACTGTAATGTCACATTCTCATATCTTATGTTTGTATCAAGCCTCCATTTATCATGTCAACGATTTGAATGATTTTACACAATACAAGGAATTGTATGGAGAACAAGCATATTGCAGATGTATGGAGAACAAGACTCGGGTTGAATACTGACCATTCTGAGCTGCCCACGTGTGTACTGCCCTTCATCACACAACTCTACAATCTCCTCAGCACACAGGGGGTGGACTTCCTCCTGTAAATACATAGTGGGAAAAATCAGGTACATGTCTAGGGAAAACACACATGGGGCTCGTCTTGCAATTTTCTAAATGAAGTTGCTGTTTGAAAGGAATCTGTCAGGGGGTATTTTTAGTAATTTTTTTCCGTAGACCTGGGCCTACACATAAAAGCACCATAGTTTCATTCAAAACCCACCGAACAGCAATCAAACACATACCTGAAATGGTAACTTACATCCTATATGCTTCAACACTTGCTGCACACTTACGTTGTTAGATTGGTCACTATGATTTTGAGATCAAAAGTATGTAAATGTTTCGTCATAAGCAAATTGGCCATACAGTTAAATTTACAATTCTCAACTCACCATTTTGGCGGCGATGAAAAGCGCAGTGGCCCCAAGAAGCTGTAGGCAGTCCAGTCCGAGTGGTGTCACGGCCAGGAAACGGTCCAAGATGTTGACTGCAAGGAACAGCGTTTCCGGTAGGAGGCGCGGTCGCACGGTCTGACACACCTGCGTCAACCATCGCACCAGCAGGCCTCGCATCTCAGGTGTGATCTGTAACAACGGGATAGGAATTCATTTATGCCAAACATTCATAGCTCATCTGATCACGGACTTTATAAAATCGTATCGGAATTATATTGAGTAGAATTATATGCCATTTAAGAGAAATAAAACAGATAACGTGTATAAACAAATATACATGTATGGACTGGACTCGCCGAAAACACAGAAGCAAATAAACTGGAAAAATTTAAAGAACGTTCTATTACCTGAGGTTGGTTGTTGAGGAACTGGACGGGATGGAACTTCACTTCGTTGCTCTTCATCATCAGAAACCACTCGTTCAGGTAAGTCGGGTCCGCAGGGGCCAGCGACACCGGGCTGTCCACGACCATCTGGTCGGGCACACTCCACTTGGGCGCCGCAGCCGCACTGGGGAAGGCATCGGTGCATCCATGCATTGGACTGACATCGTAGATGTCCTGGAAAAGTACAAATTATTATTACAAGAGATTACACGAGAACCCATCAAGTAAACAATTCTTTTAATCATTCCATTTAATCGCAGAATTGCACGTTACATGTAAGTATGAAACACATAATTAATTCTAATCAAGACTATAAATCGATTAATATAATCTGCTGCTTGGGCTTGCGATCGGACTGATCTGTACAAGAACATTGTGGTAAACCTTTGATCGTTGGCCACGATGAACAATGATTTATATACAGTATTTAGGAATCCGATCGTAATGTACAAGTGCCGATTGTCGACCACGTACCTCGCAATGATCTGAGTCCGATGTCTCTCCGTCACTGCCACGCCGGGATGGGAACTTCAGGGCAGGCTTCATGGCGATCGCAGACGGAAACATTGTAATCAGAGTGTCGTAAAACAATCAACGAAGTACCTAAGCTTCTCAGAATATTGGACGATCTCGAGATGTTGTCAAATCCACGAGGAATGGTAAGGATCCATCGAAAATGTTCCGATTTATACCTGAAAAAGCAGACGGCTCAGTCTGGCAGACGATCGTCCTGTCTCGCCAGCATGTTTCCCGCCAAATCGCACGGGTTTGTCCTGGGTTCTGATTGGTTGGTTGGATAATTGCCGACAGACACACCTGGACGGTCTCTGTCTGGATAATCTCAAGTCTGCTCTCTGATTGGTCAATCGCATAATGCAATCATCAGGTGGCGAGACTCTGCGCATTCCTGCACGTACAACAAATGTTACAGAAGCGGTGGTTGCTTATTCCTTTACAAAGACTGGAGCTGGCCAGTCCAAATTTGTGTTGGAATCTACAGTTAAACATTGGCTCAGAATAATTTCGACCAACACAGATGAACTTAAAAGCAAAAATTAAGAGTGATAATGAGGAGAATTGCTTGAAAACTATAAGAAGTTTGGAGACCCTCCCCATTGCCATATATGGAATCATTACCACATATAGAAATCGCTCTTTCATCTTCAAGCAGATGTTTGGAGAAGATGTGACGGTTTTCTCCGTTCAAACATGACACCATGCGACAGCGTCCTCTAGCGGTTAAGGTATAAAACGCAGGTCTCTCCACACCACCGTCAATGAATGGAGAGGGGGATGAGGAGGTGATTTCTCCTCTGTTCTAGTCGAACTGTCCACATTGAGGTAGAACCGGTTATCCTTTGCTCCTACCGGAGGGAAGTGGGACAACTGTGTATAAATACATAGTCACAATTCCTCCGTTATTTTATGTACCGGCAGGTCTAGAAAAAACTATCTGACCGAATTCGAAGCCTCATTACCGGTACCGGCTTCCATGATGTTATCATTGACGATCTTTCTGGGGGTCGATTTTACATGTGTATTGTTAAGCTTCGCTGACTTGCCAGCTCATGTAGCATAAGTCCTACATACATTATGTTGTATGTGTCTCGAGTCTTTGATAGCAATCATGTTAATGGCGCCTCCAACAGATAAACCACAGACTGACATTTGCAATTACGTCACACAAATCTGAAGGATATGGGCTATCTAACGGCAGTTAGATTTTCTGTTGACATGACGCTCCGTTATTTGTCTCAATAACAACACGACCGCGCTGCGGTCTACAAATAATTTACCCTGTACAAACACTGTGCCTTTTATATTAAGGGCGGTTCATTTGTCTTGTGTCAGAACTGGTCTTTATGGGCCTATGGCAACACTAATGCTTAGCCAGTGGGACGGTAATAGGTGGTTTTAGAGCAGCAGTTTTTCTGTTGGGGTTTGGATTCCCTTGTGAGTGTGTAGCGGTTTGGTTTGGATACCGTCAAACCTCAAGGCACAGCGCTTTGGGTCACTGACTTGTCACTGTAACACGTCAGTCTAAAGATGGCGGTTCGGGCGCCCATGTCAGACGACATGTCGGCATCGTCGGGACCGATAGGACTGGTGAACGATACCACGAGTCGGACACTCGAGGTCGCATTCAACGTTCTGAGTGGCCTCTTCAAACACATGCGGTCCAACAGGAAGTTTCGGGACTGCTACGAACAGGGGACGAACGTTGCCGACCTTGTCCGAGTCGTGACGCCGAATGTTCTACAGTGCCGGCTGCCTTTGGACATCGGCAAAGACTGGGACGATTTTGAGGTGAACAAGTCATTTTTTTCACAGCTATGTTTCATGCAATTTTCTTGTGAAGTATACATTTTCCTATTATTTGTACAGAGATAAATGCTCACATTGTTCAAAGATTACCACTCCCATCACGGACAAGAAGCTATTTTGTCCTAGACCTTTGTGTTATCTATTATCTGTGTCAGTCTTTGAATCGTTCAAAGGATGTAGTTTCGCTCCAGAAGTACCCAATTCAATTACTCAATTGGTGCGTTTAGTGATACACAATAGTGTACCTGTGGAAAATGTTACATCGTTTCCTCAGATAACAAGAACCCTAAAGACACGATTGTTTACTGGCACGGACAAAATTAGAAAACCCTTGTGGGAAACAAAAACAACTGTATATTGTTTCACAATTGCGACTTGTTTAAAATTTGTCGGAAGCTGTCTTAATCTAATTTTCGCAAATCCGAATGAATTACGCGACAGTTTCAATACATTGTGGTCTTTGTTTTCCCATTGCAGTAGTACTGGCATTTGATTGAATTAACAATCTGACCTCAATAGCGTATGAAGATTTTTATCACGGAGTCCGAAGGAGACGAATGGATAAAACTATATATCATACATCGCATGTTGATAAGATATTTCTGCCTTATTATAAGATATGTTTGATGCACATGTATTTTTAGCTTATTATCTGGCTGTGCTCCAAAGAATCATCGGAAATATCATAGCGTTACGTTCCTAAAATATATACTTGTAAGGTTGTAATATTTGTTTCTGCATACCCCACAGAAACAAACTGATATTCACACGACCCTCATATGCTACTAAGCACCAGTTGACATTAAAAAACGATCTCCTTCTAAAAGGTTTCTTTTCTTCCGTTACGCTGTCACTGGGGAGAAAGCCCGCATAACATAGCAACGGAAGGACGTGAATACCTGGCTAGATCAAAAGATCTTTCAGCATTTTATTTCTTAAAAGGTGAAAGGTGCACTGTGCGTTAATGGCAAAACAAGGCGACTGTTAGCAAGGTGTTTTGCTAACACTGGTGGGGTATTTGATTTGGGTGGTAAGTCAACATTTGGGTTGTTAAGGACGAATGGGATTATATGCAGAAGGTTATAATGAGAACGGTTGAACTAGTACTGTTGTACACGACTTTGTAACACAAGATGACGGGTAGACTTTCACAGCAAACCTAATAAATCATCAAGTGTACAACAGGTATTTTTCACGATAGCTTGTTAGAATGTGTATCTAAACAAAAGATAAAATAACGAATGGAGGATTGGGTTTTACAAAACAACGAAGAGATTGAGATATGATTTTTAGAATAAAGTGTGTGTGGGCGGGGGGGAGGCTTGCGAAAGAAAAGGCATGAACAAAGCAGACATTGTTAAATCGTTAGATTTTGATGCCTTCTGTTCAATGTGACTAGGTTGTAGAGGCCTGCATTGTCATGTTGTACACTAAGTTTGTAAGTTTGGGTTTGTTCTTGATCCAAAATATTTTCGTTTGGCTCTTTAGGTTTGGACCAGCCGAGACCAAGCCAGCATTCCCGCCAACCAGGTCCTGTACAAAGTCGCCGAGAACCGGCCCAAACCGGCTCGATGGACGACGTTCCTTGACGTGGAGCGTTACCTCAACCCGTTAAAGATCTACACATGGCTGTTTGGTATTGTGTCGTCAGCAGTACAGCATCTCAAACTGAACTTACAGTCCGATCTACGCTGGGTACGAGACGGTGACGTGCCCAGGCTGCCCTGGTCCCGAGTCGTTGACGTCATGGTGCGACAGAAGAGACCAGTGGTGATGTTGTTGATAGAACGTTACGGCGACTTTCCTACCATCACAGTTGAACTCATCACGTCTCTGACGTGTTACGGTTGGCCGGACAGCGCCGTCCCCCTGAACAGACTACCGCTGAGGATGAAGCACGAAGTAGAGAGAAACGTCATCGTTTGGCACATGGAAGCCAGGCATTATCCTGGCGTGACGTCTTCGTCGAAGGTCGGAGACGCGTCGGAGATGATCGAGGGGCGGAAATGGGCGATCTCGACCGACCTGATCGAGGACCGGCTCACCAAAAGCACCCTGCCCATGTGGGACTCCGTCATGCTACAGGTCAACCCCGCTGTCATCATGGCGCATGCGCAGATCGTGGATGAGATCTGCTTTTTGCCACAGAACGTGATTCGCGCTTGCGTTCTGTGGGAAGACACTGACCTGACCGCCGATGACGTCGACGATGACGTTGACGTAAACGTGGGCAGCGCGCATGACTCCTGGCGTCATGAAGGAGAACAACTCCAAAACCACCTGACGGAAAGGTATAACGGTAACCATGCCAACCACAGCGGCCCTCCCAACTCCTTGACTCGCGTGGATCTGGGGTTTCTGAGAGCCAGCAGATGAACGTGCGCGTGCGCAGTGAGTGGGGCCGCAGCGGGTTCGTCGCCCGGGTGGAGGGCCGCAGTGCTCCATGGGAGACCCGCGAGGACTCCTGGGAAGACGGCCTGCTGTGTGTGGAGGGGCCGTGGCAGGGGGTGCTAGCCCGGCTGCACAGGTGCATGAAGACCCGCTTCTGCCGGAGCTTCCTCTTTCCTGACGCCAACCTGCTGGCCGATCTGACCGACGCACAGATATCTGACGTGTCTGCCAACTTTTACACACTCCTCAGACACCTGGGCAGACTCTCGGCACAGAAAGACGACTACTAACGACGATTATCCATTCCCGGCCTATCTGTTCCTCTAGAGTTATATAGTTGACGCACTTCAGAGATAGACTTTTACTGATAATCCAGTTTCCTCCTCACTTGTTTGGCATGTTTTCCCAAGATTGTGTTCGATGCTACCGTTTGTATGTGTATGTTGTGAATGCATGAATTGACAATTTTCTGCACATGTTCTACTTTGAATAGCATTAATATATTTGTCTCAGACATTGCAATTGGATGTTTGATTCTATGTAATTTAAAGTACATGTAGTATAATATAGTTAAATTGGAAACGACGAGTGATGTGATATCTTCACATGTATTATGGTTGCAAAGTTAACTTACTTTGATTTGATATCACACGGCAATAGTAACGTAACATAACAAGAATGAAATAGTTGATTCAAAGGTCTTGTTGTAGCTTTTAATAACCTTTTCTCACCCGTTTTTGTCGTACTTTTGCTCTTGATTCAATAGCAATGAGAGCATTTGTTTTTCTCCATTTTGTCTTTGCGATTATATGGTGACCATTTCCATTTGTGTCATAATAAACTAAGTACATATTGCTTACCCTTTGCCCATGTGTACCGTGCAAAACATCGAAATATGCTTACATATATATACCTTTCTGTATCTTTTATCGTACAAAAGTGCAAAAAAATATATATTTACAGTTTGTGTTCATTACTTTCGTTTTGTCATGTGCGGTTAATAAAAACATACAGAACGTGCATTCGCATATTCCATATCGTCTCCTAAGATGATCTTTCTCTATCTATATATGAATTGTGGTCCAATGTACAGTCTAAAGAGACATGGTGACCGGAAACTGGGCCCTTAACAAACGTGTCCTTTCCTGTTCGCTCGCTAGGAGGCTCTCCACCTTACCCGTCATGCTCGCCAGTCTGGAGGCGGGCACGTCCCTCAGCACGTTCACGTCATCCAGGTAGAAATGCGGGAGGTTCTGCCTCTTCAGGTAACCGTGCAGCAGCCGTAACATCTCCATGAAGCAGCCGGCGAAGCTGTAGGCGTGCCAGTCGTCCTCGTCGATGTGCTGGTCGAACATGTGCATCAGAACTGTCTTCATAGTGTAATCCGACAGGTGGCGCAACATCGCGTCCTTACGGAAGGCGTGTTTCATGACTTGTAGTACTTTGACTCTTCGGCCGCCGTCGGCTTGAGACAAATACCTCACGACTTTGCCTTCCTCCACGCAGTAGCACCTTCTCCAGTAGTAGTCTGAGAGTGTGTAGTCCGGGTCGTCTCTGTACGATATCGCCACCAGAAATGGCTCGAGCTGGTCTACCGTGCCTAACGCGGGAAGCAGACGAATTGTGACGCCGTCTTCCGTACTTAGTCGAACACCGACTCTCTCTCCTCCGAGTGCGTTACGGCAGTCTGGGTGAATGATGACGTTTGGTAGCGCCGTTTCTTCTAGCGCCTTTAGAACTATTTTCTGTAGCCGCTTTGTTACTTTGATAGGTGAGATGTATCCTTCCCCGGTGCGACACCCCGACCAAGTGTCCTTCCCGGCGTTCTTAGAACCTCTCCGAGAACGGACGCAAACGTAATCCGTCGCCGGTCGGCGCGTCTCGGAGCACTTCGGGCCAAGTCGGAAAGGCACGACGACGTCGAATTCGTCGGGAATACCGTTTTTCATTCCGTCGTATCCGCTTCCGACACACACAAAATCCCCTATTGTCATACTGTATTCGTTTTCTTGCACAAGTGGACTCAAAGTTCCCAAAACATTGGCGACGCTTTGTCGGACACTTAGAATCGCGCTACACGGGATCTCAAGTTTGCTCTTATAGTACGTGCGAATGTATTGGTCAAGATGTGACTCACTGTCCGTTCTTCTGATTGGTCGTTTTGTCAGGATACCAAGTGACGTTGCTACAGAAAAATTAAATAAAAGTAAACAATCATAAACGGAATATCAATAACTACTCGGAAAATGACTACACATATCGTATTAAAGTCATAATTAGACCCTCAGAGATGTTAGACCCTAGACACTGTCTTCTGCAATACTCTGCAATATTGCGTTACTGAAGTAGACTGATTTCTGGGTCAAGTACACTTGAAGATAGGTATATACTTACATGTCCTCTTCTTGACGGAGGATGGCTTGTCCCAAAACCGGACCTTCGTCGCCATGGTGACTCTAAAACAACATTTCACATTTCAATGAATTCTGTACATTCAGGAAATAACAAGTACATTTCACTACTTCAAAACATTCACTACTTCAAAACATTTCACTACTTCAAAACTCTTACTCTAGCAAACATTACTTTTGCTGTTGGATCATGTTTTGCGATGAAAAAGTACCATTAACGATTTCGATTATAAATGAATATTCAGCCTGTTCTTCCGACATTTCCATACACAGAGCTAATGAAAGAAAGGAAGCAACTGGAAAAACAAATATATACCTACTTCCCCCCGCAAAAGAAAAACACAAACTTCCAACCGTTATAAAGTCCAAATGTACCAAACAGCTTTAGCAACACACAATGCACTAGGACTGCAAAAAAGAAAATTTTCCAGTTCGCAGCCCGAGAAAAATCCACCATCCAGCAGTCTCCAGCTTAGTCAAAAACTGCTACAGTAACTGTTTTCAGTGGTCTCCATGGTTAAGGCACTCCTACTTAATGAAGTTAAGGGTTGTTTTGGGAACTTAGTAATTACCAGGGCGCGGACCGAGGAGTAGCCCATAATCGAACAACGAGGACCTTTTTGTGCCCCTCGCTTTTGACATAATCCAATCAAGCATACCCAAGCCCTGCACTTTCAAAAGAAGTATTGTGTTAACAAGGTGTGGTGGTGACTTCATTCAAAAATTACACGTCGAATCACGCAATCTCTTTAATTCATAAAAACGCAGTCAAAATTTTATGATTGATCAATATCCCCATTTTCTCGTGACATCAAAATAGGTGGTCTGTTGGCTTTGAACTGATTTTATTGAGCGTCGTGATGTGAATAAATGTTGTGTGGACAGGTGCGCTGGAAGCTATGTTGACTCTGTAGCAACAGTCGTTTTGAGTCGACTGATAAAACGGAGCCTACACTATCCCAACAGGAGGAAATCCCTCCACAAATGTGAAGACTTTGTATCCATAGCAACGTTTAAAGAACAGTACTTAAGCGACATCAGAAGATTTAGTGCACCCTATAACGGTAATCTGTGCAGCCAGTGCGACCGGTATCCACAATAGCTTTGTGTCAACTTAGATCTTAGAAGAAAAATAAATAGAATCACAGCGGTACATAATTTCCCTAAACCACTACTTATGGGGAAAGACTCACGCAAACGTTGACTGCTTTTTCAGGCCAAGGCTTTGTGACAGAAATGCTAAGTCCATTTGTGTGCACACAAAAAACAGAAGGGAACCTTCCGTTGTGAGTTATGGAACATTGCAAGAGTTTAGAGATGGGTGATTCGAGTGGAAGGTTTAGACCTAAGGACGATGTGGAAATGTTATTGTTTAGTTAATATGCTTTGTTATTTGTACATCTTCATCAGTTGCGACGTTCAGAACTAATGTGGTAGTACTACTAATGATCATTGTAAAGTAAGGACCAAGCGGTATCCAACGAAGACAAAGAAGAGCTTACATAAAGTCTGCTACTAAGGTTATACATTACTATCTATATTCGTCGGTTTTAAGAGCTGCTACTAGAACGACCAACTCGCTGTTCGTTCGTCCACACTTGAATATTGAAATATCATTATGTGATTCTTCTAAAATGGTGCCTTTCCTTGTATAGAAAGGCCAGTTATTTCAGAGTAGTTCAACAACCAGTGGGTTTAAATCGGACGTTTTGGTGACCGTATGCCACCTTCTTCAGAACAACAATCAGTGTGGATAGTTTTTACTCTGGGATGAAAGCTCCTTGGTAAAAACCCAGCTGGTTGTTGAATGAAGAGCCTTCCGAATTAACGCTGTCATTCTTCAGTTTACTCGTACATGTATCTCGCCACACGGACTTGTACGGTGGGAGGGTGGGGGTCGTCTCAATGTTACTCTGAAAGGTCAAAAAGATCTCCACCTTTACAAACCACGGTCACACCGTGCCAACATCAATAGCAACTATATAAGCAGAACCTACCTTTCTTTTCCATGAGTCTTCCTTCGCTTCGACACCAGCTGCGACATCCTGAAATCCAACAACAAGCCCGTCAACAGCTGCTAAACCTCCCGTACGCGTCCTGCGTGTTTTCTGACCTGTAAGTGTGTTAGGTGCAACAGATTTGATGGTCGATAGACTTCTAAAAGGTTATGCTTCCCTAATCGTACACAAAAGGTCAGGATACCTGGCTATGAAGGAGGAAACCGGATCCCGGATGGAGTATGTGAGGAGCCTGGTTAGTGCATGCGCGTACTGATTATAGTAAAGTCTTTCTTGCCTTTAGTTTTGCAGCCAACCGATGTAGTGTACGTAGTGTGTGTAAATAAACGTTATTGTTGTTGTTCAACAAACAGGTATGTCGAAAGATGATTCTGCGGTATACGTATTTATTTAGGTCACGCCTAGTAACTCAATTTGAAGGTCAGAAAAACCCTCTCAACTTCGTGTTCAATATGTTTCCAAAGTTTTGCCCGTGCCTCTATGATTTAAACAAGAAAGACTGTTATTTTCTGTCAGTAGTTTTCAAAGTGTGACCTAGATGATAGCCCACCCTATTCTATAATGATTACTATCAAGAACTTGCAAAGCAACTTTTGCTCAGGCAGCCGTAGCTATAGACCTGTGTATTGGTGGGAATTCGAAATTCAAATACCGGTACACATTGTACACATATACGGAGTAATACAGTCCTTTTCAAATATATTTCTTTACCGAAAGGGTTACGTTGTTAAAATCTTGTCGCATATAGCTATATGTATGTACCTAATTTCCCAGTAGTGTTCTAACACAGGGACGACACACATATATAGCGTTGCCTAGTCGCACTTCGTGGGAGATTTTTATCCATTGCAAAGACACCCTTGACATAACCACCTGCTCCAAAAGTTGTTTTCCTTTCTTGGGAGAACAACTGAGAAGCACAAGAAGGACTGTCGTCCACTCTTGCACAGGTGCCTGAAACGGGTAAGAAGTACCCCGTCACCGCCCCCCCCAAAAAAATCACAATCTGGTATTACCTGTTAAGTCTTGTGGTCCTTCTTCAAACACTGTATTTTTCAGGACTGCCGCAGTGATGCGCTACAGCACCATATGTCGCTGTGCAACTAAAGGAAACCATGATGGTTTCAGAGCCTAGGTCACTGCATCCTGTCTCGGCCAAAACGATCGCGAAGTCGACATGTAACTTACGATTTTAAGTCAGCACAGTGCAGCCTTTCTGAAGTTGTCATAGCTCCGCTGGTGATGTTGTCGGTGAAATTTTACGCGATAAGCAATCTTGTTTGCTCGACAAAAAAACGCGGGCGCAGCGCTTTGTTGACTGCCGGGGTATCGTTGACTTCTTGTATTGACTAAACATGACTAAGGTTTTTGATACCGTGGTTGTTTTTCGTGGGCCGCAAATGATCGACGCCGTATTGCAAAGTTATCCTCCCTCAGCAACCACTGAGTAACTACTGAAAGTCGATAACCTATTAATTGGTAAACGAAGTATAACCGATTATTTTGAACTTGGATATCGACGCACGGATAAACTTGAACAGGTGCAAAGAAGATTGTTGCTTACATGTATACAACTACCGCTAGATGTCGCTTTTGCGCTATCACTAACCCCAGGCAACTTTCACTTCCGGATTGCACACATGACCCTTCTGGACAATACGTCACTTATGACTGACTTGGCAGTTTGACAAAAAGCGATTGTTGAACGAAAAGGTTTGTTTTTAGCTCATCCTTCATTTGCGTTAATTCCTTTTAATTTTATCTTTGTCGACATTATTATGGCCAACTGGAGTTTTATATACGTATACCTTACATGTAATTGTGTGTGTTTTAAGAATTCAATTTGTTTTCAGATTTGATTTGGCAGAGTGTCGTTTTCATGTTCATGGAAATTAAGACCAACTGTGAGGCTGAACAAGACAAAACTAGAATCTAGATTTAGTCTAGCTATAGATTTTAGCAAAAGCTGTGGGGTTGCTTTAGCCACTGAGGGAAAACTCAGAATTGTCGCAGGGGTGGTTGAGTGTAGCTAAATTTAGTTCTCAAGTTCTTTTATATTGGCAATTGTCATCCTCTGTCAATTTTCTCTCGTGTAGTACTACTCTTTGCCGTGCATTTTGGTCTCCTTTTGTAACATTTTAACAGATTATCCATCCCATCCCATACCCATACTGATCCTTCCATAATTGAGTTGACCTAGTTATAGTATTATTGAAAGCAGCCATTTTGTCTGTTCTAGGAACGCCAGGAAATGCTCCTGTGCCGCTCCCTCCTGTTCAGAGTTTCTGCGTGTAGAGTGAGAACGCCGTGCAGAACTACGTGTGCGAGGTTAGTCCGCTAACGCGCGCGCTGGAAGGATTGATTTATCTCCAATATTTACAGGAAACTCTAGAGGCCGACGAGAACACTTTGAACTGGGTCACACACTGCAGTTCGGGGACCAATCGCTAGATGGTGACGGTCAAGGTTGGCGTTACAGGTGTGATAAGTGTTGTGGTGATTCTCATTGGAGTTTTCCTTGCTTGGTTGGAGTACGGTACAACTGGGGAAGAGGAATACTGGAGGTGACTAAATATATCCTTTACTGCACTTGAATTGAATTTAGAAAACTAAGATATTGTCTCAGGACCTGCCAACATTAGACTGTTCTGTAGTGTTTTTTGAAATCATTTTCATTTAAGTGCTTTCTAATATGTATACTGAAGATATACATTGTATGAATATCATATTATGTTTATTGTCAGTTTCTGATTGTGCTAAATGTTACCTCACTCCAGAATGGCAACCGCAGCTATGCAAACTGATGAGGAGTTTATTGCAACCAATCAGAGTGCTTTCATGGTTGGAGCTACAGGAGAAACTGGAAAGCACATTTTGGAGGAGCTGACTAACCGGAAGCTCTTCCAGACCATCACTCTGATTGGTCGAAGAGAGGTCACATATGAAGGGGAGAAGTACCAGTCCATTGTAATTATACATCATTTTTTCAAACATTGTTTAATCTTGAATCTATGTTAAAGAATGAGTTTCATTAATTCACGAATATTAGTTCATTCAAGTTACTACAAAGCGTACAACTGCCATTTGCTTTAACACAGTCATTTTGGAGGCACTTATTTTTAGCTAGGGGTATTGCATGCAAGAGAAAATGAATGACAAGTTAAAGATTAGGGAAGATTGAGATTGAGGAAAGATTAGCATTTACGATTAGAAAAAGACTCCTAGGGAAATTGTCTTAAGAGTACCTGGCAGAATTATCAAATATCTGACCACAGTGTCTTTCACCAAACTGTATTGAGATGAACCCAAAAGTTTGGAAATGGGGGGAGAATGACATGTTTGTGTAACAGGTCCAAAAGGTTGTAGACTTTGACAACTTGGACAGCCATGCTGATGTCTTTAAGAACCATGATGTGGGCTTCATCTGTCTTGGAGCCAGAGCTGGAAACACAGGAGTAACCAGCAACCTGGTAAGTCATGTACTGTCAATGGTGGAAAGTTTTGAAACTTCAGTACTGAATTGATATGTCTCCTGACAGCCTTTTCAAAGAGACGTACATTGTTGTTTATAACATCTTTAGGTATGCAGTGAAAGCACATTTCAGTAGTTCTTTTCTCAGAAATTGCTAACTTTAGACATGAAAAATGTAACTCAATATATAGATGTCACTGATGCATCATATTTCAGTGCTTTGTTGACGAAGGTTAGACTTCTGGGTACACAATAAAATCAATTTCAGTGTTGAATGTTGTCTTTTGTACTCTAGCCTGCCCTGAGGAAAGTTGACCATGACTATGTGATAAAATCTGCTGAGCTGGCCAAGGCCGGGGGATGTCGCCATCTTGTCCTGTTGTCAGCCATGAAGGCCAGCAAGGATGCCTCCCACCCGTACTCCAAAATCAAAGTAAGTGTACAGTCAGGCAGTAACACTCACACACGAGTGCAGTGCACCTCAAATGTCAGTCTATCATATGTTACAGTACAAAATGTCAAACCTGTACTTGTGGCTGTTGTAAACACTTTCCTGTGGTCCCTACGGTTATAATACTAATAGTAACTTTTCCCATTAATCCAAGCTATAAGAGATCATGAGTTTACAATGAAGTCTAGGCCATTTTAGCTGTAGATCTCACCAGTTCTGGTTGTCTGGTTTGTGTGTCTTCCTGAATAAACTGCAGTACATGTTTTGTCTGACAGGGGGAGGTGGAGGAAGAAGCAAAAGCCTTCGGCTTTGACAGGCTGTCCATTTTCCAACCAGCGTAAGTTCAAAGTTTGGTCCTTTTCTTTAACATTTCAGCAGTAATAGTTATACTTTTGCTGCATTAAGTAATCCAACACAATAAATGATCAAAAGTTTTAACTTTAAACAATATATGATCCTAATCGCATATATTTTCTGTATGTTAGGGTCATCATGGTTGACAGGAAAGATGAGACCAGGGTTGGGGAGTGGTTTCTGAAGAAGGCTCTGGCACCGGTCGCTTTCTTCTTTCCAACCGCCCTCACGGTTCCCATAGCAACACTCGCCAGGGCGATGGTAAACACGGCCCTGACGCCAAAGGACCAGGA
The DNA here is from genome assembly GCF_001625305.1 of Branchiostoma belcheri. Taxonomy (NCBI): domain Eukaryota; kingdom Metazoa; phylum Chordata; class Leptocardii; order Amphioxiformes; family Branchiostomatidae; genus Branchiostoma; species Branchiostoma belcheri. The sequence goes on from NW_017802935.1 coordinate 1,781,921, forward strand.
TGTAGAGGTTCTGGACAACAAGGCTATTCATCGTATGGGGGGCAAAAAGTAGCAACTTTTCTGACAACTTAGCATTGGAAGATTTGTATTATGGTGAATAGGATTACTGGTTATATAATTAATATAATATAGAACTACACAGCACTGAAATGGTGAAACCTTTGATAGGGCAAGTTGTTTCTGCCATATATTTTTCTTCTCATGTTTTTGGTAGCTTGTGTTTTGCAGCTTGAAGGGGTAGTGCAGTATGGTGCAATCAATGTATGATGAACAATCCTGACAAAATACTTTTTAAGGTCTACTTAATCCTACTTTACAAACCTGTCTGCATTATTCTATATTCAAATCTACAATCTACAATCTAACTATGGTGCAAATATGACATTGGCAGAGGCAAGAGATATGGAACACTTGTCTTCTATATTTGACTTGTACAGAATGAGAAATGTTGAAAAAAATCTAACATCTTCATTCTTGTAATATTAAGCTTTAGCATTCTAAAGGGACCATATTTCACCAAGAAAGAATATACAAAGAAATAAACCTATCACGTGCAATTGTTAATTGGTCTTTGTATAACTTTGATATATACATATTTAACATTACAAATCAGTTAAACTCTATTTCTGTGTGGCCTTTATACAGTGGATATGTTCACACCTACAATGTTAGAAATATTTAAATTCATTTCTTCAAACATTAATCCATCATTGTACTACACTAGAACATTTTCTGTATCTGCAATGAAGTATACAGATAAGTCATTACAAACAAATAAAGGGATAATTGAGCAAAATTTTGCACAGTACATGCAGTAGTGTGTTCTATATTAAAAGGGAGTATACAAGATTATACGTGCCAAGGGAAGGTCTTTCAGCACTAGGGAAAGGGATGGTGAAGGATAGTACAGGGAATGGGGAGAGTACAGTTTAGTACAAGGTGGGGAAGGAGCTTCAGCACCAGGGAAAGGGATGGTACAGGATACTACAGGGTGGGGAAGGAGCTTCAGCACCAAGGAAAGGGATGGTACAGGATACTACAAGGTGGGGGACGGCACTTCAGCACCAAGGAAAGCGAGAGTACACAGTAGTCTAGGGTGAGGGAAGGCTGGGGAGAGTACAGTATAGTACTGGGTGGGGAGGGTATTTCAGCACTAAGGCCGGGACAGGCATAGTACAGTATAGGGTGGGGAAGGTCCAGTACTTACATTAAACAATACATATAGAATACAACACGGTGTATGCCGTATCGCCCGAGGTACCAGCCCGACCGCGCGTCGGATCGCCCGACGGCCGAAGGCCGGAGGGAGATCCGATCCGCGGGAGGGCTGGGACCGAGGGTGATGCGGAATACACCGTGTTGTATTTTATTTATGTCATACCCATCCAAGAAAACGCGCCTTTCAATGCGAAATGAGCGAAAATTTGGTGTCCCTAAACCCAAAAAATGCGACAACATCAATTCCAACGTCCGAATTTTGTATTCGAATTTCGAAATCGGTGCACGCGGTTAGGCCGAAACGCGTTCGAATCGTTCCACGGAACATTTGGAAGGCCCGGGCCGTACGCGTTAAGAACCCCCGGGCCGTACCGCTAGTTATCACACGGGCCGGAACACCCGTATCGAACGTGATCGCGGCCCAGGTAGGACATAAAAAACAAAACAACTGGTAGCTGAAGTCAGGTATGATTTAGTCCACACTTGGGCTAAATACTTTGACGACGATAACTTGTTTTGTTATTGGAATCAACCATATTTAACATAGATACATTCTTGCTTAAGCTTTTTGACCTGTGAATTTGGTCTTTGTTATCATTTTTGGATAAGAAATCATCCTTAGCAGTGTTAATGAGTACATTTTGATATGACAGCTTTTGATGATTTTCATTCTTTGAGGTTTTGGGTTTGCGTAGAGCCCAGTACTTAATGTTAGTCTGCCATCTGCCCACCTGTTTTGGATTGTTATATAAAGGCATGGGCTGTGTTTTAGCCATTGCAGCTCCCTTTGGTCTGGTATCTTTGCATACATCTCTGTGCATGGCTGCTACAGACATGCCATAGAATCTAACATTTGTGTTCTTGTGTGAGCTTGTCCTGTTTCGTGGCAGTGTTCCATACAGCTTTGCCTTCCTTTCATGTGCAGCTATTATGTGATACTGTGGGCCTTGTGTGATTTGAGGGGCTGTGCCGTGGAATGAATGTTTGTCACCTTGCCTGGTTGGTGAAGGAAGGGCCACCTTAGCTGCAGCAGTGTAAAGTGTTCCTGTATTATCCTGTACTTTGTTAGATGGCAGAGTCACATGTAGTGTCAGAGGGTAGGACAGGGGTCGTATTGTGGAATTTTGGTAGTTGAAGTACTCATCTGGGATCTCCCAGTATTGATGTAGTGACGCTGGCCGTGTGGTCTTGTAGTTGAAGTAGCTGTCCGGAATGTACCAGTAATTGTTAGGACTCTCTGGTGAAGTATTTTGGTAGTTGTAGTACTGGTCAGAAATCTCACTGTATTGCTGCACATTGTCTGCATGTGACATTTGATATGGTTCAGTCACTTCAGTGGCTGTAAGAATAATGACATTTGGTCCACGTATCATCCAGTGTTTCAGGGGGAAGGCAGACTGTAAACCTGCTTGATTTTCCTGTGAACAACAGCGCTGTCTTCTTGTAATGGAACTTACAAGCACTATTATTATCAGAATGACAACAGTTAACATTGAAATCACTCCTACATTTAAGGATATGCCTTTCTTTGGCTGTTCTGTCACACTCGTAACAGGATTTGTTTTGCTGAGGATATTCTCAGTTGTGTTGACCGTGGGCACTTCAGTGGTCAAAAGCTTTGTTTCCTCTGCACAGTGTGCTGTAAGGAGAGTTGAAGACAGTCTCTGTCTGTTGTTCACACACAGTACCATCAGGAGTGCTGGACATGGGTGCAGTGAAGACATGTAGGTGGGTTTTCTCCCAAGTGTTGATAACACATGTCACGTTCTTCATTTCTTCAATACCTCTGTTGTAGTTACTACCTTGCAATTGGCTACTGTTGACATCTGATAGAACAATAGCAACAATTTGGGGTTTGCAAGACTTGTCTACAGCCACAGGAACAATATGCAGAGTCTGAGTTCTTCCCGGCAATGCTACCTTTACGGCGGGGACGTTTTCCCATGCATGTTGGCACAAGTGGGTGATGTTTCCAGCATGTTTGTCTGATTCTGTGTTGTTTACTGATATGAGAATCAATGGCAGGCTATATTTTGTTTGGCTTTTTGTCCTTTGTTGAAGAAAAGTACATTGACTTTTGAGTTCCACACTTGGCTGAGCTGCCTGTGTGTGGTTGTCATGTTGCATTTGGACATGATAAAACTGTGCCATTTCGGGGGATTCAGTGATACAGAAAAGTGCTTCATTAACTCTTACTGCAATGCGCTGGGCAGAAAACAGACGATAGCCCAGTTGCCAGTTCATATCCAACTTATTGAGAGAAAGCAACCTATTCCCACCTAGAGACAGTATTCTTAGTCTGTGTAGCCCCTCTACAGTTTCCCTTAACAAATATGTTAACACATTACTGCTCAAGTCTAGGTCTACCAGCAATGACAGTGAGTTAAATGTATGTTGAGGAATGATTTTGATAGAATTGGATTTCAAGGAAAGTTTTCTTAACCATTTCAGATTGTAAAACCAAGATGGCTGGACACTTTGCAAAGAGTTATTGTCAAGTAACAATGTTACTAGGGAAGTGAGGTTTTGGAAGCATTTTGAATCCATGCTACTTATAAAGTTGTGTGACAATGACAGAAAGTGGAAAGTCATTGTTTGAAACTCATCACCAAACCAACTTCGCTTTACATGGGTCAGGTTGTTGAAGTCAAGTTGTAATGACCGCAATTGAGGGAACCTAGTCCAAAGACCCTGTTCCAAATCTGTGATTCCACATTCAATGAAAGCAAGGTCTCGTACTTCCGACTGCTGAGGTGGTCGTAGTTTCTGAACTGACAGTTTCCCAAATGAGAACCCCCGAATCGCTACACGGTTATTGTTAGGAAGGCATGCTGTGGTTGGCTGTGAGGAGTTCTTTATATCTAGTACTGACTGTCGCTGTAGCTGTGCAGTGCATGATAAACATATGCCCTCAGGGTGGGGTCGATTATATGATGGTCTATTAGGTTCGTGTTGAATACAGGATGACCAGGATTTTGTGTTCTTGCACCCAGGAAAACATGTCGGGTCCAAACTTGCACCAGTCACAATGATGGTGCAAACAACTATCACTACACTTAACATGCTGAATATGAAACTATATATGATATCTAAGTTCTGTAATAATAACGGTCTGTGCCGATGTCTGATGCAGGGTTGTTACCCCCAGTCAGGGCCGGCAGACAACCAGACGGTTGGCGTGCCTGAAAAATGAAATAAATTATCCTTGCAAAGTTGCAATCAAAATGACAAAGCATCAATACTTTGGGCACTTATACACAAGTATCATGACAAATATAGTACACCTTCATATGCATAGCAAAACGACTAGGCTTTTGTTACTTACTAATCATGTTTATACAGTGTACAATGAATTAAAAAGTCTATCAAGTAACAAAATTAGCCTAACCTACCTTTCTCCTATGACCAGAAATCTTACAGCCTCCCTCTTTTGTCAGTTTGTCTGATTCAAGATGTCCTGTTTTTTTTTACCGGTAGCCGTGAGCATGTAGCGGAAGATCGCATGAAGTTTGCCACCGCTGAGTGAACTAGTTGTACATCTCTTGCAGTGTGTACTGCAACCTGTTCAGTTCTCACAATTTATACCTACTAGATCATCTAATTTTATGCATTGTCAGGGTGAGGGTAAAGCAAGAGGGCAAGCAGCACTAAGCCTGTTGAGTTGTTTTCCTACTTGTGGAAACATTAAAGACGTCAAAGGGTTTAAAAGTGTATTTCAAATGCTTCAAGTATCAAATGATGGCGGAATTTGCTAAGAAATGGCATTAAATGTCAATATCCAACAGATGTTTTTCCTCATCCAGAATATCTTTTTGTTTTTCCGACCTGAAATTGCATTGGATGCCTTTAAAGCCATTTTTCATAGATGATACTGTGACTAGTATTAGCTCTTTGTTTTGTTTGAATTTCCCGCCATAAGTCCTTATACGGACGCCCGCGGTGTTCCCAGCATGCAGTTCGACTCCATGGCGTACTTGTCTGCTCCCCCCACCCTTGTGACCAACTGACGACAATTTCTCTGATTTTTGGTGAGTAATTCGCAACAAAACTGCCATTTTCGACACTCTACAGATTGTGTAGTACATGTAGAACCCATTTGTGGTAGTATTAGTGGAATACGAGTCGTGAAAGATGAGAAAAATGACGATTTTGTTGTGGATAAACAAGTCCATTTTTGCTGCCTCAGGACGTCTCGATTGCATGCAAATTTGCATGCACACGCAGTGACTACGTGTGCGCCATTGTCTCCTTTCCCTCCACTATCCTCCCGTCTAACGTCGCAAATATTTCAGGGACCTTCCATCCGTAAATTCCTGGGTTCACTTCGATCCGTTGACAAGGGGCATGTGGGAGGGGGGCATCGTCGTCGGCAGGGTGGGAGGGCGCGGGGGGAGGGCGGGAGATCGGGGAAAAATCGGTGAGGGAGATTTGGTGCATTTTTGCGCTGCAAATGGCGCCGCGTGGCACCACGGCATTCTTACAGGCACTGCGCCCGCCTGTTATAACACACTATCGGATTTCCCAGGCCGGAGTTTGTCGGTACAATGGGCACGGTGGGACAGGGTAGCCGGGAAAGAAGGGCAGCGCTGGCGCCTGCTGAGGGAGGTGGGGAGGGGGGCGAGTTGGGCCGTCGGTGGGGAGGGCAGGGTGTGGAGTAGGGCTGCGGACCGGTACATTGTACCGGTCCAATACCGTAAAAATCGTTTCGGTACAGGTCCAAAATACCGGATCATGAAGTAACGAGTATATACCGAAATAGCTAGTTTACACCATGTATATGACTAAAGATAGTTAAATCCTACCACAAAGACGAAAAATTAGCACTGGAAAAGACGTAAACACCGTCGATTGATTTGAGATCCTCAGTCTCACGAGACATCGCGAGAGTGTGGCTGATCCAGGGTTGTGATAAAGATACTGACAAGTTGTCAACACTTTATTATTGTTTCTGTGTCATGATTGAAAAAGTGAAGAACACGTGTTAATTTGCCAAATTGTTCAGGTACAGGTACAGGTCCGGACCTGTACCTAAACCTCTGTACCGGTACCTGTACCTGTACCTGATGTTACGTTTAGGTACGCAGCCCTAGTGTGGAGTGACACACATACAGGGACACAACATAGCAACGTCGCGTGTGCGTCATAGACGCGTCAGGCGGCAGTATAATTATGCATAATCTTTAGTTTAGTGTAGATTTCTAGCTTCTTTGATGATTTTGGGTTTAGATGCTAGTTTTTAGATGTTCAATTTGCAATAAACTTATCATTTCTTTTGGAAATTTAGGTCATCAAAGGCAATTCAAATATGGGCATACCCAATTAAAGGAAGCTCCTTAAGGAAATTATTAAAGTCATTGCGTTTTTTTAGTCAAAATAGTCAAAGAAGACACTTGATACTCAAGAAATGATCTGTCCAGGGAGTAAAAAGAAATGATATTCAAAACATGATATTCTTCATGATTTCTTCCTCTTCACCTACTACTACTGTCGTACTGAGTACTGCCAAGCCCCACAACTGGGGTTATTGGCAATATTGGGTCTTCTTGGCACAGATTGTGCCAGAAAATTATCACTGATATCAGTTAGTAAAAGAAATTACTTTTGCCTCATGGAATAGAGATGTTTGTGTTAAAAAGTGTGTGGATGAAAAATTTTTCATAAAGATACCCAGATTTGATTTGGGTACACAAAAGAATTCTGAGCAACTTGATGAAGATGTGAGGCGTACAGTCCTTATCCATCCATGTCATCCAGATTTGCTAGTAACAGCCTTAAAAATATATGTGTGAAGCTATATAAAACATTGTTCACTTTTCAAAATTTTGTCACTATGAAAGCATGAAATAGTGTGTGTAACTGTGTATCACCAGATGAAATGTCTTCCTGACATATATTTACAATTACATGGCTATAGATATTTTTTTTCACTACTGTGACCTAAATTCTTGCAACTAAATCTGATTAGTCTCCACCGAAGATTAGATGGACAGTTTATTAAGTTTTGTCCACAAACCCAGCATTAAGTCTGGTATTAACTGGGTTCCTACATCAAACATTGCAATATTTCATTGTCTGTCTGGCAGATTGACATCGATCCTATAAGTATAACAGAGATTTAACTGTTTTTGTTTTCATGAGATCTTGATGCTTGTGTACCACAAACAATTCTCCGGTGCTTTTTCACTGTGCAACTGTGCTTTTTCCATTTTCCTAGTTTCATGGATACAATTTACAGAGACTTACTCAAACTACATGTAGTTACATACACCTGTACTACAACTTATAAAGCTGATATATTATGTTATCATTGTTGACTGAGGAAAGTCAAGGCATCAATTGCTAAGAGCAGGGGTGGCAGCTTATATGACCCATTTTATATGGACAATTTATCTTTATATGGCCCACTGCACCAAAATAAGGTAAAAATGTCACTGGAGATGTTGTTACTGCATGCTTTTATATGCATGTTCTTTAACATGCTAACTGCTCAGAAAATAAATCTTTTAGGAAAAAAGTATTTTCTTTACTGTTGTTTGTTCTTGTCGTTTATGCAAAAGGCAGATCATATAGACCCAGATTTCAGTCATGAACATTTTTACCATGTTGTATCTTGGTAACTAAGTAGCTTGTGCTGTGTTTTCCTCTTAAAGCGATATTATGTTAGATCATTGCGCCAAAACTTTTAATATTTGATGATCAGATTGAAATTTTCTCAACTTTCAACATATTAGTGTGGTTATTTCGCTGTCAAGCCATGTACCACATGTAAATGGTCCCATGATTTGAAGGTCTGACTTTCCTGTTTGTGGGCAGGTGTGTGGAGACGAGCGGTGAGGCGACGTCAGCATGGCGGAGGCCAGCGAGGAGTCTATCGTTCTGAAGATCAAGCAGGCGCTACTGACCAAGAACCGCTCCGGTGAGGGCTCGGAGATGCCGGTGGAGCAGCCGGGAACGCGGGAAATCCTGGTACAGCATGGGAACGGTTCAGCTCATGTAAGCATACTTTTAGTTTTGTCTTCTTTCAATTTTTTCTGAAAAGTTGTGCTCAGTTGTTTGTAAGCAGAATATGGGAACGGTTCAGCACATATAGGGACACTTTTAGCTTTTTGTCTTCTTCGTTCGATTTTTTTCAGAAAAGTTGTGCTCAGTTGTATGGAAAGATGTGCTGGCATTGCCTTGGAAAGTAAACAGATAGTCAAATTTCAATCCATAGGTAGACAGTAGTCAACTACTTTTCTTGTATTGATCTGTTTGTTACCAATTTTCCATTCCATTTCATGTCATCTGTCAATGTATTCATGGTTAAGAAATGACATAATCATTTTAATGTGTCGTCCGATCTTTTGATTATTCTGTTCTAGCTCATGCTTTGATTTGGTTTGATTTGTTTTAATTCTGAATAACTGACGGAGGGAACCCTTTTGTATAAAGGGTGACGCATCCATATTTCAGGTGCAAACAGTGGAGGTACCTGAACCTGTACAGACAGAGACTGTCATCGACCCAACCGACCAGTTATACGAGACAAAGGAAGAACAAATTCAGGTATCCAAGTGTGGTAATACTAGTACTAACTTATTGTAAGATGATTTTTTGTGGTTTAGATTTAAAGAGTTTAGACTGGTTATGACTGGTGTTGCCTGCTTTTTTATACTTGTCAACATTTCTAGTTAGTCATGTCTTGAATTTGGTACCAAGAGTATATAATGAGCTGTGCATGATAGAAGGCGAAAGTCTATTATGTTTTTACAATTGTCAGAATTCCAGCTTGTAACGTATTGATAAACAGAGATATGTTCCACATAACTAGGAAACTGTAAATAGTTCAGATGATGTTTGTTTACGTATAAACGAAAACATCCCTACAATACGATTGATAAGATGATCACAAAGACAAAGAAAATTTCTATGTACCTTGAAGTGGAAATTTGTATTATGTATGATCATAAGGTATATGTAACACAGAACTGTACAAGACACTGACTAGAAAAACTGAACTAATGTACTAACCAGGTCTTGCCTCTCTGTCACCATAATCATTGTACCATGAGGTCTGTTGTGGTACACATTGCATCCTGCCTGCTTTACCCTTGTCAGCACGAAGCTTGTAGTTAGAAGGCAGAGTAGTTGTTTACAAATCCTGCTTGTGCAGATGTTTGCAGATGCAGTTGTAACCGGAAGAGTGTTTGTTACGGCTGTGTACACGTACACCATACTTGTAAATTGTTCAGGTACAGGTGCAGACAAAGTTTCTTGTGTGTTGGAACCAGAACAAATTATAACCCTATTAAGACACCAGTTTTTAAAAATGTAAACAGTACCTGTACCTGTGCTGTAGTTTGTAGCCTGTGTCTGTTTTTTGCATGTTGCTGCGTTGTCTGCATGCCTGCTATAACACCCCTCTCACCCACCCTGCACTGTAGGATGTCGAAATTTCCTTGCAGCCCGAAGACATCCCGCAAAACGAGGAGGTTGTGGTGTCCCAGGAGGATGAAGAAGACGACTACCTGAGCGTCCCGTTACACGACGGGCGGTCGCCGCGTGCTCGGCGCCACAGCTCCAGCTCAAGTGAAGATAGTAGTGATAGTAGAAGTGAGTCTGAGTCTGAATCCGCAGGTCAGAGTCGGCATCATATTTTCTGTTCAACTCTTGGTTTTTGGTTTTCCTGTCTTCATCTTTGTTGCTGGGTGCTTTTGCTTTCCCTTCTGTTAATTTCTAGAAAATATTTACAGATTTACAAAGGAAAATTTTGTGAACTAACACTAGAAAACTTACATGATTTGTAAAATTACTCTGAAATTTGAAGTGGTCTTTGCTCTACATTATGTTCCTCTTGGCTGAAGGAGGTTTAAAGTTTAAACCAAATTCTAGTGATATACTAACTTATTATGATTTGATTTTTTATTTCAACATTGTTTAAGACAAGTACAACACATAGTGGTGACACACTCTTCCAGTGTTCACCCAAGTGTTGTTACTTATATTGATATCATCCCTGGAAGGGAACAAATTAATAAAAGTATACATAAGATTTCTTAAACTTTGCTCTTTCATGATCCCTCTTTGGATGATGGAACAGAGACCATGTATTGTATCATTCATTCCAAACCCATATGTCTAAAGTAAAATTGTTTCTTCATTTCTGCGCTCTTGTGGAAAGTATGTAGACCGCAGATATGGGCAAAGGTGTATTGACTCAACTTGAACATTGTTTTATTTTCCTGGCCAACAGAAGACATGGTGATTGACCAACAGTCAGCACCGAGCACGTCCAAGCCTCGCAAGAGAAGCATGAGTACTGGCACCGGGGAACGGCCGCACAGGTGCAACAGGTGTAAGGCTGCCTTCAAGACATCTTACCACCTGAGGAGACACATCTCTACACATACTGGTACGTCTGCTTTCCTTAAGGTGTTTCTTAAGACTTATGGTAGTGATATTCTGCTCTTAGTCTTGATGTAGATTTGGCAAGCAGTTGCCTTCTTAATGCTTAACAAGCAGAAATGTCTTCATTGATTTTCCCCATATGAATAAATGTCTCTGTACCCACTTTCCTGTTTTTTTTTTTTTGTTTTTTTGTGTGTGTGTGTATTTGCCTTTGGAAATCCTTGAGGAGAATTTATAGCTCAGAGAATACTGCAAAGCTTGTCTGTGGTCTATGGAAGAAAGGCATTGATGGTTGCGTATTTCCAACTTTCCCTAGGTGAATATGCGTACCATTGTCTGGAATGCAGCAAAGGTTTCCGGACCAAGTACCATCTAGACCGTCACCAGATAGTGCACAACAAAACCTGTAAGAGCATCCCTTAAAGGCTAAGTGGCATGGATAACATGGGAACAGAATAAAGCACTTCTTTTTCTCAATTACTGAAATTTGATGTGGATTTGAAGAAATGTTTGCAAGCAGTGCATTTTGCTGTTCCCGTGTTATTCATGCTGAAGATTTGGTCTTATTGGATGGTGAAAAACTAGAGTACCTGGGGAAAAAGGCGGCGTCTTTTCCCCCCTGAAGAAGGGTAGGTCTCTTATCCTGGACCGTGGCTTCAGGGCTCAAACTTTGAAACCAAAAGTGTGACAAGTTCTAACTGCTTTGGGTTTTACCCCTGCTGGACTTGTGTCTAGTGAGGAAAAGTTTTTTCTGCAAGACCTTTGATGGACGTGTTTGAGTCCAGACCAAATTTTGAGCCCTGTAGTTTTCAGGGCAGGAAAATTTCCTCTCTCTGTTTTGCCTTTCCATTCTTGCTGACTGTTGATCTGTAGATGCTATAAGTGATTGAATAGTGGAGAAAGTTTTTTTTGATTTTGATAATGGTTGAAGGATGGGGAAGTCAGAGCCCTGGCCTGTGGTTCATGCATGAGGATATTATCATGTCCACCAAGTTGGGACATTTTTGCCAGGTACTCTGTATTTTCCCCTCATTTAAGACCACATCTGTTTCACAGTGCCCAAACACGGCACTGTAAAAGAAAAGATACTAATTCTAGAAAAAGATCTGAAGTTTTTCTGTATTTCTTCAGGTGAGAAACCGTTCCAGTGTGAAGACTGTAACAAGTGTTTCATCCAGAAGTACCACCTGAACCGGCACCTGCGCGTACACAGCGGGGACAAACCGTACCAGTGTAGCGACTGCGGGGCCTCGTTCGCTCGCTCGGACCGACTGCTGCGTCACAAGCGACAGAAGCACCCGGGGAGCGAGCTGACGCTGAGCGAGCGACCCTTCATGAAACACAGCTCCAAGAAGTTCAAGTGTAATTACTGCAAGTTCTCATCTGTACACAAGAAGGTAAATTTTCAGTCTTCTTAAGTCATAGTTGGATTTGAAGCAGCTGCATTATGAAACATTTATATACATAAGTGTATGCATATATACATGACAACAACTCTATCAGTTTGGGGATGGAGAGGACTGATAGAAATTGTTCAATGTCCCTCCAGGATGTGGAAAAACACCAAAAGACTCATGAGAGAAGGAAAGGAAAGAAGGGACCCAAGTTGACAGCAGCAGTGAAAGCATCCAAAGGTCAAACCAAGGGAGCAGCCAAACGTAAAAGGAAGCAGCCCAAGCAGATTGGCAGAACTGTAAGTTGCTAAAATGCTGGAAGAATGACCCAAAAACTGCAGCATACACAGTGGTGTTTTTAATTTGATCGGAGCCAGTACTTGTGGAAATAAATGACATAGATACTTAATAGTGCAATGCTGCTATTGCAGTAAGACAACAAGTCCCATTAATCTGTGTCCCTAGATAAGTTTTCAGCAAGTTGATTACAGTATGATTTAGGATTAGCACATCAAAGTGTGAGATTTAGGTACTAATCCGACTGAGAGGAAAGTTGTTGGATCTTAGGATTCTGTTGTTTTGTGTGTGGTTTATTTGTCTGGCCTATATTTGTATGGAGGACCCAGATATTTGAACACCCCACCTCCCCCAAAACCCTTTGTAGAATACATGTAGCTATAGTTTGATGGGTGGTTGTCTTAGTAGAAACTTTTTGACATCTCTGTTCCCCAACTTCTGAAATACTAGATTAAGCTTTAGTTATGCTTGGCTGGTGTTAACTGAGATTTGTCTTACAGACTGGGGACGACAGTGATTCAGATTCTGATGGAGACACCAAGGCAAAGAGGGGCAAGGGGGTAGACGACTCGCCGCGATTCTCTCCACTCAAGATCAAAATTACCACCACCAAGAAGGGCACCAAGAAGGTCACCAGTAGTAGAGGAAGGGCGGCGGGAAAAACATCCACGAGGGGGCAGAAGAGGAGACGTGGAGGCGGTCGGGGAAGGGGCGGCGGCAGGGACAGTTCCGACGCCAACGTGTACTCCAAAAAGAGGAGGTACCTGAAGGCCGTGGAAGGGAACATGGCGGGCGTTAGTCTGGAGACAGGGAACCTGGAGTCGGACGGTAAAGGGGAGATCATTGAGACAATAGAATGTGTGGAAATCAGTCAGGAAACGTTAATCCCCTCCTCAGAACCCACCAGGCCGGTCGCCACCATCCCAGACTTAGGAAACCCGGGGTTCAGTCATTCCATGGGGACGGGCAAGCCGGCCGCCCAGGGAATGCCGTCGCTGCTCCAGCCGTTCGCTGCCGCCATGACGACTGCGGGGAAGGGGCAGTTTGTGAGCGTGCAGCCGCCGACGGGACAGAAGGCGCAGCTGCACATACAGGGGGACGTGGCGGAGATCATGTCAGCTCCCGCCGGCGAGGTCACCTCACAAATCACCATCACCACGCTTCACCAGGGATTCCCACAACAACAACATCAACAACAACAACAACAGGACTTTCACTTTACTAATGCTGGCCAGGGTCAGGTCACAGGGCAAGGGTCAAGCAGGACTTTCCCTTCCACACAGCCTGACTTTCAGCAGGGCCCTCCTCCTAGCTACAGCTATGCAGTCAGCCAAAGTTCCAACCAAGTGGAGGTGCCTCAGCAGCATATAGTTAAACAGGAGGTGGTGTATCCGGTACAGAACCCACCACCCCTCCAGCAGCCCAAAATGGACACTTCCACCACGGTAGGGGAACAGATCCAATTCACCACCACTATGGAATATACCAATGAGCAGACTCAGGGGGGGTTGAACAGCAGACAACCGCAGGTCAGCCTCCAACCCAATCAGGTCACGACGAGTCAGCAGCCCCAGCAGCAATACACCACCACGACCATCTCTCCGCAGCGCGTGCGCGTGGAGAGGATGCCCACCACCAGTCCCGTGTACGGAAACCGCTTCTCGGGGGTGGAAATTTCCCCGTCGCGGCCTCCTCCCAACAGCAATGCACAACAACGCCTACAGTTTGAGTCATTCCAAGGGTCGCTGAACAATACCGCAATGCCCCAGCAAATCTTACAGAGCGAAGCCACGTCCCCCACAGAGACAAATTTCCCTCAGTATTCAGTTCAAACAGACTCTAATCAGTTCCAATCTTGATCCTGTGCTGTAGATCATCGTCATAATTATAACTTAGTGGCACATGTGGTTTCAGGGTGTGAATGAAAATGACCTGTACAAAATTTGAATGTTTCTGTTTGTATCTGATCATGATGTAGGGTTGCAAACCAAAGGGAAAGGGGAAAACCAGAACAACCACTGCTTAATTCGTATTTTCATCAAGGAACTAATACAATGGTCATTGTTATACTTAACCCACAATATTCCCTATGCTTGTATAAACCTGGTAGCAGAAAGTGTTCCTCACGATTCAATACTTGTTACAGTGATGCATATCGTTTCATAATGTTTGCTATCCATAACAGGTCTGTTCTGATTCAAACAGACTTCCCAGAGTTGTAGTAGCTATTCCTGCTTTTGTAAATATTATTGTATACTTAATTGGATTTTTTTCGTTTTGCGAGGAATGGTCTTCAGTAGTATACCTAGCATCTTGTTGTGTTGAATTATATGTAAGTTATGGAAATAGAGGACTGTCCCCTCTGAGGCTGTAGAAGTGTTCTGACAGGCTGTTTCCACAGTGTTCCTGCTTCCTCAATGTTTGTATAGATGCAAAGACTCTGACTGACACAATGTTTGTGCTAACATCCTCTTGTATACTAAAAAAGCCTGGTCCCTCCTCAACTAAATGTAGAATCGTTCTGTATCACACTTCTTCATTATCTTGATTTGAAGGGTAGTACAAAGTATTTTTAAACATTTTCCATTATCCATTGAGTGCTTCTTTCGGTGTTCCAAAACTTTGCCAGAAGTCAGCTTTGGAAGTTTGATCTGGAATTGAATTGGGCCCTCATGTTGGTACAAGTTTGTACTCACTGGCATATCGATAAGAACACACAGGGCAATTTCAATGACAGCATTGTCATTGAAATCAATGATTCTCAACAACATGACCAGTTTTGGCCCAGATATTACCTTTCAAAGTGTGTCCTACTTTTCCTGTGGATGTGTGAGCACAGTAGGTACTTACAACCATTGAAACTGTACACTGAACTGTTTACAGAGGTATAAAGGGGTTGTATTTGTTTGCAGTCACATCCAATCAAGTATGGAAGAGGAACTAATCGTGATAGTTTTTATTTTTTGAGAGTAACCTACAGATTGTGGAGTTGTGAATTGTCTATGTGATCCCGGTGTTAACTTGAACCCAAGGTTTTTGATTGAAAATTATACCACAGAGTTGTAAGGACTATATGGAGTTGTTCTTTTTGTACAGAAAGTTGCCTTATGATGGATATGTATATGTATCCACTGCTCCAACTTCCTTTAACTTTTCTACCACACTAAAATTTTTCCTTTTTTAAAATCTCTGCTTGTACATGTTATGTAAGCCAGTAATTTATTTAGGAATCAAAAGGGAAATAATTTTTTATTCTTTCCCCCAAATTGTACTGTGATACCATGGTATGCACCTCTAACTGGCTTTAAGAGGAAAAAGTTTAAAATGTCCTGCATCTTGGAGTTGTGTTTTGTTAGTTGTACAAGCTGTGTCAAGAAGTATCCTTTATTTATTCTCAATTTGAGCATGTTTCATACTGGAAGTTTCACACACCTCAACAATAATCCACACTTAGTCAAATGCAAATGCTGTCATGACAAAGCTCTTCAGGAGTACAGTAATTGTTTTACATTTGATTCAAAATAGAAACGAACTTGTGGCACAGACTTGTTAAAACGATTGTACACCTTCCGTATGTTTGCATCAGCACACTTATTGTACATACACTGTTACAGGCTTGCAGTGGCAGGGTTTGAATGTGTCGAATTTTCGTGTAATTTTAATGGAGGGGGAAGAAATAACCACAATGGAAACGCCGATCTGTTCAATCATAGAGTGTAGATGGACCAAAATGTACATTTCTCAATACAGACGGGAATTAAAATACAACACAACTTGTTTGAATGATTTTTTTTTTTCAAAATTATCTTTGCCCAAATGAGTTATTGCTGTGACTTGACCTACTTGGTTTGGATGGGGAAATCAGACATATTTGAACTGGGTTTGTAGAATGTGGGTTTTATGAAACATACACACAAAATTGATAGACATAAATTCTTGTTTTAGAAATAATAACTTTATTGCAATATACTAGGTATATATATATAATGTATGGTATCTACTGTTATCTAACAAACATACAAAACAGTAGTATGGGATGAAAGTATGCTTTTATATAAAATCCATCAAAAAAGACATATTTTCCTAACTATTTCTCGAACTAATTCTCTGACCTTGTTATACAAGAGTTTGTTGAAAGGCACACAAGACATCACTAAAAAAATGTACAACTATTTTTTACATTCCTTTCCACTTGCCACTAGATGGATACCTTTGTTATCAATAATCTTCACTGCGTCTTCACTCGGGTCCAGGACAGTGTTGACCATGGCTTTGCCAATAGTTTCAGCAGGAACAGACATCAGTGTGGGTTTGAAGTAGATGATGGGAGTCAACAGCGCAACTAAGACCCTGGAATTCCTCCTGTTCTGCTGGGCTAGGATCAGTCTGATGGGAAAGTAACAAGATTTTTTTTATCTTTGTTTCATCAAAAAATGAAATGTTTTCTATTATCTCAAACATTGGATCAACAATACACGTGTCAGTGAATAATTTCAGCAGGTTGGTAAATGATTGAATAGCAAAGTTCTTTATTCACAAGGACTGATGTTTCGTGACCTTTTTTGTTCTGTCAATGTTTTGATGGACAGTCATCGAAACTTAGGTTCAAGTGGTTGTGAACAAAGTATGTTAGAAGAAGAATGTTTGACAAAGTAAAAAATGTTAATGTTACAACACAAGCAAAAACAAAATATTTCATTACCCTGGTCGGAATATAGACAACTTCTGAAAGCTCATGTCTGTGCACTCAGCTTCCACCTCACCCTGGAAAGGAGAATGTTACAGAAAAAGTGGATCTTTTGTCTCAGAAAACCATTTCAGAAAAGGAAGTCAAACACAAGAACTTGTCTTTTTCCATGATTTGGACAAGAATTTGCAATAAACGTCTTTATTATGTAACTTGTATAAATAACAGAAAAATGACTGGAAAATGAGCCATGGAGCTATAGCATGATAGAAGTTAACTACTGTCATACCTTCAGTCTCTTGTGGACCATCATGGAGTCCTTGTCTGCATCAATGGCAGATGTAAGTACAAAATGGCTGCAGCCTCCAGCTTTAGCCAGCTCTGCTACTTTCACGATGTAGTCATGGTTCGTTTTTTGGTATTCCTCCTGACCAAAAAACAAATAACACATTATAATATGTTTCTGGCCATGAGCATACTAGTAGTTTCTGCAGTTAAAACATGAAGGTTTATACAATCATGCTTAGGTAGCCTTATGGTAGTCTCCTCCAGACTTCTTTTGCGGGGTGAATAAATCGTAGAAATCGGCCTAAAAAGGGTATTAATTGGCCAGAGAAGGTAGCCGGCCAGAGAAGCTCCATTGCCCCGCCAAGAAGTCTGTCA
>NW_017802935.1:1799586-1800606 GCF_001625305.1 Branchiostoma belcheri
GTAGATTGCGTTTTTCTGCCCTTCCTGTCCTCCCTCCCGCTGATCATGAAATTATCGAACAGTCCCCGACCGCAAGTCATGTGACCAGGTGAAACGTATACGCCGAGGCGGCGAGCTCGTCGCAGCGCATATTTTGTAAAAAAATGGGTACTTTAAAAGCTCGTAAAGCACGGAAACTTGTCAGAAATTCAGGGGAGGCATACAGGAACATATTTGTGGTGGTGGATTTTGCCGGCGTTGCGCGAGGGCCGAAATTTTGCAAAGAGTAGTGGGCGTTCGCAGCGAACCCGGAAGTAAAGTGGGCGTTCGCCAAGAAGAGAAAAAACCCAGTAAATTTCGATTTATTTAAGTTCGGCTCGATGGATTCGCTTCAAACTTGGCATGGACACCCGGGAGCACACTCTGGACATGACCACACCAAAAATTTTAAGATTCGTGCGACAATTTTTGGGCTTTCGTGGGCGTTCGCTAAAAAGAGAATGCGCTGCTAGTGAGGTCACCTGTCAATTACAGGCCGCATTACACTTTTGTATCCTTCCACAGCCAATAGTCCTTCAACTAAAACATGTTTTTCTTGGACACAAACAAACACCCAGTTTTCTTCTTTGTAACATGTCAGCTGGATTTTTTTTTCACTTTGATACAGTATATGTAGAATGCTTGATTTGACTGCCCATTGATTGAATGTTGACGGCTGCATGTTGGTGGTGACTCAGCATGTAATGTTAGACGACTGCAGTTCTATTATGCTTTACTAGAGGTCGCTGTACACATGCGGAAGTGTTTGTATGTCATCATTGACAGGTTGATTGCAACTGGAGACAACAACAAAATAGATACAATACATGGTATAGTACATGGAGTAATCCTTACTCATACTTTACAATAAAAGGTTATTAAAAACAGCTTTATAATTATTGAAAAATCAACACCACAAATTTTAAAATAAAGTTTATTTTCCAGAATTCTTTCCTTGCGCCAGTCGATGTATGCTTTTATTGTCAATAATCTCCACTGGTT
>NW_017802935.1:1800626-1800888 GCF_001625305.1 Branchiostoma belcheri
AGTGCATATTACACAATCAATTCACAGTAAGTAAACATCATAAAATTCACGAGTTGCACATTCCCAGGATCCTTTGCGCCCAGGGTAGGTCACGTGGGCGCAAAGGATCCTGGGAATGTGCAACTCGTGAATGGACAAACTAGGTCAAAGGCAGACTGCATGTCTAGTAGAGTTAAGAATTAGCAAAATTCTAATATCCACCTACCAACATGTTGTACTTTTCCCCTTCATACTTGTCAAGTTTCCTTCGACCAATCAGGAC
>NW_017802935.1:1800908-1802469 GCF_001625305.1 Branchiostoma belcheri
ATCGGTATGGGATAGGATAGGGTTGATTCAACACACTACGTGAAAATGTGAATGCTCCCCCAGCCTACTATCGGCCAGATATCGCTTAGGGCACCTTCTTCCGACCAGAGCCGAGGATGAGTCACGTGGTTTACCGAGACCTTTCCCTACCCTGACGCCCACGTGACCTACCCTGGGCGCAAAGGATCCTGGGAATGTGCAACTCGTGAATGGACAAACTAGGTCAAAGGCAGACTGCATGTCTAGTAGAGTTAAGAATTAGCAAAATTCTAATATCCACCTACCAACATGTTGTACTTTTCCCCTTCATACTTGTCAAGTTTCCTTCGACCAATCAGGACCACCCTCTGGAAGATATTCCGGTTCACAAGTTCTTCAACCAATGCCGAGCCAGTTCCACCCGTATGTCCCACCACAAAGGCCGTCTGATTGGTCGACCTGAACTCCTCTTCCTTGCCTGGGGCTGCCTCAGCCATTCTGTCAAATCAAGGAGCTTAACTGACCTTGGTCAAATATTTACATTCAGTGTTTACTTGGTGAAAGAAATACAAAACAATATCAGCCTCCAGATGTCATGATGCTGCAAATCTTCTTGTGGTTGAACTAAAGTGAACTTGGTCCAGACTGCAAATTCAAAATGAAAATTCCAGGGTAATTTATAACATGTATGAATGTACAGTGTATACCTGCAAAATTCTTCTTCACTCTCAGTGGGAACAGTTGCAAGCCAGGCAATCAGGATTCCTAATATAACCACAAAACTGGCCAAAATTGTGGCTCCAATCTGAAACATAGGGTTAGAGAATTGCCTCCTATGCCGTGCTAATGTTGTTTACACTGCTGGCACACCCCTCCTGCTAGTGGGTTTCTCTTTTTAGCGAACGCCCACGAAAGCCCAAAAATTGTCGCACGAATCTTAAAATTTTTTGTGTGGTCATGTCCAGAGTGTGCTCCCGGGTGTCCATGCCAAGTTTGAAGCGAATCCATCGAGCCGAACTTAAATAAATCGAAATTTACTGGGTTTTTTCTCTTCTTGGCGAACGCCCACTTTACTTCCGGGTTCGCTGCGAACGCCCACTACTCTTTGCAAAATTTCGGCCCTCGCGCAACGCCGGCAAAATCCACCACCACAAATATGTTCCTATATGCCTCCCCTGAATTTCTGACAAGTTTCCGTGCTTTACGAGCTTTTAAAGTACCCATTTTTTGACAAAATATGCGCTGCGACGAGCTCGCCGCCTCAGCGTATACGTTTCACCTGGTCACATGACTTGCGGTCGGGGACTGTTCGATAATTTCATGATCAGCGGGAGGGAGGACAGGAAGGGCAGAAAAACGCAATCTACCGCACAAAAGGGGCAGAACTTCGTGTTTGTAACATCAAACATAAATGATTTCCTTTCTTACATAATTTTCACCTCGGTTCTAGTAGTGACACCGCCGAATAAAGTACGCACTTTTGAAAACTTTTCAAAATACAAAAAGTACCTTATTTGGGGTTTTCCCCGACAAATCCAACGACTACCGACGAATATAGCGAAAAAAACCGGCAAGGAGAAAT
>NW_017802935.1:1802489-1907687 GCF_001625305.1 Branchiostoma belcheri
TTTGATCTGGGCCCTCATGTTGGTACAAGTTTGTACTCACTGGCATATCGATAAGAACACACAGGGCAATTTCAATGATTCTCAACAACATGACCAGTTTTGGCCCAGATATTACCTTTCAAAGTGTGTCCTACTTTTCCTGTGGATGTGTGAGCACAGTAGGTACTTACAACCATTGAAACTGTACACTGAACTGTTTATAGAGGTATAAAGGGGTTGTATTTGTTTGCAGTCACATCCACTCAAGTATGGAAGAGGAACTAATCGTGATAGTTTTTATTTTTTGAGAGTAACCTACAGATTGTGGAGTTGTGAATTGTCTATGTGATCCCGGTGTTAACTTGAACCCAAGGTTTTTGATTGAAAATTATACCACAGAGTTGTAAGGACTATATGGAGTTGTTCTTTTTGTACAGAAAGTTGCCTTATGATGGATATGTATATGTATCCACTGCTCCAACTTCCTTTAACTTTTCTACCACACTAAAATTTTCCTTTTTAAAATCTCTGCTTGTACATGTTATGTAAGCCAGTAATTTATTTAGGAATCAAAAGGGAAGTAATTTTTTATTCTTTCCCCCAAATTGTACTGTGATACCATGGTATACACCTCTAACTGGCTTTAAGAGGAAAAAGTTTAAAATGTCCTGTATCTTGGAGTTGTGTTTTGTTAGTTGTACAAGCTGTGTCAAGAAGTATCCTTTATTTATTCTCAATTTGAGCATGTTTCATACTGGTAGTTTCACACACCTCAACAATAATCCACACTGTCTAATGCAAATGCTGTAATGACAAAGTCCAGGAGTACGGTAATTGTTTTACATTTGATTCAAAATAGAAATGAAATTGTGGCACGGACATGTTAAAACAATTGTACACCTTCCGTATGTTTGCATCAGCACACTTATTGTACATACACTGTTACAGGCTTGCAGTGGCAGGGTTTGAATGTGTTGAATTTTCTTGTAATTTTAATGGAGGGGGAAGAAATAACCACAATGGAAACGACGATCTGTTCAATCATAGAGTGTAGATGGACCAAAATGTACATTTCTCAATACAGACGGGAATTAAAATACAACACAACTTGTTTGAATGATTTTTTTTTTCAAAATTATCTTCGCCCAAATGACTTATTGCTGTGACTTGGCCTACATGGTTTGGATAGAGAAATCAGACATATTTGAACTGGGTTTGTAGAATGTGGGTTTTATGAAACATACACACAAAATTGATAGACATAAATTCTTGTTTTAGAAATAATAACTTTATTGCAATATACTAGGTATATATATATATATATAATGTATGGTATCTACTGTTATCTAACAAACATACAAAACAGTAGTATGGGATGAAAGTATGCTTTTATATAAAATCCATCAAAAAAGACATATTTTCCTAACTATTTCTCAAACTAATTCTCTGACCTTGTTATACAAGAGTTTGTTGAAAGGTTTAATACACAAGACATCACTAAAAAATGTGCAACTATTTTTTACATTCCTTTCCACTTGCCACTAGATGGATACCTTTGTTATCAATAATCTTCACAGCCTCTTCACTCGGGTCCAGGACAGTGTTGACCATGGCTTTGCCGATAGTTTCAGCAGGAACAGACATCAGTGTGGGTTTGAAGTAGATGATGGGAGTCAGCAGCGCAACTAAGACCCTGGAATTCCTCTTGGCCTGCTGGGCTAGGATCAGTCTTATGGGAAAGTAACAAGATTTTTTTTATCTTTGTTTCATCAAAAAATGAAATGTTTTCTTTATCTCAAACATTGGACCAACAATACATGAGTCAGTGAATAATTTCAGCAGGTTGGTGAATGATTGGAAAAGTTCTTTATTCGCAATGATTGATGTTACGTGACCGTTTTTGTTCTGTTAACATTTTGATGAACAGTCATCGAAACTTAGGTTCTTGTTAAACAAGTGGTTGTGAATAAAGAACTGCACTATTGAAATTCATAATTTGACAAAGTAAAAAATGTTAATGTTACAACACAGGCAAAAACAAAATATTTCAATACCCTGGTCGGAAAATAGACAACTTCTGAAAGCCCATGTCTGTGCACTCAGCTTCCACCTGACCCTGAAAGGGAGAATGTTACAGAAAAAGTGGATCTTTTGTCTCAGACCATTTCAGAAAAGGAAGTCAAACACAAGAACTTGTCTTTTTCCATGATATTCCCAATTAGCCTTTACAAGAATTTGCAATAAACGTCTTTATTATGGTACATGGTATACATAACAGAAAAATGACTGGAAAATGAGCCATGGAGCTATAACATGATAGCAGTTCACTACAGTCATACCTTCAGTCTCTTGTGGACCATCATGGAGTCCTTGTCTGCATCGATGGCAGATGTAAGTACAAAATGGCTGCAGCCTCCAGCTTTAGCCAGCTCTGCTACTTTCACGATGTAGTCATGGTTTGATTTTTGGTATTCCTCCTAAAAACAAATATGTGTTTCTGGTCATGACCATAGTTTATATACATGTAGTTAAAACAATGAGGTTTGAAAAATCTATCCTTATGCCACCAAAATTATTTGTCCAGTATTACATTTGTACAAGCTTTTCCAGCAGTGCTTTAACGTTCCCACAACTAAACTTTTGCTAGTAAATTTGTACCGGTCAGAGAGTTAAGAAGCAAAGGTTATAAACAGTATCAAGGAGCCTCCTTATAGGAACCTCCTTGGTATCAGCAATGCTACTTACAATAACTAATATCTGATGTTTGTTTAAGATCTATGCAGTAAATTTTAGCATTTAATACAAAAATGCAATGTACAGTTTTTTTCTGGATACTGCATTGGCTGTTAAACCCTGCCCCCTTCTTACTTACTTTTCCGACACTTCCTTTCGCTGCTCCAAGACAAACAAAGCCCACGCTGTGACCTTTGAACTCATCTGCATAATCTTCTAACTTCTCGAAGTCTACTATCTTCTGTTCCTGCAGATTCAAGGACAAATGATATGTAAAGGTGTGCATTATTGCTTCCTACATCATGGTTTAAAATAACTAGTAACGTTCCATACATGTATAACATGATCAATTTTACAGTAAATAAATGTCATAAAGTGGACAAACTAGGTCAAAGGCAGACTGCATGTCTTATCTTGTGGCCATGATGAGCACTTTGATTTTATTGTTTATGTTTGCAAATTGTGCCAGTAGAGTTTAGAATTAGCCTACCAACATGTTGTACTTCTCCTCTTCATACTTGTCAAGTTTCCTTCGACCAATCAGGACCACCTTCTGGAAGATATTCCGGTTCACAAGTTCTTCAACCAATGCCGAGCCAGTTCCACCCGTATGTCCCACCACAAAAGCCGTCTGATTGGTCGACCTGAACTCCTCTTCCTTGCCTGGGGCAGCTTCAGCCATTCTGTCAA
Source organism: Branchiostoma belcheri (assembly GCF_001625305.1). Taxonomy (NCBI): domain Eukaryota; kingdom Metazoa; phylum Chordata; class Leptocardii; order Amphioxiformes; family Branchiostomatidae; genus Branchiostoma; species Branchiostoma belcheri. The sequence goes on from NW_017802935.1 coordinate 1,805,892, forward strand.
ATCAAGGAGCTTAACTGACCTTGGTCAAATATTTACATTCGGTTTTTACTTGGTGAAAGAAATACAAAACAATATCAGCCTCCAGATGTAATGATGCTGCAAATCTTCTTGTGGTTGAACTAAAGTGAACTTGATCAATTGGTCCAGACTGCAAATTCAAAATGAAAATTCCAGGGTAATTTATAACATGTATGAATGTACAGTGCATAACGTTACCTGCAAAATTCTTCTTCACTCTCAGTGGGAACAGTTGCAAGCCAAGCAATCAGGATTCCTAATATAACCACAAAACTGGCCAAAATTGTGGCTCCAATCTGAAACATAGGGTTAGAGAACTCCTAATATGTCCTGCTGATGTTGTTTACACAGTCACTGCTGGCACACCCCTCCTGCTAGTGAGGTCACCTGTCAATAACAGGCCGCATCACACTTTTGTATCCTTCCACAGGCAATAGTCCTTCAACTAAAACACATTATTGTTGGACACAAACATGAACACTCAGTTGTCTTCTCTCTAACATGTTAGCTGCATTATTTTTCTTTAACTTTGATACAGTATACATGTATGTAGAATGCTTCATTTTACTGGCCATTGATTGAATGTTGACGGCTGCATGTTGGTGGTGACTCAGCATGTAATGTTAGACGACTGCAGTTCTATTATGCTCTACTAGAGGTCGCTGCACACATGCGGAAGTGTTTGTATGTCATCATTGACAGGTTGATTGCAACTGGAGACAACAACAAAATAGATACAATACATGGTATAGTACATGGAGTAATCCTTACTCATACTTTACAATAAAAGGTTATTAAAAACAGCTTTATAATTATTGAAAAATCAACACCACAAATTTTAAAATAAAGTTTATTTTCCAGAATTCTTTCCTTGCGCCAGTCGATGTATGCTTTTATTGTCAATAATCTCCACTGGTTCCTGACAGGGCTCCAGAACTGTGTTGACCATCGCCTTGGCAACTGTTTCCACAGGAACAGATAGGAGCGTGGGTTTGAAGTAAATGATGGGAGCCAGCAGCTTACGGAAGAACCCCTCTGATACCCGCCTTTCCTCACGTTCCGCAAGGAGTAGTCTGATGGGAAATACATTAGGGACCATAAGCCATTAGGTGACATTTAGAGTTGATGCTTCAAAATTTTGAAACCGTGGTATACTAGCCTGGATACCAGCCTTTGAAAATTTTCTAAGTACAGTCTTTGCTTGTCTACCAAGTTATGAAGAGAATATACTATAGCTAAAAGGGTTGGTATTCAGGCGAAACTGTTGCTGCACTGACATTGTTTTTTCTGTTTCAATTATTGATGGGGTCAGCAAAAATTATAAATGACAATTGGCCTAATGATGCTATCTATTACACATCATGTTTTGTGATAAAAAGAAATGAACAATTACCTCAAATTTTAAAACGTTATCAACCATAATGCAATCCTCTATGTTTACAGGCTCAGATTTGTGAATCTGACAGGGCTCTTAAGAGTCATGACCATTGCACGATAGTACATGTACGAGTATTACAATTAAGACTACTTACCCTGGCCTGAAAATAGACAGCCTCTGGAAGCCCAGGTCTGCGCATTCTGCTTCAACCTCACCCTTATGTTGAGTGAATGGAAAAAGGAGGATGTCAAAACTCTATAGATGTACATTATTTACTGACATTAAACAATTGTGACCAGTTATAAAACATTGTGACTGGTTATGAAACTTTGTGACCAGTTGTGCATCATCCGGTTCCATGCATCCAGCCAAATACATTTATCCCTTAATTCACATGGTGCATCTGCCCTCCAATACATGACATCATGCAGTCAAACATATCAGGTAACATTTCAATCTAAGGAAATCCCTATCCTGATATGAAGGGTTCCACCACAATTACCTTCACTCTGTTGTACAGCAGTGACGAGTTCTTGTCTGCTCCTGTAGAAGATACAATCGAGAAATGTCTGCAGCCTCCAGCTTTAGCTAGTTCTGCTACCTTCATCATGTAGTCATGGTCCACTCTTTTGAACCCCTCCTGGAAAGACAACTCAATGAGCCCTCCATAAGGCAATAAGAGATGGCAGACATACATGTATATCATGACATACAGAAACACACATGAACACACAGACAGCCAAAAACAATACTTCACACCTTTCTACACATTTCTGGCCATATTAAAATTTATACATTTTCACAAAGAATAATATGATAAAACTCACTTTTCCCACTTTAGCTCTAGTGGTGCCCAGACAGGCAAAGCCCACGCTGTGACCTTTGAACTCATCTGCAGAATCCTCTAACTGCTCAAAGTCCACAATCTTTTGATCCTGCAGAGGAAGAGACATTGAATTATGTCTAGCTTTATCAGCAATCTGGCAATTAAAAGAATACTTAAATATTAGGTCAAAAGTATATTAACCAAACATCTGATAATGATATAACGGCCGTTATATACTCTTCAGGGTAGTTTGATTGACAGGACTTTATGTCTGAAACTGTTTGTAGAAAGTCGAATGCAAACAATTGTAACATCCACCTACCAACATGTTGTACGTCTCCCCTTCATACTTGTCAAGTTTCCTTCGACCAATCAGGACCACCCTCTGGAAGATGTTCCGGTTCACTAGTTCTTCAACCAATGCTGAGCCAGTTCCACCCGTATGTCCCACCACAAAAGCTGTCTGATTGGTTGACCTGAACTCCTCTTCCTTTCCTGGAGCTGCCTCAGCCATTCTGTAGAATTTTTTGGTTTCAAAATACTGTATCAAGTTAATGTTAAATTTCTGTATATGCACAATATGCAGATATTTGATACAATCTTTGATGAGTGTCAGTGTATGTGACAAACCAAAGATGCAAGGGGAAGAGTTGGTCAAATGTTAGAATGATAATTTCTGCCAAACTGTAATGTTTATATAGGTGATCAACCGACCTTCCTGGTGGTGTACATTTCTCTCTGTTCAACCAAGGAGCTTCTTGGTTCAACTCTCCTTACATCTGCTTGGAGATAACGTTATAAGAGCCCAAACGTTTAATATCCCCTTTCATCTTAAAAGATTTTCTGTTCAATAAACAAATACTAAATGGCAGCTTGGTGAAATGATGAATGCCCTCTTACCTTGGATGAATAATTAGAGGGGAGGAGCGTAATGGCTAATATGACGCACTGAGTCACAGACTGACCGGCTGACCCTCCCAACAAAATCATACCGCAGCACACCTCTGTATCCCTCCACCCAAAATAATCCCACCTCTCAAACGTATACATTTTTCTGGAATGCTGACATAATGCTAATATTTCTACTTATCTGCATACTATATGGATGCTTTTACTTCGCTAGTGTTTTTTTTTTTGCTGCACTGTGTTAGTGTCTTTGATTTGAGTGAATTTACTTCGGAACCGTACTTTGCTTCGATCGTCCGCATATGGGTCGAGGGTAAACCAGCTGCAGTTTTAGCACACTTTGCTAGAGGTCGCTACAAGCACGTGGAGATGACGATAGGACCACCAGAAAAGAAGAGCATCCTTCGGACGACCCGGCTGAAGTGTAGACGGACCGGTGGTTTTTGGCGAACCAAATGAGTGAAACAGTAGGTGAGAAAGCTATATACATCCTTCCCATGTTGCTACAAAATTATTGGACAAAATGTTCCAGCATGAAGTACTTTTTTGACGAAGGGAAATAGACAAGAATTTACGGTGTTGTTATTCTACATAGCAGGTGAGGTGTAGATCGTCTTAGATGTTTGGTCAGAATTTGCAGAAGAAGTGGTATTATTTCACAACTTTTCCTCAGAATCATTGTGGGAAGATTTTTGGAATCTAGAAATGCAAGTCTAGTGTAATCTGGTTTCGTCAAACTTGAGAAAAACATGATTTGCCGCCTTTTACGTTACAACCCACCCGCGGAAATGAATGGGCAGTCCCTAATCGGGGTTTGTCTGAATCATGACCAAATTTCCCGCCAAAAGGCCTCTTTGTTTCCAATAATTTTCACAACTTTTGCTCAGATTTTCTTTGCTACTGGCCACTCTAATAAATTACACTTTAAGGCTGAAGCCTGTGAGGGTGGGCATTCTTTTTATATGTGCTTTTAGAAATAATGACACTACGTTTTGTTTTTCTAGTACACCGCTCAGCAGCGCCACCTGGCTGAACATCAGAACTGCAGGGCAACTGACAGGTAACTAACAGGCTTTTCTCACCAGGGTAACTATCTACTCTCCGTGCATTACTACACTTTAAGGATAAAAAATAAAACTTGAAGTATGCCTCATCAACGTCTTGTTTTAGTCTCGATGCAATCTCTTTTCACCTACATGTAACATTAACTACACCTTTGAATTACTTACTAATTTTGTGTGTGCAATTTCAAGCGTTTTTACATTGCTTCTGTACATTTGGACTGCGCTATTTTCGAGGCTCCAGACATTTTGCGATTTCGATCTGCTACCATCTGAAGATGCAGAGGTGTTGTGTATGGATGTCCAGTGTCCCCATAATTTTACACATGATCATCTTTTTGTGAACTGGCTCTTGCGCTACCAGGATGAGCGACAGCAGAGTGAGTGTACTAGTATTTTCATAACCATTTTCATAAATAAGAAGGGAAATTACTACATACTACATTGTATTTTATTATGGAACTTGAAATTCCATGCAGTAAAACATGGGAACGTGAAAGTGTGATCTTATTGTATGGTTCATATAAAATTCTGTCAATAATAAGCGTGAAAACTAGGGTAAATACATGTAACAGTTACAATAGTTAATTCAAGCTTTCCTACACTTTCAAACACATTGCTTAACTGTAACTGGAAGATACATGTAAGTTGATGTAACGCAATACTTTTTCTCACATTTTCTCACATGCACTATGCAGATTTAAGTTGCACTTCATGACAAGGGTTAAATGGGTGCTTTCTCTGCTTCTTTGATGACTTGTATACTAATTCTAAATTTAAAGCGTTATCCAAATGTTATCAGACTATTATAAACGTATGCTACAAATCTCTTTACAGGACCTGGAGGCAATTGAAAAGTTTTACACAGGTCTGTTCACAGCAGCATTCAGCACCAAGGACAGGGTTACGCCCAGGATGATATAAGGTAATGTAGCAATTGTTTTTTACAGGGTCTAGAGTCACTAGATATGTTTTATACAGTAGAACAGGTCTGTTAATAACAGATGGCAGTCAGCACCAAGGACAGGCTCATTTTAGGTTGTTATGCATGTGTGTTGCATGCCTAATTCTAATTGGTACTGAAAAACTAAAAAAAGTTCTTTTTCAAAGAAGTATCAAGTATCAAGTTAAAATTATTTCATTTGGTCATTCCATAAACTGTCCTGAGATCCTTTCATAAAACTCACATCTTTAAAATCATGAAAAATACAAAACTACAAATGTAGTTTAAAATCTATCAAACACCATACATAAGGAAGGCTATGATGACGCGATACAAGAAGACAACAGTGTGACAAGATGAGCACAATTGCATAGTAGATATTACCTTAGTAATTGGACTTAATCATCTACCAATCATCTTCATTGGATGAATCTATGGATTAAAACATGTGACACTGGGCATGAGAAGTATTGATCACAATAACTGGAAGGAATGACAATGTTATTGAAATTCACAAATGTACCAAAACAGAAAGGACATCAAATAATAACTTCAAACATAACAGCCTAAAGCAGCAAACATGCACCTGTAACTATCAGCATTCATTATAATTTTCAACAATGTTGACATTTTTCACTACAATAAAATCAGTACAAAATTTCCACCACAAAGGTTATATTAGTAGAAATTCGAAAGAACACTTCAGTTTGTTCCCTAAACTGCATATTTCTATCATGAACAGTATTGTCTGAACATGTAGAGTATCATCAATAGTATTCCCTTTTCCTGTTTAAATTCAGTTCTTCTGCATCATACACTCTGGTTATTGACATGAATTTCAAATAATCATTAGATTAGAATGCACTAAAAACAAGGAGACTGATACACACAACGATTACAAAACAGGAGCTTTTGACACAAGCAAAGTTGATATCAACATAATTTCCCCTTAGCCAATAGATGCACTGCTTTGTTTTCAAATATCTCTGATGGCTTCTCACTGGGTGAGAGCACTATGTTGACCATCGCCTTGGCGACAGTTTCCACGGGGCAGGTCATGACGGTGGGAGCGATGTACTTGAGGGGGGCTAGCACTTTACGTGCGAACCACTCCCCTGGCCTGCTCTCCTTACGGTCCACCATCAGAACCCTGAGGAGGAAGTCACAAAATCACAAACATTGACTGATGTCAGAATGTCAGAAATAGTTCTGGTCCAAGTGCTGCCTCCTTGCATTCAAAATTAGTCTAAAATGCACTTACTCCTATGAGAGTTTGGGGTGATGTTTGTGAAAACCGTTAGATTTCCGTAAAATTCAAATGTGATCTAAGCCATGTTGCCAGAAATACAGCTTATATGCTATACACATCAGGGCCTTTTGTAACCAAAGTATTTACCTAAAGTAGTTATTCATTATTACATATTTAGTTAAGAAGAGTGTAACTTACCCTGGCCTGAAGATAGACAGCTTGTCAAACCCCACATCTGCACACTCAGCTTCTACTTCTCCCTGTGGATAGATACAGCAATAGACAAGAATTGTTATCATCTACTGTAGTTGTAGTAGCAGTAGCAATAGTAGAAATCATTTCAGTGCTGTTCAACGAAGGTTCTCTAAAATATCTTAACACACCTGTCAAACATGTTGGATTAGAACATTGAAAGTATATGATAGGTTCTTAATTTTTTTGCTTGTAATTTTGCAATTGCAGCCACTAGTTTTAAACTCTAGGCCCCTCTCCCCTGAGCCTCCCATGCATAGTTTTTTGTTCTTACCTTGACTCTAGGGTAGAGGAAACTGGAATTCTTGTTTGCTCCTTGTGAGGACTGCAGGACAAAGTGACCACAGCCTCCCTCCTTAGCCAGCTTTGCAGTCGTCATCACATAGTCATGGTCTACTCTCTTAAACCCCTCCTATAGTCAAAAACAAGGACAAAATAGAAATGATGAAGTAAAATTATTTGTCTTCTTTGCAAGACTATCCTTTCTGGGCCTCAAGGGTGTGCATGGGGGTTTGGTCTAACAGGAAGAAGGTTAAACCACTCACCACTCCTGACTTTCCCCTGGTCGTCCCCAGACAGCAGAACCCAACACTGTGTCCCTTGAACAAGTCTGCATGGTCTTCCAACTTCTCATAGTCAACCACTTTCTGCTCCTGATATACATAACAAGGCATAATAAGACGTGTGAGACTGTATATGCTAAGAAACAAATTGAGCCAAGTTCAACATGCAATTGAAGACTTCAGAAATGACTTCATTTCAGTTCAAAAAATTTTAAAACATCTCAAGATTTTGGAAGAACCGAGGAAACTTAAACTACCACTTACGAGTTTATTGTACTTCTCCCCTTCATAGTTGAGTTCCCTTCGACCAATCAGGACCACCTTCTGGAAGATGTTCCGGTTCACAAGTTCCTCCACCAATACCTTCCCAGTTTCCCCAGTATATCCCACCACAAAGGCTGTCTGATTGGTTGATCTGAACTCCTCTTCCTTTCCTGGAGCTGCCTCAGCCATTCTGTGGAATATTCATATCAAATTATGTTTAATACTTGACAAAGGGGTGCTTAATACTTGACAGAGGGGTAATGAAATAAAGAATGACTTTGTAGTTTGTTGCAAATCTAAATGTGTCCTTGACCTAACTAAGCTTTGGGCTAGAGGTCTTAATGTTTTGGCAAGTTTTAAAATGCTGATGACAGTCCAGATAATATTCTTTTTGGGCGGAACTAACTATACAGTCATATTAAAATGAAATTTGCATTGTCATCATGAACTTTGGTGAACTACACAACTGTATTGTCTTTGTATTGGATACTGAGTACTGAACAGTAAATAATGCAGTGCATTTGAAGTACTGAATGATCATTTGTCTACACAAAGCATACCTGCAAATTTCTCGTTGTCTTTCAATCGGAGTCACCTCAAGCCAGGCTATCAGGATTCCTAAGAAAGCCACAAATCCGGCGAAAACTGTGGCTCCGATGTGAAACATGGGACTGGGGAAGACCCTGCTATACCGGAAGTGGCCGCAGGTGTCGTGAACCAGGATGGAGCGTCAGGCGTCACATGATGGCCGTTGTGTCTATTGTGCACCCTCCTTAATATTGTCAATATTTATTGAGAAAATGATTCTGTATGTGCAAACAGGCTCTAAAACATTATACAGAACAATATAAAAAATAGTTCATTAGAACCTAATGATCAGTGTTGCTTTATGTGTGTGAGATTATAACATATAATTTAAAAGATATTACTATCTGTAAGGGGGGTGTAGAATTGGTGGAACAGCAGATTCCTGGGTTAGCCGACATGGCGGCCTAGCGGTGTAGGAAGGAGATGGATGTTTTGGACACGATTTCTGCTATTTTTCAGCCGATCTAGCCGCTTTTGGTGCATCTAGAAAGAGAGGTAGGATTTTGACGTTTTATCGATTTGTTATCAAATATTTTTAGCGCCGATCTGCGAAGTGATCCGCCATTAATCTGCGTGGATTTTACCGCTCGATCGTCTGCTGGTCGCGTGACACATCTATAGTAGCGGTGTCAAAGTAGCAATTTGTTAGTCCTTGTCTATGATTAAGGTATTTCTTGGGCCACAATTAAGGGCATTTTCGTGTAAAAAATGGTCGCTACCTTTTCCTAGACGTCTGCGACCTTACAGGTGTCACATTTTTGTCGTGATGATCAAGATATACCAGAAGTCAACTGTCATTTTCTACGCTAGAAAAAGGCAACAAAAACAAGATTGCAACACAAAAACAAATCGGCAACTTTCTCTTCGCGACAGAATACGAGATAATTTTCTCTCCAGAAAAACATTCAATTTACCGAGGGACTAATTCTACTGCGTGGAAGAATATTGGATTATGTAGATTGATTTTGGATATACCTGCATTTCGGGACGGCCCGCTAGTAATCTCTCGGGAGACATAAATTTGCAAAATAGGGTTTGTGCGTGATGTTTATCGGGGATACGTTCAATAATGATGAATTATTAATGAAGCTGTCCCCTCCTCCAGCCGTTTGACCAAATTTGGTATGATGTTCATATGACTCAGATACGATGAGACCATCCGTACCTTTCCCGAAAATAATCACACCTGGAAAAAATGCCCAGGACTTTTGTTGGTGCTTTAATTTCCTGAAATGTATGCTACAGAAAGTGTCTTTCTTTACTTATGGCATAACCTGCAGAAAATCATATTACAGAAGTTTTTATTTGTTTATTTTAATGACAGGTTGTTGGCAAAAGCCCAGCTATACCTGTCAAATTGTCAAGTTGTAGTGTAAACTTGTTTGTTATATGTGCAGTTGATTCATTCCCTCCATTGCCCATGATTGTATAAACGTGTTTCCTTATAATTTAAGTCATCAAACAAAGTTTATTGCCAGAATGAATGTGTATAATCTAGGAACTAAGATTTAAAGCACATATTACTCATTTGTATGTGATTGCTACTTGTTAAGTTGAAGGTTCCAACAGGTGTTGTTAATTCATACCTCACTGCCTTGCACGCTAAGGAGTGATGATGTCACTTGTACTATATTTAGCCCTGACTCACCCCTCCCAGTACAAGTTGTGCCTTTTGTTTGTCTGGTCGTCAGGTTACAATGTTTACAAACAGTGGTCTTCCTCTAGAGTCTTACCCCCTGATTTCTTCTCCAAAGGGACGCTGTGGCCTATTTTCTTTGGCAGTTACACATTGATTTTTGCACCTTTACCAGAAACGTTTGAGTGTGAAAAGTTGGTTGACCTATCTCAGCCTTATCACATTTCCATTTGAGGGAGGTTTGGCATTTCATGTGACATTGTGAGCAACACCTTTGTCCTTTTGACTGCTAGGCTGGCACGAAAGTCTCAATGTCTACAAATTTTATCATCTTTTGACAAAGGTTGTCATCATTATCATATCTAGGTAATAACTTCAATGAAGATCAATGATTTTCGCAGTCCATGTACTAGTATCATTTCAGCTACCAAGCCTGAGCTACCATAACACAAGTGTGCATCATACTAATATACAAGCTTGATCAGATTTGAGGTGTTGTCTTGAAAGCTTGTCACCCTCCCCAAGAAGGTCATGTTTTTGGTAGTGTTCGTGTGTGTATGTCTGTCAACAATTACATGATAACTTTTGAGATGGCTTAGATAATAGAGATGTAATAGTATTGTCTCAATATTTGGTGGGTAGATCTTGATAAGACCTAAAAATGATTTTGGTCCACCTGGCAGCTTTGTATGGTACTGCAGTGGAACTTAAAAGGTTTTTATATCTCGTGATCTTGACATGCTAGGGTCGACCCGGTCATGAATTTTGGGTTAATGCTCAGTATCATTTGGCAAGGGTATGAGGTTGTGGAACTCTAGTTTCTGCAAATAGACAAGTTTTTATTGGTAAACCAGATACTAGATAGTTAGTGAGTGAGTGTGAGTGAGTGTGGTTTTAGACTTTGTTCCCTGCACCTCACGTCCAGGTTGTTTGCTCTACCTTAGAAGGAGCTGTGGCTCATGTGCAAAACAAATACCAGAGACCTTTGCCTGTTCTGCAGTGAGTCACGTTCCACCTGAGGGTAGGAAAAGTGTAGGTTTGGTTCCCTCTGGATGAAAGCCAAGGTCACAGTGGTAGCAATGGGCATGGGAAAAGCACCTAATGCAGCACAGATGGTGGGGAAGTAAACTGGCAATAGTTGTGGTTACAGTTGGTATGTAGCTGGGGGACTATGTTTAGTACATGTCATCGTGCCCAGTCAGTGTGGATCATACATGAGGTGCAGCAGGCAATAAGGTAACTGCACGCATGATTTTGGCCTGGATTTGACATAATGACAGTTTACTGTTGCCAATCTAGGTAGTCGTATATTTGAGAATAATATATATGATACTTTTTTTTTTACATCTTGATCAAGACTACAGGACCCCTTAGAATTGTCATACCTCTTGTGCCTGAACATGATGTTTCATCATACAAAATTGAGACAATGGGAAAAAATTCAGGCTGGCTAGAACACTATACCACACCCATGAGGAAATGAGAACATTCCATTTTTTAACACAGGTACAGTATTGTAATCATGGTTACCTCAGTAATACCATAATGGTGACGTTTAGCGTCTGACACTGAGGTGAGTGTATGGTCATTTTTAGACTCTTCCGGGGGAATCCCCAGGTTTGTCTATTGTGTTCGCTCAGCAGTGTGTGACAGTAGGTGCCGGTCTGGTCTCGTGCAGATTACGTGTTCATTTTACAGGTGGAGTGTGTCGGCATGAAGAGGTAAGAGCAAGCAATTTGATAAATTCATAGCTGCTCACATATCTGAGGGGAATAGAAACTCAATATATGGTACCGACTGGTATATGAAAAGATAAGGTGACCAACTGATATGGTCAGGATAACCTGACTTGCTCTCCAAGCAGGGGTTTAGGCTTTGGTGCATGTTTTATGCGTTTTCAGGCATTTTATCACGCTTCCTTTTTTGCACAGTGGTATCATTTTTTTTTACACCTGGCAAATGGTAAGTGCCTTATTTGCAGGCCAATTTGAAAAGGTTATGAAAAGATCTGCTTGACTGAACACTTGAGTTGAGGTACATGTATCAGTATTCAGTAGACTTACCTTTATACTATAGTTGTATTACTAGCATCCCAAATCATCTTTTGTACAACGTCAAGACTCATGTACCTTCCTGTCCATGACTTTGTTCATATATGTAACATTCTAGTGTAGTTTATTATTTTTGGAGAGTTATTTAGACAACAGGAAGAAGACGGCTTTGTTGGATCTTTGAGATTTTTTGTTTAATTAGACTCTCTCATGACGGAAATTTTGTTTTTTTATGAGTTATTTATGCAGATGTAAACAGGAACAGGAAGATGTCAGCATTAGTGGGTCGTTCAGACCTTTGTGTAATTAATCTCACGTTTTATGTAAATAGCTTAGACTTTTAGAGTTATTTATGTAGATGTAAGCAGGAAGTCTGCAGATCATGTTCAAGCCTGCAGTGTCTGTATAGTGTAGCAGTTTCCATGTAAATATAACAAGTTGGCTAGTTTTCAGGCATGGTGGTGTTACTCTGTGCTAATGTAATGGTAGAAGCAAAAATGTAACATGACCCCAAGAATGAAGACTGCCTTCATGTTGTTATTTCCTGGGTTATTTCTGACTGACACTTCAGTTCATTGACGCTCGTTCTAAGATTGGAAATGTGGAAGAAAAAATGAAAGATCAGGAAAGATCAGATGAAAAGAATTCCTGTAGATAGTAAAGACATCACATTTGAATTTACCTTAACGTTACATGTATGATGTAGTACAAAATAGCCTTGAAAATGGAACAGTTACTGAATATTCAAAACAACCAACTTCTACAAATGATCTGGTTACATTTTACAATACAAAATTACAAGTAGCGAATTATGGCAGTTTTAACGTGGCATAAATGTAAATGTGTATAAGGCCACACCAATTTAATTTCTTGGTTAACGGATTTTTCTTGAAAAATAATAGAGCGGGCGGGCGAAAAAATAAAAATAAAAACAGGCCTAGGCATCGTATTATGGCTCAAAATGGTACGTTAGGAGCCATGAAGTCAACACACCAGGCTGGTTCAAAATTTAAACAAAGAATTTTGAACTTTTAATGATACAATTGCAATGAAAGATGGAATGACTGTAAAAACGAGGGTGAAAAGGACTGTTTTCAACTGTTCAGGGCAAAATATGAGCATTTTGCAGTTGATTCTGGATTTTTATTTTTATTTGTAAATCAGAAAAAAATGAAGCGGCGAATCCGTTAACCAAGAAATTAAATTGGTGTGGCCTAAGATGTTCTTTTAGTATCAAAGTATATACATGTATATCAAAGCTATGTTGCTTTGCAGGCATTTCTTCTGGTCTTGGACATCTGTATGTGCATTCGATTGACCTAGAAACTTGCCAGTACATTTGGACCTTATAAATATATCTTACAGGGGAGAATCCGAAATCCTTTTTGTGGTGAACAAAATGTACATCAAAGCAATATATTGCTTTGCAGGCTTTTCTGCTGGCCTTGGACATCTATATGTGCATACGATTGACCTAGAAACTTGCCAGTACATTTGGACCATGAAGCTACTGTATCTTGTTGACCTATTTCTCTGGGCAATAACGCATACATGTACATTATCACACCTACTGAAGTTAGCTCCTATCAGTTTGTATCAGTGTCACCCAGACCAGTAATGAGACAAGGATTAACTGTCCATGCTTCTGAGATTTGCTGTATAATTACATTTTGGTGGAATCATTTTTTTTTGCAAGAGGACACTTGGTACAAGTTATATTTGTGCATCTTCTTAAATAGATTAAAAAAAAGAGGACACTTATATGATATAAGAAGTAGAGGTCAGTGGAATTTTATTGTTAGATTAGTATTAAATCGGTACAAGTTATATTTGTGCATCTTCATAAATAGATTGTGTAACCTTTCTAATATTGGACAAATCTTTGAAATATCCTGTCAGGGTTGGTTTGTCCTGGCAGGGCTTGAAATAATTTTTTTTTTTTTCAAACTTGTAATGTTTTTTTAAACAAGCTAACTGTTCTAAATATTGTACAGATTACTGAGCTTTACTAGTTAGACTCTACATGTGTGTACATGAACATACTTTGTCTAAAATCATATGGCAACCTTGGCATATGAGAAAGCACCCACCATAGTGAAGAAGCTGACATGGATGTGACATGATTATTGACTAGTGTGGGGGTGTGGCAATTTGCCATGTAATGCAGGGAATATTGAATTCCTGTGTTTGACCGATCACTGCAGTGATACACCATGAATTTCTATTGCTTCTATTGAACTGCAGATTATGCTTAGTTCGAATGTCTCCTAGATTCTTCCATAGCACGAAAGAGAGACCATCCCAATTATACTGCCAGCATAAGATTTGCATGCTTGGTTTGTAACTGTAATTTCATCTACACATGAACATTTATGTTTACCATAGCTATCAAGTTAGGGAGTAGGTTCTTGATAATATAGTAGATAACAGTAAAGGTACAAAACATATAATTTTCTGTGCACTTGTTTCGTTCTCTGAACGGGGGTTAGAAACCCTATTCTTGCTATAGCTCTACTTTCTCATCATAAAACGTAGTAATTTAGACTTAACAAAAAATTTTCCCATTATTCTTGAAAGGCCAGAATTAAGCTGAAAAAAGAGTTAGACCTTATAGAGGGTCAAAGTCTCACAGTTTCTGATTTCTTGGAAGGTGATGTTTGCTGTTGTAAGATGCCACCTTGCAAGTTAGCACAGTACTGCAGCCTCAGCCTGCTACTCATCCTGATATCCTTATCAATGGTATGTTGTACATCCTTGAGGGATTATTTAACAGAGGGTTCCTCAAAGTCATGGCTGCTAAAGTGCCGTCTTACTTACGCAGGTTGTCTGCAAGTGCGTAAATGTGACGTCAATATCTAACATTAGTATTCGTGACACAAAGCGACGTAATTGTCTATCAACGTTTCGTTCCGTTACTCTTACATACAAATTTTGAACCAAAGTCACCTCTGCAGCTGAAGGAATGCTCTGAATTCCAATTATTGATCATGTAACAACTTAAGAAACAGAATACCTGCATATTTAATTGTAAATGTATATTGTTTGGCTCCATGGTAGGTAATAAACCACATAAAAAGATAATGATTTTTAGTTTGATGTTTTATTCTTTTACTATTATGTATCATAAATTTCCAATATCATTATGACAAAAGGTCTTAGGAATGGATTATATTTTCTATAAATGTTCTCCCCCAAAAGTTGCCAATACCGTTATTACCAAAGGTCTTATATTCCATGAGTGTCACAAAATCTATGCCATTCCAGCTTTGGCGGTCACACAGCTGCAGCTCTGTCAATACTGATAATTCTAATCCCCGATCAATTTGGGTATGACGCCAGCAAGGGTCAGCCAAATTACAGGCTGCGTGCCCGTGCATGCATAATACATGAGGTCTGCACAATGCAATAAACCCGTACTGGAAGATAACTCAACCTGAGGAAACCGTGCGCATCTAAATTCCTCTCCCTCATGTGACAATTGACGTCAATACTTCTGTATTCTAGTCTTGTAGTGACTTCCGAGGTCTCTGAATGCAGAGTGGACCAGTTGACGTCAAGTTTTATGTATTCTAGTCTCGTATATGCTACGTGCAGGTCCATACATGCGTCAGAAGTGGAATGGCCTGTGCTGGACCCCTTTGATTGAGCACGCTGGGCTGCAGCATGCATTAATGATGGAACGGTGTGGAGTTTTTGACGTCAGTAGAGGCTGGGTTTTATAATGACACTAAGCCGTTCATGATAGTGTTGGTTAAAAAACTTGCACCGTAGAGATGATAAAAAGGTAAAGTAAGAGGATACCGGACGAAAAAGGTAATATAATTGCACTGACTTTTAATCAGTTTCTTTTCAGAATACTAATTTCTAATAAATTGAGGATAGTGTTCAGAGGAGTTGATTGTGCAAAACTCACAGTATTCCCTTTGCCCTACTTTTGCTTGGCATCTTTACAAGTTCAATGATACATTTCACATCCTGGAGGCTGTTAGGAAGATCTATAAGATGATACTTGTGGAATAGAGAAGACATGATTATGATCTTGCTCCCTTTTTTACTGTAGTGCAGGTAAAACGTGTCTTCGGGGCTTGAAGCAATTTTCAATGTTGTCTGCAACAGTGCAAGTATGCAGAAAAAAATATTTGGAGCCCTGAATGGACAACCATGCAAACTAAGCTAACCTTTTTCATGAATTATTTAACGATATTGTATACTAAAAGGAGGGCCCCCTCCATGGACTCAATTCAGTTCACAGTCTCATGCCTGGAAGGAGGTTCTTTATACCACTAGGGCCTCCCTCAACCAGTTAATTAACAAATTATGGAAATGTTGAAGAAAAGATACACAAGATTTATCTTCATTTGGATATCGATATGGAATCAAACAGCATGTTAGAAATGTTAGCGGAAGGAAAGCCACATGTTCATTGCAGTCAGGAATTCAGCACCATGGACAGGTCATGTCATTTTCTGCCATCTTTATTTTAAAGCTGTACATTCATGTAGTTGTATCATGATAGCTTTTTACTGGTGTTTAGGGGATGTTATTGTTATGTTCTTGTATATTGTTCATGTTAGTCAAACATTCTGATAAACATATTTATAGTATATACAAATGATTTGTATTTTGAGTTTTGATAATAATGAATGTATTTACATATTACCATTATTTTGGCCACTGAACTTTGGATATGACTTTTATTCAGTTGAATCCAGTAGAAAAAGTACAAAACTACACATGGAAAAGATTGATTGAATGAGTGTTATGTCTGGCTATATAAAGACCACTTTGCTGCAGTGCAGCATTATTCAATTTGTGCAGTACGCAGTGAAGTAGTAATGCACGTAACCCCTGAAACATTTTATAAGAAAATCCTTGTATCACCTTGTGCTCACCTTATTCTGGCTAAATATCTCTCTCCACATGACCTTTGCCGGGAAATTACTTGTCCGGAAATTTGCTGCAGTATACTGCAATCGGAGCCATTTACGGTGATGTATTCTGTGGGACTTTGTTGCCTAATCTTTGTGCCCCGCATTGACGTCACAGGCATCTACGCATCATTTTCAATTTCTATTCATAAGCATCCGTGGGGCTCTCGGGGGAATCCGCGCCGCTAAACTGGGCGCCGCGCACGATTTCCAACCGAGGGTGGGAAAATCTGCCCGAATTGAGGCAGTGCCAAACTCCAGTCATTCCGAACTACTGAGGAATATCTCCCAGTAGGACATCCTACCAGGGAGTTTGTTTTCATTTCAGCTTTATTTTGTGTTGTGAATAGATAATGTAAATTGTAACACATAATTTGCAGAAAAAAGCTATTTTGTGAAAATAATTTGCATTAAACTTTGATGTAAAGCTTTCAATTGTGGGTAACTTATAAGAAAGTTATACTGTTGTAGATTTGTTACATCTTACCAATGAAGCTCACAACTTGCTGCGTCTTAGAATCAACGGTCAACCACAGACAGTCATTTATTTATATGTTATGAAAATCAGAATCGAAAGTGTGCTACTTGTCAACAATATTATATATATACTAGTTGAAAACAACAAAGAATTTCATATTAATTTGCATATTAATGTGCAAATGGACAGGTATTCAGGAAAATTGGCTTGAAAAAGTTCCCCATGACATAATTATTGGTTTCCAATGGTCATGATGCTTTTCTGAGTAACTCAGAACTGTATGTAAGGGACGTCCCATGCAGAGAATACAAAGTACTTTTATATGCCTCTATTTAACATGCAGATAGTGTTTGCCATTTACATGTGTAGCGGAAACAAAGCCCTTCATTAGCTAGAGGATATGTTTATCAATATAGTAGATCTCCAGCTAAAGAAGTTTGTGCACTTATAATTACCTGCATACATTACAAGTACTTATCTAGAAATCTCTTTGAAATTAGATATACATGATCATCATAGTTAAGATTTTTCTTCTGGTGGTTTTATTTTAAGTGTGAGTTTTGCAAGATCAGATATTTTTTGCTTGTATCTGTGATAGTCTTAATTGATAAATGTTAGCATTACTATGCATGGCTGTTAAAAAGCTTTGTTATTCATTTTGCCAACACTGCACAAATGTATACATTCACAGAACAGTAATTGTAAGCAAAAGTGATCCTTGATTTGATTATGGTATTTGATTTTTTCCTCTGGCAAGTTGCCTTTTGTATATGATTTGTCATTTCTACATATATTAGTATTACTACGTTTGTTCAATTTCATGTGCATGTTTTTCCTAAGTTCTGCATACATGTATAGTTATAATTTATTTTATTTCATGGCCTTTTGCAATATCTACATTTTGATATTACTTTGCTGCAATATTTTTGATTGCATGCACCAAAATCACATTGCCTGGAATCGTTATTTTTGCTGTAATGTTATCGCATCTTTTCCTAACGACTTTAATGGAAAAGTAACCCAATTCATTAGGACGAGTGCATAAAAGAGGCTTTGTTTCTGATTGAGTTTTCTTGGTATAAAAAACAAATCATATCAACTGTAAGATTCTGAATTGACATGTTTTTGAAATAGCAGAATATAATTATTGCCTTTCCCTTGATTTTTGCCACTGAGACTTGCAAATGATAATGAACATCAGTTGAATACAAGGCCAACTGCATTCGGAACTAGAATTACTAATGCAATTATACTGAGCCTGCTTTGTTGTAGATTGGATTAAAGATGGTCATTTACCATCAGAGTTCATTGTCAAGTATACAGTTATCTTTATGTAATATTACTGTCATCGTGTTTAATCATGCTGTACAGAAATGTCGTCTGTCATAATGTAATTTATGGCTACTCTTACTAACTGTTGGTTTGGATTATGTTTGGGATGAAAGTCGATATTATCTGCTCAATTTTCATAACATACCCCGCTTGTTGTATTACACTTGCATGTAACCCTGAACAGTTACATGTATATGTCGGTATACAGATGTATCCTATGATTATGAAGTATGAGGGAAATTTGAGGGATAAATTACAGTCAAGGGATTCTGTGTACTGATTGTTTTGGCTCAGCAAAGTTCATGCCCAATATTTTCAAGACTTGATTGAGGATTGCTACAAATAGAAAGCACAGGTAGCACTTAGCAACCTGAAGTCTGACCCAGGTTGCCTGCCAGTGTGCAACCTTGGCTGCCAGAAAAACTAAAGCAGGTTGCCCTATGTGTAACCTCGTCTGCTGAAAAACCCTGATTCAGTACACAGCTGTCTTCCGGTTCAGGGAGGAGTCATCCCACTTCCACATTCCTGGCTGTTATTTTGGATATCGGGGGTGTTCCTTACCGTCTACGTGTGACCCGACTGCTATATGGTTAGCCACAGCGGAAGTAGCCACAATTTGTGGGTCAAAGTGTATACATGTATATGGAATTGTCATATACAGACAGATTTGGTGACAGTTTCAGTTTTCCTTGAGGCAATACTGGTAAAAAGGGATTTTTGTGTAGTTTAAACTTGTGAAAACTACAATACCATTTCTAAATATACAGTTACTGTAGTGTGCACAGTTAACTTATAAAGCAGTAACTGCAAAGATCTACATGTACATGCAAAATGGAGGCCAAAGAGTCATTGACAGAAGTAGTGAATGTGTGTTGATTTTGTAAGGAAAATGAAGAAGCCATGTAGCATACTGATACCACACACACACGAGTGGGCGTTTCTTTCCCCAAGCAGAATGAACCATCTGAAATATTGATAAAGATAGACAACATAGGGTGCATCTGCTGGAGCTAATGTAGTCAGGGCTTTTAGCAGGCGTCTCTTTTTATGCACATTTGTGCCTGTCAGTCATCTGAATGAGTTCTTATGAATGGTGGCCAAATTACACCCAGTCACGCCACTAACATCACTCACTGCCTGTGATTTTCTACTTTAGGCTATCGTTAATTTTTACCTTCTCAACACAGAAGGCCAAGGTAAACCAAGCACAAACATTGGCACAGAAATAACGGCAGATTGTTGATCAGGCGCCATAAAAAAATGCCGCCATGTGACCTTTATGACGACCTCTGGTGAGAGAGTAAAACTGAGTGGACCAGGTGACACATACCCTCCCTCCTATGTAATCACGTCCCATGTTAGTGCCTTCCCCTTAAAAATAACCCCATGAATGTTTATGGAACTGTGTGTTTATCTGCCCATTCAATCTGCTTGGCCCACTCGCGTAGGTAGGCTGGGGAAAGCTGGCTCTAGTGCTGATAAATATTTACAACGTAGGTGGCTTTTATGATCGGATTTGTTTATTGTAAACAGTTATACATTCAATTATTTCCATAATACGCTTGTTTGTTTGTTTGAATGAAGCTCAAATCGGCCTGCAGGCTGCTTTTCATTAAGGTCAAAATTTGAAGATGGTTTTGAGTATTAATACTTGGTGAGACTTCTGCGAGATATGGTAATATTGTTTTTCATCCATAGAAATGTACTGTATTGAAAATTTGAAGATGGTTTTGAGTGTTAATTTTTGGTAGACTTGTGTGAGATATGGTAATGTTGTTTTTCATACATAATGTTATCAACCATCTTATTACCACCTGCTCCCAGTGGGGATTGTAAATGAGAGTCAGTGGTTCCCCCTGGGCAATCCTGGGTTTCCATCCAGCCCTGTGTGCGCCTGTGATATATAATCCACCCATATACAGGGCAGGGAAGTAACAGCTGGCTTTGTGTGTGTTCTCTATATCCTTGTGGCCTGAGTTGCCGCCTTGCTTTGTGTCACTTGTACCCAACATCATTTGGAGGGGAAAGTAGATATGATGGAGTGAGTTTTGTCTCAATAACAACTTACAGGTATGATATTATTGATAGTGAGATGTTCTATTGTGACAAATTTGCATATTTATATGTATTGCATTTTATTATGGTGGTGCTGCAGATTATAGAAACGAAGGGTTATGATTTTACATGTATATGTATTTAAATTTTCCATGCTTCTTGTTGGCAGAGTTAAGAGATCCATTGAACTGAGGACATGATCTTTCGGGATATTATTTCAAAGTGACTGGTATTCATTTATTGCTTCGTAAGCCTGTTCATAAAACAACATGCCGCTTCATTTGTTGTTGCATAATGTAATACAAGCTGGTCATTTCAGAATGGTAGACCTTTTCATTTTTTGTTTCGTAGATTCCATTTGTGGTGGTTACACTATTGGACGTTGTATCAGGTGGCATATGAATTCATAAAAATGTTTCCATGAAGTCTTTTATTGCTATATATGGCCTCTTTTGGTCAGTATTGAGCATGGTAAAATACTTATTGCTGGCACTGAGATAAAAACCCTTGTTACTGAGTAACCTGACCATGTCCTGAAAGAGCCTGGAGGGGGAAATTAGGGTTCTGTAATCTGTAGAATAACAATCCTTGGAAGCCTTTTAGTGGCATCCTTGCACGAGGCACCAGACCACATAATCAGCCTTCACCTTGGACTGGTATTAGTCTGGATCTCAGGACAACGTGGCCTGGATGCCAGACCCAAAGCACACTGGACACAAAATATCTCAGTGTGCAAGATTCAAAGATCCAGCTGGGAGTTTTTAACCAATCATAGCAGAGGTGTAGAATTGCTTCCTGCTGTGCCACCAATGGGGCCTTACGCTCAGATACTGAGCGTTCGAGTGGCAGGTCTATCTGACCCTACCAGACCCAGGCTCACTGAGATATTTGTGTCCAGTGTGCTATGGGTCTGGAACCCAGGCTAAGGACAATGTGGCCAGCTGGCTTTGTCTGATAAAGTTAGTCTGGAATCAGGACGTGTGTGGAATCCTGTATTAAATTTGGGTACTAGTCTTGATGACTGGTGAGTTTGGACAGTTACCTTAGAAAGGTCAGTGAGCTCTTTTGCAGTTTGTGGGGACATTGGTTTGTCTAGATTTTTGGAATGGTTTCAAGTTTCTTGTTATACTGTTTATTTGTCTGATGTGGGGAAGGCATCCATGTTTGTATTTACATGTAGTTAGCACAAGCTTAGCTATAACATTGCTTTGGAATGGTACTGATGGCTTATTTGTTTGATTTATTTATCTATTTATTTATCCAATGCCAAAAAGTTGTGTCATTTTTGTTGTTGTTACTATAATACTTTTCATCAACAATGATGACAATATTACATTGATTGTCATTGTCTCTATTGGACTAAAAGAACCAAAGCATATTAAATGGTTTACTGCATTAAATTTTATGATTAGTGCTGCCTTTCCCCATGATTTACCTTCTAATTTGCATGTCATCACCTGTAAAGCTGAAAGAACCAATGCTGTTTTCCCTCATGCCCAGAACTGTTGCGACAACCCCTGCCTAAATCAGTGCTTTTCCATGTGTAATGGCAGGTGTTCTTTGGAACTTGATCCTGTGTCTTGCCTGGTGCCAGCATGTCTACGATCCCCCTGAGAGGATGCTCTCATCCCAGCTATGTAGACACCGGTGTCTGATCTTGTACAAGATACTTACATGTGCATAGGGTCTGTAGTGCATTGATGGTTGGACATCCAGGTAAACAAATATAGAATATGTCAGGTAATTTTAGTAACGCGGAAGAAGAGCAATTGATGTCATTCAAAACGTACAGAAATAATCTCTGCATTTTATCCAGTAGTAGAGTTTGAATTGTGTTGGAATAGCGTGGTAAGTCTGTGTTGTTTTTCCGTCCTGCAGGGCACAGCAGCTTGTAGTTGAGTGACGCGCTGGCCGCTCCTCCCACCTATGCACACAGAACCCGTCATGGCGGCCACGGCGGTTGCCGACCGACCGGACCACGCCATCCTGCACAAGGACTCGCCCATCGACAGCCGCAACGTCCCGTCCCACATGAACATTCTCACCAGTAACGACGTCAACGAGCGATGTAAGAGTCCCGGCGTACTCAGCACCAGCACTGACACCGAGAACTTCGCCAACAGGTAAGCTCCGCTTAAAATTTACATAAATATATAGTAGAGTGGATTCATTCCTCAAGCTAACTGACATCTTGCACATGCAGTCGTCCCTCAGTAACTAAGAGTAAGACATCTGAAGCCGCATAGTTCCTGTTTAGAACTTTTATTCAGCCTGACACTCTACTGAATACTACACATATTTACATAAATGATATTTTAACAGCAGTACAGTGTATGAATATAGCAATGTTGTATCAAGAGCTGGTATTCCATATCTTAGATACAGGTTATCAGACTTTGGTGAGTGACATTTTCTACCAATATTAAATGAAGACCCTTTGAACTGGTCCCTTTGAACCATGAAACTGCTGCAGGTATCCCCTTGGGTGTCTGGTCTCCATGGTAACCAAGGTTTGCCATGCTTGATTGGCGCCTCGATTTGTCTACCTGAAACCTCTGAGGACAGCTGTCAGATTAGGAAATCAGACAGGCAAAGTCCCTCCCTGCCAATCATGATGGGGTTAACGTCCATCTATGCCAATTGTATGATCACCGAGTCTAGTATATTTAAAACCCTTGAATTTATATATCATGATGTCCAAATACACATGTAGAGATAGTATTAGTATGCCCATTTATATGGCCATGCATGATAGTGGCTACTAGTGATTAGATAGTGATTGAAAAGGTATCAGTCTTTTTTTCTTTTGATAGACAGAGCTTTTAATTTTTAATGGCAGAGCTTAGGTGTTGGAAGGTAAGTCAGCACCAGGGACAGCGACCATTTCTGCACTTCTGATACTTTACTATACTGTGCTGGTTTACCATGCATATTGACCTCAGTTGATCTGGTAAAAAATCAGTGGGAGGATCAGTATTAGAAGCCTATTTACTAGTCACAGATGTATTCATCGTGATCCAAAATTCGTGTTTCACCCCCACGCAAGCTGCGTGTAGTTTTTATGAGAAATTCACTCACCACGGGTGGTGGGTGGATGGCAAGTTGATATGGAGATTCCTTATCAATGGCTGACATCTACCTGTATTTGTGTGGGATGGGGAAATTTTATCATTCTGACCCACATGCATGCGATATGTCAGTATACAGCTGCAGGTTTCTTGCATTACCATTTTGACAATCAGTACTTTACTACATAAGATAATTTGCAAGTAGTAGTATCCAGTCTTTGAACATACACTTTAGTGATAGTTTTTTTTATCTTTTGAAAAAGCAGTATTTATCAGTGGTTATGTAAGTGTCAATGAAGTGATATTGGAAAGAAAGAGATTCCCACATTTGTCATGTGTTCATCAACAGATCAGATGTCAAAGTGATCATGCCTATCTGTGCTTGTTACCATGACAACAGAGGTGCTTAACTGTACGGGTATGGGTGATGTGACCCCTGAGAGAACATGCGTGCTGATGTCTGTGATTATGGTATCACCTTTCCCCTATTTATCAGTATCCTTTAGCAAGTTGATTCCAGTTTAGAGCTAGTCCGTAAAGCATGAGTCTATTCAACCTTTTATTTGCAAAATGTAACATTACAAAGCTTTCAAATCCCCTGTGGTATATTTTGAAAAAATATCACCTTGTACCATATTTCTCTGTATATAAATGTTTTGCATGGTTTGTCCCACGCCATCCTTTCCTTTAGTAAGTACGGATGGTCTTTGTAGTCCCCAGTTAACCTTCCCAGTACCATGCCTGATTAGGATACCCAGTTCCAATCAGCTTTGACACTGAAAAGGTTAGGAAAGGTTAAGGTCACTGTCCTTTAAATTTCCAAACAAATTGGAAGCAGGGCAGGACAACTTCTGACGACCCCTGGTCACAACATGCATAAACTCACAATCATGTTGTATTTTTCAAGAGTTACCAGTCACGACTAAAGTCTATGATCGTGGTTGTTAGCACAATTGCTTTTTTCTTATCCTTGAATTCTGACACTAAACCATCTTACCAGAGCTCCCTTTTACATACCATGGGGTCACTGAAATCTGCGTAGCTGATTGAACAATTATGACAAATGCCACAATTGCATCCCCTGCATCCAGCTGCATTATCTTTCATAATGAAATCACGGGGCAGTGTCTACTCGGTTTGGAGAGACTCAAAATGCAATCTTCTCCAACTGCGATTCCATCCAGTCATATATAACGGAGCTGTAACCTTGTTACTGTCAAGTTTTACAAATGTATATGGACACGGATGGCATTAGTATGTGACGTTGGGAATGATTCGCTGATCTGTCGGCTATCCTTCTGTAAATGTCACGTTGGCTCTTCGTTGTGAGTGGGGTATGATGAGTTTTTTTCTGGACTTTGCTTCTTAATCTTTCATCTCTCTGAGCATGTGGTTGCTCGGTCCTGGCATGCCCTTGAAGAGAGCTTCAGAGTACAGCGTTATAGATCAAAGGTGCACTCAAATGGTTGGAGAGATGTTGATGTTGCTCGGGCCAAATGGTGGGAAATATTGCTGGTCATACTGATGTGTACAGAAAAGGATGCAGAAGACAAAATTGTGCCCAAAAGCAACTCTCAGCTTCCTGGTTTTAGAGATTTTTTTACTGATGTAAACTGTATCCTTGTTATATATTTTGTCTGGCAGTTACTTCTTTAACCGCATGACCGCAATGGAAAGATTTGAGCATCTCATTCATAAACAAAGGTTCAAATAAAAAACTGTCAGAAATAGTGTCTACGACGTGCAATATTAGTTTCTGCCACTGCAGTTTGATGAGAAATTATGTAACAGTCTACATGTATGTACCGCTGACTGTATAGAAATGGTTTGGAACATCGTACTAATTTTAAACCTTTGATTTTGAAAACTTTGATGTTGTTAGAGAATAAAGCTTAGTATCCTTTAACTTCTTCCATGAGGACTGTCTCTGTAACCACTACAGATTTAGTGCCAAAAGGCCATCTCAGCAGGCAGAGGGTTAACTTAATGCATCCACTGGTCAAGAAATTCCATTACACGTCTTAACGTGACAGTTGGCGTTAAGCAGATTTTGCGTTTTGATGGTATAAAAGAGGTAACGCTTGCCAACCACCCTGGTTTTATTGATCTAGGGGCCCATTTATCTGAGTAACGGCTTCTCCGCCACTTCATGCAGCCAAAAGATGAATGAAACGTCGTTAGATATTCCCCTCACGCCGCTATGCCATCGATTTGACGTCGGAATATTGAGGGCGGATTAATGGTCTCGTGACGTCAATACGCCCACGGGAAATAAGAAGGCAGCCTTTTTATAATATTGACAAGATAAGAGGAAGATAAATACTCGGTCACATGGTCGGGTAGAAGCCGTGGGATTGGCTGGCGTGTTGCAAGGCTTAGATCTCATGAATGCCAATTGAGGCGAGGGTTGTTGGTGGTTTTTATCACTGATGGTGCTGCCGACGGTTGTTTGTCTGCTATTAATGTAATAATTTTGACGGTTCTGATTCCGGTGTCAGCGTTTTTTTTTGGCCTGGCATGTTCCGGTCTCCGTGACAGCGCGGGAAACTGGCTGCTTCTTGTCCTGACACACCGGAGTTTGGCCTTGTTTGCATGTGTTCTAGTTGGGGGATTCCCCCACTCACGACGTCAAAATTCTTCCCAGGACTATGACCAAGCTTTCTGTGCGTAGCTGTCCGGACTGCCCCGGCAGCTGGTGAGTACGCTCTCTCGTTTTGTTTTTCTTCCCGTTTCGTAAGCGGTGTGGGAAATTTCTTCCCTTCCCGGGGTGCGTCTTGCTTGCGGTACGTGAGCGATATTTGCACAATATTGCTGAATGAAGTTGTTTTGCGGGAGCAGCTCCCCTCCTCCGGGTCGATATCTCATATCGAGTGGCTCAGAAACTCATTGCCATTGGCAATTGGTGTCAGCATTGACGTCAGAGTGGGGAGATTGATGGCACCACTACCCCATTGATGGCGGCAGGCAGCCCCTTTCCTGTGGGGTAATTCGCTCTGCCTGGTGTTCGCGCCCATTCATAAGGCAAGCCCATTCACAAAATGAAACTGGGGCCCAGGTCCTAGGCCAACTCTTGGAAAAGGCACTAGAACTTCATTTCTGGGAAACTATTTTCGTAGATTACAAAGTGGGATATTAAGAAAGTTCTCACAAAGTCTTATTCACAATATTCTTAATTGTGTATTATAAGAATAACTTTTTTGAGACATGAAAGTATGTTCTATTAAAACAATTCCTCAATTTATATTATAGACATTTTTCTTTGGAGGACAAGCTGCATGTATACTATTCCATATTTTTATTACACTGTATGTTGCAGTTGTGATTTTAACTGTTGGAAAGATATATTCTTGTACGCTATATATGTAATAAGTACATAAAGCAAACATAACATTTGTATTCAATTATGGAAACAAAAAGAAACAACAGTCAAGCCAACTGTGCCCAAATGAATAATTTACCAATTTCAAAGTTCATATCGATTAAATATTTATAGATGCATACCCATAATGCATTTTATGAACTTTCACATCTTGACTTTTTGATAATCTGGTTACGGGACAAAAATAACCTTTCAGTTCAGCCAGCTTAACATTTAAAATGTGGGAGTTTAACTTGACCTTACAAAAGGGTTTTACAATGTAACAAAATAACAAAGTTACATGTACATGTAGAAGGCCAACTTCAGGGGCAAGTGAGTGTGCAAAGCAATTTTTCTTCCAGTTGCTGTGATTTGTATATACACACTGAATAGTGAAAGACAAAAAGATTTTTATTGCACACTTTATCAAATGCTTATAACTATTTGTTCTCTACAACATGCATGAGTGTTGAGAAGTTTTATAATCTTTTATACCAACTGAGCTATGGCCAGGCAAGATAGATTTCAAATCATGTTTTCTATTTGCAGCAATTGCCAGACAATGTTGTGCTACTTTGCAGTATGAGAAACTTAGTAGTTTTCTTTCCAATTTCAACCTTAACTATATGGCCAGAAAGTATTAAATTATACTTTGACACATTTCTAGTCCAACACTTAAATCTTGTGTTTCTACAACTGAATATCCATCCCATACTCTAATTATTATACTTAACTTAAATAATTATGGTTTCAATCATATCACCTACATCTTTTTCTCAGAAACCCTTCCCACACATAAGCCCTTGTTTCCAATCTCCTATAGATGAAATATACACAATGTAGTCTTGATATCAGTGAAATATATAGTAGTGATTCTCTTGAATAACTGCATGTGGTGAATAGTTTGGTATTTTAGCGGGGAGCTGCTGGTTTGTTTAATAGTCCAGTGGGTTTCTGGTGGGTGGAATATCCAATATTGCATGCCCACGTCCTGCCAGCTCTGGTCCCGACTACCCTGACCAGGAATCCTGCGAGATCTGACTGCTGTGTGGGTGGTTTCTGCAGTTCAGAATATGCCAGTATGCTCAGGTAGTTTGATTCCAAGGTTAACCATTTCGTAGCCGATGGATTCTATTTTATTCCATTGTGCTTACCATTTTTACCTCCATGAAAAATGGAGGCATTGTTCCCTGTATGTAATTAAAACTTGGTATAAAATTCTTATCCATAAGACTTTAGTAGTAGTCTTTAGTATCCATTGAAGGTTGAACATTGACACAAGTAACATACGTTTTTCTGAATGAACAGAATAGGTGTTCACAGGAAGGTATATGCTAATTTTGGCCTTCATTCAGAAGTTTTATGCAGAGAAGTTATCGCACAGGAAATTGCCTCCACCCACGCAGGGTGCACCTTGGATCATGAAGTAGGTGTAGCATGTCGGAACATTGGTATGCAGGAGTTTTAATGCATTATCAATACCCGTTTCTCAATGGGATATTTCTCTGTCAGCCGAGCGGAATTCTGGCTGCGTCCTGACCTTGGATTAAACCGGGGATGTCGGAAGGGCAGCGCAATTGATTGCTTCTTTTTGGGGTTCATTCAGGACAAGTTCTGGAATTGAATTTGTGAGGCTTCCCTCAAGGTAGGATGTCGTTCCACAGGGTACAGCGGTGGAGAGAAGTAACTGAAGTTTTTTTTTTCATCATCATAGTTTAATTTTAGCTTCAGTAAAGCTACTTGAACCTGGCCCAGCATCCAGTATTTCCAGCAGGAGTTGAGTTAATACAAAATGGGATAGCAAAACAAAATTCTTCAGAAATAAGGAAAAGAGGAAATTTTCATTTTTGGTTCTGTAATTCTTATCCTGCAAGTTACAATGTATTATTGTAGAATGTCATAATGTATAGAGTGAGTCACAGATTTATTGCACATCTAGCATTGAATAATATTGAATGATATGTCAATATCCATTTTACCAGCACTGAGCTTGAACAATGTAGACATGCCAAACCTGATCAAAGGATGCATAGAATATTCAAACTAATATGAAATGAGAACAGTATCCTTGTAATGAAATAGTTCAAGTTCACTTATGTTCCTGTCATTTGTCAAATATAATATATAAAGGAAACATCCTGTTTTGCGATTTATGCATGGCTTCTAAGTTATGTCATATTTAATGCTTTACAATACATAATGACATTTAAGTCATTCTTAGTCACATCCTTATAGATAAGAAATAATGCATGACAAATAAAACAAAATGGAAAGAAAGCATCTTAAACTAATCAGGTAAAAAAGATGGACTGCCCGCAGTTGTGTTGGGTGCACATTGCATTGTAATCCGACAAAATGAATTGCTGTCATTTGAATAAGAAATATCTGTTAATGACATGCCATCTCACATAGCACACACTTAAGCCATCGCCCGCGTAGTTCCTCATATAATAGTTGCCATGGCAACACTGACATGAGAGATCTATGCCTTGGTAACACAAGGGAAATAATTTGCCCTGTGACCTTTTGGAAACCATGACACCTCACAAAACAAGTTCTTGAAAGGATAAGAATCCTTTCTACAACAGCCATGGTTTGGCGCTTCTGGATATGTGGGTATGTAAAAAAACTTGCGTTTCTACCAGCTGGATTGTTATGTAACATGTGCTCTATCAGTTGGGAATCTTGCAAATATGAAGCAAGGAGGCATATCATGTACAATGTATGTAATTAAGCAGGTATATATATAGACGTAGTTCTGTTTCTTCTTTCTTTAGACTAGAGCCAGTCCCTCTGAAATGGACATCATGTACAGTCAATATTTGAATCCTTGACATGGATCATACAATATGATATTTCTTAATATATGTGTGGGTGGTCAATATGTATGAGTTGTATGAATTCTATGCTTTGTATTATCAAGCACAGGTTGCTATTTCATGCAGTGGTCCCTGGAACTGGTTTAGTTAGTCCTTGTTGTTGCCTGTGGTTTGCAGTAACCTTTCATGTTGTATGTCTCCAAGGTCTAACCTTTAGATGAATGTACAGCGTAGTTGTGTTTCATCTCTATGGCTGTATAATATTCTTATGCCCTAGACGCAATTTTTTTCGAGGTAAAAATTGCAGAAATCTTCTTGTGTGATTCTTGAATGTTCGAAAAACTCAGCTACTAACATTGACTGTATCATTTGAAACCCTTTGCGGACTAGTTTCATTAATCTTTTTGTCCTCCATATGGTGATTAAGCTGGTCTGATCCAAGTTTGTGTCCACAAAGAATTGGTGAATGCTATTCTTGACCCTCCTGTAACTGCTTCTGTTTCCATCTGTTGGTTCTTACAGAAGCAATATTATATATGGACTAGAAGCTAGAATTATTCAGCTCTTGCAGGTTGTCTTGTGGTTAGAGTAACTCAGTTTTTAAATCAGAATCCAAAAGGTTCTGGGATAGTGGCATGCCCCATTGTTGTGTCCACTTGACAGGTATTTCCTGACTCTACACAGATGAAAATGCCAGCCCAAGCTTCTGATAGGGACATTCTCTTGGGCTGCCGTAAAGCTGAAGGTCTGGTGTTGAGGAGAGTTAAGGATCCCCACCATACTTATAAAAAGAGTAGGCCCGGTTCTTCCCGGAGTGAGTGGTTCAAACCTTGCCATCTGGTCTCACGTCTGACATCTTGAAGAGGTGATAGTCACCTGTCACCCAGTCCTTCCACAAATGTGGTAAATCTTCATGAAATAAGTATTCACAGCAATAATTGTTTCTGTCGTCTCTTGCAGTAAACTGTGCATAGAGGACAGCGATGAAACAGACCCGAACCGCAGCACCACGCCCTGCACGTCCCAGTGTGCACCTGGGGAGAAGTCCTCGTCCTCGGACAACGCGCAGAACGTGCAGCTGCAGTACACCGGCGCCAACCGCAGCGGCAGCTGGTTTGACGGGCTGCTGGGCTGCCTCAGGCCTGTCTGGACCATCATAGGGAAAGCTACCACCAACGAACTGAAAAATGGAGGTAGGTTGCAGTACAGCATATGTCTTCCATGTGACTCATGGTGCTGTCTTTGAAAAGTAAAGTTGAGTTACCATTTTACCAACAATCAAAGCTTAGTGTATTTGTGGCACTAGAAGAACAGTCTCATCACTATATTAATAGATTTTCATATAACTGTATTTTATGTGTTGGAACAAAGTTAAGAGCTCAATATACCATCGTCATAGTATCATGTAACATGTTGTGATATCTAATGATAGTGGTTAATTTTGTAGCTTACACATTTGGCTTAGTGTTGAACCATCCACCAAGAAAAACAGGAAAGACCATGATTCTGCTGCTTTTCAGAGTGCATTGTAAAGTTTGTATAAACCATATTCAGTAGATCATAACTGTTATAGTGAACATATTTTTATGTTCTACCTTTCATTTGATTTAAAAAAAAAAACTGATGCCCTTCATTTGATCTGTACAACTTACAGAAAAAGTTGACAATGATAAGTTTCATGTAGCGGTAGGTTGAGATAAACCCCCACTCTGACATCGCCCCTGTGTACAACTCCATGAGTTAAGGGATCAGCCCAAAGTGCTGGGCTGTCACACACACACACAACAAAAGAACCACATCACAATCTGCAAACTGATCCTCTGCGCATCATACATAATTAAACCCGTGACCAGCGCTGGGTTCTACAACGAGGCTTTGACGTCAATGGCTATTTATAACTGGGTATAAATCAATTAATGTTACAGCTCTCCTTTGTGCCTCCGAGTCAACCGAAAGTCAGCATGACAGAACCAATATGAGTAATGTGGAAGGAAATTCTGCATCACTTGAGTTAATAATGAGTTAACAATTCTACATGCCCTTGTGGACAGGAAATAAAATTTAACTATGTGCATACAAAATTGGTAATAAATTGACCACTGGCAGTCCATATAACAAACTGGATAGAAATGTAGACTATTCCTGACGTTTACAGAGTGGTTTTTCTACATCATATATCATGCATTAAATCAATTGTAGAATATTGAGTGCAGTGTACTAGCCAGCGTCCGTCTTTCCATCATTTGACTGAATTTTGCTGCTTATGAGATGCAGAAAGCAGCATTTCAGAGGGTCAAGATTTCAAAGTTTGGACCCCCCCTTAGGACTGGTGTGCCTTTGGCACTTGTCATAATGTTAAACAAAATTGAGATGACAGAAAAAATTTCAGGCTGGCTAGAACACTGATTGAGTGCCTTTCCCAATGTGTCTGTTAACTGTACAAAGTGTAACATTAGGTTTTTCTGTTAATGGCCGCCCATGATAATGATCATTCTGGCATACTCATTGACACCTGAGCAAAGTGAGGAAAGTTGTGTTAAGTGCCTTTCACAAGGGCACAAGGTTGGTGACATGGCAGGATTCAAACCCGGGACCTCTTGGTTCTGAGCTGAATGCTCTGCCGTTATGCCACACGACCCCACATTAGCAGAGTAAGTGTTTGAATGTTGGGTATGAATCCTGTGTTCTGTGGTCCATGAAGCAGGTTTTGTCTCTTACCCTTCCTCTGTTCCAGATGACTGGGAGATTCCGTTTGAGAACATCTGTAACCTGCAGTGGCTGGGGAGCGGAGCGCAGGGCGCCGTGTTCCTGGGAACGCTCAACGGGGAGAAGGTCGCCGTGAAGAAAGTTCGGGAGGAGACCGAGACAGAGATCAGACACCTGAGAAAACTCAACCATCCCAACATCATCAAGTTCAAGTACGTTGTAGACCATAACGTTCTGTATTCATGACTTTAGCCACAGTTACAGTTACAATTAGTCTACAGTTAAACCTTAATGTACAGTTAGTTGGCTGGAAATACTACCTTTATATGCAGGTTGGTGTAGGTAAAATTGGAGCTGTGCAGGTATGTCTACCTGCATCTAACCTGCACTGGTCCATGTACGGGGTTTATATGTCATGTGGGTGTATGTGGATTTTTATCTGCTGCATTGACTAATCAACTATATGTTGAAGTATGAAAAAAAATAATATTGATGGTTTCTGAACAGTTTTTACTTTGATCCATACTTTCTAAATTGGTGGTAAGTTGTGTAGGTAAAATTTGTCTGGTGCAGGTTATTTTCAGTCGTCAGTAGGCAGTAGTCAGTACACATTCTCATCTACCTCTCCTCCCCCCCCAGGGGTGTGTGTACGCAGGCTCCGTGTTACTGCATCATCATGGAGTACTGTCCTCAGGGCCAGCTGTACGAGAACATCCGCAGGGGGCTGGAGATCCCCCCCATGCGCATGGTGGAGTGGGCCAAGCAGATTGCCAGCGGCATGTACTACTTACACCAGCACAAGATCATCCACCGAGACCTCAAGTCACCCAAGTAAGCTCAATGTCGTTTTCTCATGTGTGTTTAAAGTCGTCACTTAAGTCATGAACATCAAAAGCAACAGTTATAACAGCAATGAAAATACCACAATGAAGACAGAAACAGATGCTTACACATGACGTTAAACCTTGATACTCAGTTGGCCATAAAAGTTTAACTATGTTGCTATTAGTTAGTTAGATTTACTAATTCCTTAGTCTTGCCAAATTTAAAGTCCCTTGTGTTTCTTTGGATACTGTTGGCAAACTATTGGAGTCATGTATAACCAATATAACTTATACCATTTACACTATAAACTTAATGAGGTTGTACATGTATTACATGTACTATTACATATGCCTTGGTTCAAGTGTAAGTAGAGGATAGATAGTAATTTTGATATCTTCTCCCATCAGCGTGCTACTTGGGGTGAATGACAGTCTGAAGATTTCAGACTTTGGAACGAGCAAACTGTGGAGCGACAGAAGTACGCAGATGTCCTTTGCGGGAACGGTCGCGTGGATGGCCCCAGAGGTCATCCGAAACGAACCAGTGTCGGAAAAAGTGGACATCTGGTCGTTCGGTGTAGTGCTGTGGGAACTACTGACTGGGGAGTCACCATACAAGGTAGGCAGGGTTTTGTGTGTGTAACAGTTAGAATGAGGAGTAGGCATAGTTTTGCATGTATTTATCTAGACACACATTTCTTTGTATCTCTGACCTCACAATAAGATATTTCAAATATTTCACAGCAAAATGTAACAAACAGTGCACATATATCAAGGAGTTTAATGTAATAAAAGATTCTATATTTAATGTTGTTCTTTCCTTGCAAGCTGTGGAAAATGAAATGTCTAATGTTTTGCTTGATACATTATTCCTTGTGTGTCTGTAGGACGTTGACTCTTCAGCCATTATCTGGGGAGTGGGGAGTAACAGTCTCCACCTGCCTGTACCCACCACCTGTCCTGAAGGATTCAAACTGCTCCTCAAACAGTGCTGGTATGTTCTCATTGTGTGTGTCTGTGTGTGCATGCATGTGTGCATGCGTCTGTGTGCGTTTGTAACAATGCCGTTTTGTCTTGAAAGTGTTCTTCTTTGAATCAGTGCTTCTGTTTCTCTTGCATTTAGTTTGTTTAAAGCAAACAACAAGATTTGGTGTGATGTGTTTGAAGTTTTCTTTATTTTTTGTATTGTGGCAGATATTGTAGTAACTGGTATAAATACTGAGTATGTATATCTCTCTAAATTCAGGTCGGGTAAGCCCCGGAATCGACCTTCCTTCAAACACATTCTCATGCATCTTGACATTGCTGGATGTGAGATCATTGGACAGAACAGAGACACCTACTTTAAGACTCAGGTGAGATTTAAGTTCTTTCCAAAATCACTTCAATCTGCTTCCACAAATAGATGTACATAATGAGTACTAAGTCTTGTGTATTATGCAGCTTAGAATGTTAAGTTGGTGTTTGAAGCAAAGCCTTGTAAGAGTTGAATCTTATCAGATCTTCAAAATTTGGCTATTTTGGTAGTGAAAGCTACACACATGCATGCATGTAGACAATATGCATTTAGTAGAAGAAGGGTCTAATTGTAATTGTTCTTTAAACTATTTTTTCCATCAATCTTACAGGAGAGTTGGCGGGAAGAAATCTCCATCCACTTTGAGAAGATCCGTAGCGAGGGGAACCAGATCCACAAGCTGGACGAGGAGCTGGTGTCCAGGAGGCGGGAGGAGCTGCGACACGCCATGGACATCCGCGAGCACTACGAGAAGAAACTGGAGCGAGCCAACAACCTGTACATGGAGCTCAGCACATGTATGCTGCAGCTGGAGAACAGGGAGAGGGAACTCATGAGGTAAGCAGTTTATAGGCTGTGTAACCCCCATCATATTTCAATGCTTTGTTTCTGTCATATTTAATAGATAGATCATAGATATTCTATAATTAGGTTCTTATGTGCCACCAGGCAAGAAAGGAGAAGAAAAAGAAGAGGAAGAATTGGGTCAGTTAATGTTGAAAATGGGTGTCGTATACAAACACTTCTCTCTCTCTTGTATGCAAGGTATATGGAACAAAAAATATGGCAAATGCTTACTAATACTAATAAATGCCATTTTTTTTGTCTTACTGGTTGGAAATTAGTGCATGATGCTGACATTTTTTGTTTTTTGTACTTTCTTGATCATACATGCACATGGTGACAATGTTAAAGCTTAGAGGCTACTGGAAAAGTAATTTCTTTATTCTTACTTGGTGAATGTACACACTGTAATCTTATCAGGTCTTACCAACAAGCTTTTATAATTTTTTTATTTAAATTGCAAACAATACAGTGCAATACAGTGGAAGCCCTGGCAGCTGAGCTGATGTCGGGCCCCACATTGTGAAATACATACATACATAATCATACACACATCATAGCACAATAAAGTAACGAATCACAGAAATTTCTTATACCCTACAATCAATAACCTAGGCTAATCTCAGTATATACAAAAAAGTAATGATATAAGTCAGTATGGTAGGAGACTTGGACATGATTGGTCAGTAGATTAATAGAATTATACCCTTCCTTTCAGGAAAGAGAAGCTGTTGGACATGAAGCTGAAGAAGGAGAAGATTTCCATCAAGCCGATGATCAAGGCTCAGCATCAGGCTGTGGAGAGACTCATGAAGAACAAGGGAGCAAAGTACAAGACAAGTCTTCATCTTCTTCAGAGGTTTGTTTGTCTCCTTGACTTCCTTAAAGTTGCGACATTTCAAGATTTCTTTGTCTTGATGTGCAAGTTATTTATTGCATGGAATTTTTCCAGTAAACAGATGATGATGAAACAATTATTGAGAAACAGTATTTTGCTAATTTTACCAGCAGAAATTACATTGAACCAATGCAAGAAGAAAGCTCATCATGCATGTCTGTAAATTATCCACAGACTTAAGAGCTTGCCAAAATTAGCTCTGTGAAATGGGATTTGATTTTATGCAGAAGCATGAAAAATATCTTTTTAACAGTGAGAGTTGTATTGTTTTGAACATGTTGTTAAAGACATTCTCCTTGTTTCCTGTTGTCAGAGTTGACAGTCCGTCCTCAGAGCCCAGGCACTATGGAGATGCGGAGCACTACGTCCACTTCACCCCCCGCAGCTCCCCGTCCACCCCGCGTCACTCTCCCAGCAAGCTGCGGGGCCAGCGCAGGATGCACCGCAGGAGCACGATTAGCCATGCAGGGTCCGCACCAGGCTCACCACTCGCATCTAACAAGGTAGGCAAACTTTAAAAATGGACGTGCAAGCTAGGGAAAGCTGTCTTATTCAAGAAACGCACAGGAAGGTGGCCAAATTTCTCTAAAGTTCCCATCCTTGGATCTGTATTAATATTCCTCTAAATTCAGCATAAAGAGTTGTTGTGACCCCCAAGTTTTTTGTAGTTTGCTTTGGTTTGATCCATTACAATGTGGGACTCTTTGTGAGCCTTGTACTCTTTTCTACAAGTTTCTCAATTTATGACTGTCTTTAAACAACTCAGAGGTTGAGTTTATCATGAGTACTTGAAGTGATGTTGGAATTTTTTTCACTGTTGTTATGCTACTCTTTATTTTACCCTGAGGATGTGAACTGATTTTTTATGTTCCTGTACTTTCACAGATGAGTCCAGTGAAAGAGAGGAAGTTGCACAACATCCTCAAGTCGGATACCACGCTGCAGAACGACGCAAACGAAACCCGTCTTGCCAGAACTGCTCTCAGGCATTCCGCCCCGGGAAGGGCGATGCGGCAATACGCGCGCGATTCCGACTCCAGGAGAAACAATGAGAGGACTGACGGGGGTAGGGACAGTTGTCGCAAGAGCCCAAGTAGAACTCATGCGGAATTCACTCAGGTTTTATACAACATCAACACTAAGGGCTCCACCAGCGAAAGTGACAATGGGAGGGGGGACAGTAGAAGGAATAGCGGCAACTTTGGCGACGACGGGGGAAGTAGTGAACAGGAGGAGAAACATGAACTAGGGGCAGAAGGGGGAGAAGAGCCGTGCATACCCAACAACGTTCTTCCCAGCCCCGGGCACTGTGTAACATGTAAATGTCACATGTCCCATTCAAACCCACATGTGGACGGTATTCCGTCAAGGAGTGGCACCCCCACTGGGAATGTGGAGGGACCAGGAGAGGAGGAAGATGTCGGAGAGGGAACACATCCACAGGAGACAGAAGAGGAGCAGGAGTTGCCTGATTTACAGAGTAGAGATGAGGAAAAGGTAAGATTCATTCTCTTACATTACATTATACACTTTGCATTAGATAAATGTAATGAGAAGGACTTAACAGATGCATAAGCATAACACAAAAAACTTTTTTTTTGTAATTTTTTGCTATGGTTAATTTGATACCTGCACATGAGATGTGGAATGTAACAGCCAATATTAATAGGAAGTGAGTACAACCCATAGTTTCCCATGTCATGTATTGACCAAATCCTGTCTTGTGTAACAGAATGCTGAAGAGTCGTCTTCAGAAGAGGAGGAAGGTGAAGTGGACAGTGAGATTGATTTTCCACGGGCACAAAGGTAAGAGGAAACACTGTGTACATGATAAGGCACTCCTCAAATCTGTCTGCTTCCCTGGTGGTACTTCAAGTAGATTTTGTCTTTTATTCTTTTTTGTTTCTAAATATAACGTTACATACCGGTATGTGTTCTAGTCGGCCTGAATTTGTTTTCCATCATCTCAATTTTGTTTGATCCAACACTTGGCACAACAATGCTAGAGTGTTCAGGGGCATGATTCATGTAGAAAATTTCGAAAATTTGGCCCCCAAAAATGCCATTTTCTGCAAATTTTGCTGGTGGACTAAGGTGAGTTTAATGACATCTCTTTGTGTCTTTACACATCAATTTTGCCTGTCAAAATACAAAATTCCATGAAATGATGGAAAACAAATGCTGACTCGAGCACTGGTGTGTAACAATAAAAATCACTGATTGCAACCAATAGGAATTAACTAAAATGTTTCTTTCTATCCATCCAGCCGCCCGATTCGCTGTCCCAACAGTCGTCAGTCGTACTCCACGGTGAGTTCGGAAGGCGGGATGTCTGAGGAGGAGAACACAAGCGACCGTTCGCTGGGCCCGACCCCTGACCTCCTGTCCACCACCTCCAGCTTCAACAACACGGGGGAGTTCCACGACGTGGCTCACTCGCTGGCCGACATGGCGCACTCGCTCTCCGACGGTCTGTCCGACAAGGAGATGAACGTACGCAGAGTCAGGTCCCAGGTGCGCGAGCATGTTTACGAGGTACGTCTGCTCTTTCATTTACCCGTGTATGCCTATTGACTAGCTTATATCAGCTGCAGGGAAGAAACCCAAACAGCCATTCAACATGAAGTGTGTTAGTTTTGATGTTTGTCTTTACATAACCAGGAACCACTGTAGGGCTCAACTTTATGTCCTCGTATATGGTAGGGGGTTGCATTAGATAGCTTTATATGAAAGTCAAGGTTATATGTAGGTACATGTGTAGGCAGTGCTTACATGTGACAAATTGCAAAAGTCAGAACATTACAAGCAGCTGCGCTCTGTGTTTTATTGGAAAGTTCAGTTATGCTGCATAAGCTATTCAGATGAAAACACAGATAAAGTTTCCCTGTGCACAATTTTAATGTCAGAATTTGATACAGTATATTATCTGAATTCTGTTGAACATGGCATCTGTTGTGCATGTAGTTTTATTGTTCTAGTAACCAAATTGTTTTCCGAGATAAGTACATATACATGTATGTAGATAACATCATAGGGTTTTAAGTCACTTCACAAAATGCTGCCATTGTGAAGAAACCTGACTAAACTATGGAAAATATATAATTTCCAGCTAATTTTTTTACCACTCCTGTGCTCCAGAACCCAATTTCTCATAGTATACGAGCTTCTAAAAATACTCTGTGTCGGAAAATAGTGTATTAGATTTTGCAGTTATGTTCTATATCAGTGTAGTTGATCTGAGTTGTTTGTTCGTTACTCAGAACCCCCTGGCCATGCTGGACTCTGACGAGAGCTCAGATGACTGCTCGGACGCGACCACCGGCACCGTCAACTTCAAGAATTCCACAGCTTCGTGGTGACGACAGTTGCTCCAGTCTTTGTTCATTACCTCATACTTGATTTATTAATTTAAAAACTTAAAACCAACAAAACGACCTAGGACAAGATCAAAGGAGAAAGGGTGTTCTAGTGTCTACCATGTTGTGCCACACAAGAGACCTACTCTCAAGTATTGTGTACCTTATCAACAAGTCCAACTGGTTATTGAAAACAACAAATTATAATCAGACTAAGCGGTTGATGGTTAATTAACCTGTCAATACCACTTGTAACTGATTCCATAGAATGTCCTTCTGAGCCATAGTTGAGAGAAATATTACCACAACATCAGTGAATATTATTCATTAATGACTTAACACCAAGGTGGTTGAAGCTTAATCAATTTAGTCCAAAGTTGACCAAGTTTAGAAGCAATCAAGAACTGACTGTGTTAATAATTTAGACCAGTCTTGTAAAGGAAATTGATTGAGCTGTCTCCGGTTAATGAGTTAGTGATTTTCTTTTACCAATGACTCTTTGGCGTCTTTGTTTTTATCAATAATCATAACTAGGTCTAAGACCATCAACCCTCTATCAATTGGGAGATGTCAAAAGAAGTGAAACCGAAATGTAAAAACTACATACATTTTGGCTACTAAAGTTGTTTTTACTTCAGACCACTAACTGTTTACAGAAGTAACAAGAACCTGAAGTAATCATATGGCACACTTGACTCCATTCCCCAAAATGCTATTATGATAGAAAGAAATTTATTTTCATTGAATATTCCAGTATGGAAGTTTAAAGTGTGTGATGTAGAGCACACTCGTTCAATATGGTAGTAAACAGTGTTTACCTCTATATGCTAACCCAGTGAAGACGTTGTCTGTGTCGTTAATGCCAGACTTTTATAGTTCTGTGGACTACCAAGTTAAAGACAATATCCAGTATATTGGTCGAAGTTGTAATCCCTGGTGCAATATCTGCACTCTTCACATATGTTAATACATGTATGTAGAACAGGTATGTATGATTGCCCAGTACTGTATGAATGAATGGAGCCGATTGGCCAATTCGACCAAAGAATGAGTGCAGATCTTACAAACACCGACCAATAGAAATGATCATTACTTAATGGTAACAGTACGTTGTACCGCCCAGGTATGTGATCAAAGTATACAGTATACCATATCAACAGTTCTTGTGTAATATTAATGTGTTACAAAAAAAGGTAGTAAGTTACCCAACGGTACTTAAATTGTAAATGTCCTCAATGTACTGTACGCTGGCCTTGGATCGTACAAAAAAAATGTACAAGCCGTTGATCCATCAGTCTGTATAATAGCCCTATGACTGGTCCGTGTATATAGATAGGTATACACACCATTGTATACTGTTAAATACATGACTGTTGTGAGCATGTACATGATGTTTGTGTACTTAGACATGCAGATTGTATAGTGTTGGGAGTTGGTAAGAGAGAAAGGCCATGACAATATTTTTACTGAAAGTGGCAAAAGAAAAGTGATTTCTGATTGGCTGGTATGCTCACTGGGGTGGGTTTTTGTATGTACTTGCTGTATGCTGATGGGTCAACTTGAAAGCATACCGAAATTGTTAAATGTGAGACTGGATGTACGAAAAGGCAGACCTTAAATTGGGTTGTTTTCTTAAAGTGACAGACTAGGAAGGAATGCGGAAAAGACTCAAAACATGTAACAAAACAAACCATGACTGTATTACCATTGCTTGGAAGTGTAGGTTGTCTGTAGATGTGCTTACACAATCTT
Organism: Branchiostoma belcheri; assembly: GCF_001625305.1. Taxonomy (NCBI): domain Eukaryota; kingdom Metazoa; phylum Chordata; class Leptocardii; order Amphioxiformes; family Branchiostomatidae; genus Branchiostoma; species Branchiostoma belcheri. Next base: position 1,847,062 of record NW_017802935.1, read on the forward strand.
AAAGGCCCTTGTCAAATTATAAGAGATGCGTCGTAAAGAAGAAGAGTTTTCCTCACATTCCATTAAAAGCAGCCAGTGGAATTTCATTCGTTCTTGAAATGACCCTGCTGCAATTTTTTTCCCTGACCCTGACAACCCTCTCTAAACGAGTGGAATGTGCCAAGTGCAGGCGCTTCTGGTGTGGAAGAGTCCATTGTACTGGCAGGAAGAGGGGTTATTGGCTGACTGTTAGGGGATGTTTAATGGAAATCTTGTGATGACTCAAAGCTGGTCTTTGATTTGCTGTATCTTTTGACCCATGTGGTAGGCAGAGGCATGGATTGTCAGCTGTAGTCAGGGTTGTACCCAAATGTCTGTTCTCCAGGGAATTTGGTCATGTACATGTACATGTTGTACATGTACATGTTGTACATGTACGTCTTGAGCTGGATGGATTTGGACATTGTTACAACCATCCTATCCAATGTAGAGTGTGGCATTTAACAATTTTCTATGAAATTTGGCAGCCACCATTCTACAAATGACATACCTGTTACAAAACCCAGTGCTCAGAGCATTGGGAGGCACCTTGCCCAACAGCAAAGTTTGCTGTGCAACTGGCAAGTATGCATCCTGTGATAAAGAGCCCCCTTTTGACTTTAGGATGTACTGCCCCTGAATGTTGAACAGACAGGACTGCAGCTTGACATGACTGTTCTGACCTTGAATGGGTTTGACTGATTTTACCTGAGTGTAAAGGAATTGTTACTGGCATGGGGGTTGTTTTTGAGTGTCTGGATTCAACTGAATTTGATGTTTCTAAAGTTGGCTCACTAAAAGGGTTGAAGTCTCTTAGGAGACATGCCCACTTTGACAGTAGCCATGGAAACACATTTGATTGACAGTATTTTGTCCATCAATCAACAGATTCAAAAGTCTGGACAATCCAACCTCCATGAATACAGTAGCAGATTTCAATGTGGAAACATGTTGCCAATTTTATTTATTATCGAAAGGTTTCTTTAACTTTCCATGTCCTGACATTTTTCAAGGAACCATTTTTTTTGTGATTCATGAATCCTTTTTTTCTTTGTTTGCTTCTCAACATTACTGTTTTAATTCAGACTTTACCTCTATGTTGTGCAATAATGCACTGACAACACATTTGACCATGGACCACTATTTGAAATGATCCCCACTGAATTGAGACATGAATGCTTGGGTGGTATCCTGGAAGGATACCCTCTAAAGAAAACAGAACTTTGTACCAAATCACAAATAAGGGGTGGCAAGGGATACATGGTACATGTTCAGCCATGAACTTGTTGACGAAAAGCTTAGTACTTAAAAGCTGCAGCAATTTCATCCTAAACTTCATTTAAAAGGAACACCCCCCTCCCCACCACTGTGATTGGTCTCTGACAGGTAGCTTCTTGGAAGGCTGTTCTGACTAATGTCCTCACTTGTACTGCACTATCAATGTATCAGAACAAGGTACAGATATTCTGGTGATGTGGATGATTATTACATGTACAACCTTAAGGTGTGTCCATGTGTCCTGTTTGCATGGCTCCCACTTTGCCTGAACAACTAAAAATGTGCTGTTTTTAACGGTGTTTTTAGGCTGTTCTTGAGTTCAAATTTTTTTTAGTCTGGAGGTTTTTTTGCAGCTTTTTTGAAAATCAACTTTATCATCATGAAGGAAATATAGCTTAATCAAGGAGGTTATATGTCTCCCCTATAACCTCCTTGGTTTAATTTGGAACATAAAAAGACTGTCCAAAGGAAACACAGCGCACTTGCAGTCAACACTATCATGACTGTACTCAACTGTGTAGTGCAGTGAAATACAAGGTACATGTATCATGTCTACTTGATATTGAACTTATGAGTCCGATCATTTAATGATGCCGAAGTGGGAACCATGTAGCAGAACGCATAACACCTTTGTCATCTTGCACACCCTGTAACCATGTAAACTGAAATAACCATTTTACACAAACTGTACTGTAAAAGGAAAAGGATGATGTTACCCTGTTTTCTGGGTAGAAACATCAGTGGCGACGTAATCTTGCCATCTCTGACATGTCCTGTATTTCCAGTAGAAACTGTAAGAAGGAGAACCACTCTGTACTGTACATGTATGTATCCTAACTTAGCCTGTACATTGGTCTGTGTCAGTCAGTTAGAGGAAACTGAAAATTAAAGCAATTTTCCTACAAATGTAACATTTCCATTGTGTGTCTCATATTTATACATTACAATAGTAATCACTAATGTAAAGGGGACTGTTTATCACTATTTATTAAAACCAAAAGCATGGCGGTACACACACAAACCACATACCAATGGCACCTCATGTGTAACATGACAGTGCAATCAAAAGAAATGCACACCAAATGAGAACATCTTCACGGAGTAATAAGAATACTGATGATCTTAGACAAAATGTCAATTTTAAAAAGCCAGGCATCCTCCTTTTTCATGGCTTTTGACATTGGGAAGGGGTTTGAAACTTTCTGGTTGGAGCAATCACAACATATATAAAACACCCCTACTTTATTCACTCAAGGAAGAAAGAAAACTAGATGCCATTAAGAGCATGTCATTGAATATCATCTTGCGGTTGTGATTTCAATAGCCGCTAGAGGGCGCAAATAAACCATGCTGATGTTTTTAGCTTCATGCTTCACACCCCCCAGTCCAAAGTGTACTGTTCCAATGCAGTGTGCCGATTTACGTTTACTATAGTAAATACCTTTCTTAGTCACTTTTTTCAACTTACTTGTCGTTGGTCACAGTTTAGCATACTTTTGTCACACTAGAAGTAAAAACTGTGCCATAATGTCCTTTCAATGATGTTCGGTAAATGCAGGTTGCAAATGCAGGCGTCGTAAAATTGCTCTTCATTTTGCGGCAAACATCCAGTGTTAGGAAGCTGGCGTGTTGTGGGCGTGTTTCAACTTGAATGTTCTGGTTTTCTGTCATGTTTCTGAGATTTCAGGACATTTTAACAGAACACAACAACAGATAACTATCTTAAGGTATGTTAGAGTTCGTTTTACGTTTCAGTTGTCGCCCTGATCGTTGCTAGTTAGTAAAAGGCCGGGTGCTGGTCGAATGCGGAAGTAACAAAAATTATTGAAGCAAGCACCTAAGTTGTACCATGGAGGTAGAATTGAAAGAGTTCAATTATGGTTGAAAACGTAACGTTACCTGTGTTGAACGAAGACCTCTCATTACAGAATTCCTAAAAGGCTATTGACATGATGATCCTTAAAAAAATTGCACTATAGACAGGATCATCCTGTCAATAGATAATATGAAAAATTATCATCATCATCATCTTCGATACTGCTTAGCCTTCTAAAAAGAAGATTACTAGCAGCTGCGCATTACGCCATCTTATTGACAGGATCATCCTGTCAACAGCACAAACTTTTACACTATTGACAGGTTTTAATTATAGTACAAACTGTAGAGGGTATGGAAAAGTTGAACTGTTTCCAACAGAAGAACTGATTGTTGTTCCAGGTGCTGAGATGGCCATGGCAGCTACAGTACCTTTCACTCACCTCTGTACCATGCTTGATTGTTGTTCCAGATGCTGAGATGGCCATGGCAGCTACAGTACCTTTCACTCACCTCTGTACCATGCTTGATTGTTGTTCCAGGTGCTGAGATGGCCGTGGCAGCTACAGTACCCTTCACTCACCTCTGTACCATGCTTGATTGTTGTTCCAGGTGCTGAGATGGCCGTGGCAGCTACAGTACCCTTCACCCACCTCTGTACCATGCTGGAGGGGGTGGACAGGGCAAAGGGCAAGGACAACAAGAAGAAAGTCTTCAAGGAGTTCCTTGACAAGTGGAGAGAGTTTCACAACTCTGTGCACAAGGATGATCCAAACACTGTAGGTTCTTACCTTATATTCATACATGTGATGCTTGTAGCTCTACTTTCAATTTCTGTATGATATCTGTATCTGTATAGCAGGTACAACTGCCCTTCGGTGTGACACACCAGCTTATTAGCATATATTAAACACAGCATCACTGCTCAAGTTCATTTGATATGGCCAAATGAAAATTAAGTCACATATTAAACCTCATCAGGTAAACAAGTAGTACATCCTGATATGAATATGCAGACGTCACGAGAATAACTGTTGTCACTGTAAGTTCAATAACTATTGTGTCTATATCCAGGAGGATTCCTTCTACCCAGCCATGAGACTCATCCTACCACAGTGTGAGAGGGAGAGGATCGCTTATGGCATCAAAGAGGTCAGGACGCTCGTTTATTGTCTGACCATGTGATACAATGTGTCCAACTATGCTGATAATGTTCATGAGAAAACTTCCCACTTGTCATTCATGTTAAAACATACAATAACAGGAATTGAACTGACTTTTATGTATGACTAAAACTGCATTTTGTGTTGATATATGAACTGTCTTATCCTTGAATTACAGTTTACCCTTGCAAAGTACTACATCGAGATCCTGGGTTTGGCCAAAGACAGCCCAGATGCACTGAAACTGCTGAAGTACAGGGCACCTTCACATGCTAAAGGGGTAGGTGGTATAGCTTTGTACATTTAGCTATCCAAAAGTAATAAAGACTTTAATATAGCCAATATAGCTACAGCTGGACACAAAAAAGCTGACGTGATGTCACTGGTCATCGTCGAGGATGACAGACAAACAACAATAAAAAGACTTTCAAGAATATGAAAATAAAACTGTTGAACTACAATTTGTTTCAATCTTCAGGAAGCGGGTGATTTTGCAGCTGTTGCCTACTTTGTCCTGAAGAACAGGTGTCCAGAGAAGGGCAGGTAAGGATGGACATGTGATGCAAAATCTTCTAAAAAAACATCCCTTTAGCAGACATTTGTTAGATACAAACAGGCATGCATACGGTATCATAGGTACACCTGTACATGTTTTTAGCTTTTAAGATGCATACTTTTGATGCAAGTAGTTGAATAATGATAGATTTATAGACTATGAGAAATATAGGTAACAGTTAAAGTTGGATGACTTTTATTTTATTTTATTCACATGGATTTTTGAGCATTGGATAGGAAGCACTTGTTGTGCTTATGTGAATCCGCTGCTCATAAAACATAATACAAATGTTAACATAAAGATGACATAAAGTATAACATAAACATAAAATAAAAGTGGCTGGCGCACCAATACCTATAGCATAACATTAATGAGATTGGTCAAATCTTCCAGAGTGGTGGATATAGTTAAACACAATATCAAAGATATGGCAGTTTGTAGGATGACTTATTGCCTGTTTCTCCAGTTTGACAATTCAGGAGGTCAATGACCTGTTGGACTCCATCGCGACAAACAATGCAGCCAAGAACAAGGAGGAAGTGAGAAGGAGCATCCTGAAACTACTCAGGAGTACCTCAGCCATGGAACAGGTGGTCTGGCCTTACTTAGATCATTACATCTCATTATACTAACATATTTAGATCTGATAAAAGGTTTTCATGTACATGCAAGTAATTTAAGATTATGATGAGTCTTATGATGAGTTTTATTTGTCTTTTCCTCACAGAAATGGCTGATAAGGATGATAATGAAGGTGAGCAGCATAGCATATGAGATTATGACCCTTTCTTTTAAAGCTTTGCAAATGATGTCATCTATATATAGTATATGGAGATCTTGAATCACAAAAAAGAAAGGACTGTACATGTAGTTTTACACCTATAAAATGTATGTTGTTTCTATCAGGAGTTGAAGATGGGAATGAACCAGGCTGGAGTGTTTGCAGTTTTCCACCCTGATGCAGAGGACTTGTTCAACGTCACCAACAGTCTGGCCAAGGTCAGGGAAATAGTTTTTTTTAAATAAATGGTCATCATATTTCACACAATTTGATAACCTTTGATTTGATCTTAATTTCAATATCATCAATAAAAACTTGTTGCTTTGAATTAGCTCAGGAATTGTGTGTGTTTTTGTCTGTGTGTCTACATGCGTGCACGTGTGCAGGTATGCAGAAGTTCATCATGTGGTAATTTCTCAAAACTTCAAAGAACAGTCCCAAGAAGTAGTCTTCTTCTTTCGTACAACACAAAATCATCATATAGTCTTGACATTCTTTGTATTTCTTGGTATTTCAGGTGTGTACTGACCTGAGAGATCCCCATGTGCGGCTGAATGAGATTGCCATCAGTCTGTTCTCACCATTCAAACCTATGCTGGGACAGAGGATACCACTGGATGGGGTGAGTCTGTCCTTTTATAATCTCATATAGTATGAACATGGCCACTGGATCTGTTGGTAATGCTATAGCATAGACTGTGTCACCACAGGTATGTATGTATGTTAGGAAATAGGAAATGGGAATTCATCCTAAAAGTCTCTGGAAGCTTGTTGGTTTTATAAAAAAATGTAAAGGATATTAGAATTAGAATTTTGGGCCTCTTATAATATTGGAACTACTTCTTAATTTTACTTCTGATCATTCAAATATTGTTACATCTGTTCCAGGTAGAAAAGGAGATGCACCATGAGATGTTCTACATAGAGACCAAGTTTGATGGTGAGAGGATGTTGTTACACAAGGATGGAGACACTTACAAGTACTTCTCCAGATCGTAAGTTCTTTCTTTTGTTTTCACTGGGATTTTAAGCTGTAACTTCCTAAATGTGATGTGACTAAATGCTAAATACTCTATTACTCACATGCTATAGGAAGAAACATCATCAAAAGCATATGAATCAATATGCGTAAGGCTATTGCTTGGCAAGCTGTAATAAGTTAAGTAAAGGGTTAGCATCCAGCACCAAGAGCTAACTTTTTTAATTGTCCTATCTAGTGGGAAAGACTACACTCATCAGTTTGGTGCCCACCCACTGGAAGGCAGTCTCACTCCATACATACATAATTCTTTTGCCAGGTAGGTCTGTCTATGTCTTGTATGCTAAACTAAGTGACTTTTTCAGGCTCTAGTGATGTTGATATAGAATGCATGACACTTTTTTTTTCAATAGATTCAATGACACAGTCTAATTTAACTTGTGAGGAAAGTGAAGTAAATGTTATTCCTAATAATGGATTTGTGTATGATACAGTCTTGTTGCTTTTATGAAATGTCTGTTTGAAAATACATAGCACAACTGATTTTCTGTTATTTTGTCTACCACTACCAGTCACGTGAAGTCCTGTATCCTGGATGGAGAAATGGTGGGCTACAACCCACAAACTAAGTCCATCATGTAGGTATATCAGTTTAATTGTACATTCATGTTGTTTGCTAAATTTTGAAAGTTCGAATAGTTGTCCCTTTCTTGTTACCAAAAGTCACCATGTCTCATATGTCACAAGATACTTTAAATTATTTACTAATTGTTTTTATTTTGCTTGCAGGTCTAAAGGAGATAAATTTGACATAAAAAATATGGCAGAAGACAGTGGTAAGCAAAAAAGAAGCAACACAGCTCACATACAGAAAATCTGAATGATTTTTGCTGTTCATGTACATTGTCAAAACCAAAGATATCACTAGCATCATCTTTTATGTTCTGATGAAACATTTTCATGCCCAGGCAAAATCAATGATGTTGTATTTTTTTGTTATACCAGTCCAACAGTGTGCTAACTGTCCGTTTTCCTACAGACTTACAGACCATGTACTGTGTGTTTGACATCCTACTGCTGAATGGACAGAAGTTTGCCAACAGTCCTCTTCGAGAAAGGGTGGACTATCTTGACAAGTCAGTATTATATTGTATTATATTATTTTGCATCCATTGTTTTCCCAAGATAGCTCTTTCTCTAATGAATAATCTTTATGCTTGTAGCACACTTGAAATATTGGGATCTTTGTTGTCATTGCAGAAGATGAAGAATTTCATTCAAAATAGTTCAAAATCAGCAAATTTCATCGTTAATGTTAATCTTCCAAATTGAATGTGTTTTCCTGTAGTTGTTATAACCTGAGACAAGTTGCTTGTTGTGTTTTTCCTTCAGACTGTTCACACCAATTGAGGGCCGTTTATTTCTGGGAGACAGGAAGGAGGCAAGAACAAAGTGAGTTAAGAGTTGTCCAACCTGAAATATCTTACTGTAGAAACATTGCTTTAATGAATCGATAACTTTTAAGGAAAGTCTTGTGCCATTTTTTATTGGACAATTGTGTGGTGGGCCAGCTAGATTGCATTTCACAATTTGCTATTTACTACTAAGTGCCAAACAATTTGCTTTCTGTCTTTTCTACATATATTACTTATAGTGCTCTTTCACTATGGTTATTATGATCTAAATCATTCTGTTCAGTTTGACTGCATTTGGTTTACGTAAATGAAAGCCAGCCCTTCATTCTTTGATCTTAACTCACCTCAGAATCAAAAGTGTCATTGATTGTTTTCCCACCAGGGCTGAGGTAATTGATGCCTTGAATGAAGCCATTGACAGGAGAGAAGAAGGACTGGTCATCAAGTACCCAGGGTCCAAGTACGCTCCAGACAAGAGAAAGGGTTTGTCCATTTAGTCTAACTTTTAATAGAAGACTACACTTTGTGTTTGCTACTTTTCATGATCCCTGAAATAAATGGCATGATTGTACACTGTAGTTCCTGATTGTTTTTACAGTACTTTTATGTTGAACTTAACAGTTTTAACTGTTTGTCAGTTGAAATTTTCATTACCATTACCAAATCATTTGTCTTAAGCCCCTCCAGATTAAGTTCTGTGAACATGTCCTATTTCCTCAGAGATTTTCTGTGAGATTTTGATTTAAAATTTACTTTTCCCAGGAAGTGGTTGGTTGAAGGTGAAGCCTGAGTATGTGGATGGACTGATGGACCAGGTAATGTTACAGGTTTATTACAGCAAAGACAAGGTGATTATGATTTTATTGTTCATGATGATGGTACTATATTGTGAATTATACTAATAGAATTGGTGACATGCTTTACAGGTAGATGTTGTGATTGTAGGTGGCTACTTTGGTAAAGGGGTAAGTCTGAATTTCTTTGTTGTCATTCATACATATTTTTGGGACACAATGTCAGACTCTATTCTTCTTCAAGCCTTACTTACGATGTATATTTACATGTGGCAAATTGAGAAAATGTTCATATAAGTGAACAATACTGTTATTAAATGTAGCGTCGCAGTCACATGATCTCCCACTTCCTGTGTGCGGTTGCTGTCCAGTCGACCACTCCGGGAGAGAAGCCTGCACTCTTCCACACTTTCTGTAGGGTGAGACTCATAATCATTTTACTTAGGATTATCATTTATGTTTTTAATTATGCGAGGCCTTGTATTTTTAGTAAGAATTCAACCTTATTGAATCACATTACCAAGTTTGAAGTAGAAATCAAAAGTCTTACTACCTCCCTTTTAGATTATAGCTTTCCCAATTTAGCAATGGAATCAGACATGCAAGTCTTGGGTTTGACAGGCCACTGTAATGCTTCTGAAGCAGGTACATGTAGTACTTTTACCAAGCAGGTTTGAACTGTAATTGAATGTACACATGATAATCTAGATGTATTTCTGTAGGTTGGATCAGGTTACACACTGAAGGAACTGTACCAGATGGGGCAGAAGCTCCACCCACATTGGAGGGTCTTTGACAAGAAGAAGCCACCCAAAACCAACATCATGTTTCCCTCTGGTTACAAGGTAGGTACATGGTATACTACTGGGCAAAAATGTAAGGAGTAGCTCAATCCTACGGGTACTTTTGGAATACTGTATTTTGGATCAAGAATCTTACACAATGTAAGTCTTTTTTGGGCATACAACTAATTCAAAGGGGTTTAACAACTTGAAGGTGAATTAACCAATAATTGACCAACTGTTTCTCCATGAGCCTTTGTACCTTTAGTTTACAGAAAAAGTTTGATACCCCTTTGATATATTTCAGGAAGCCCCTGATGTGTGGATTGATCCAGAACAGTCACTTATTGTTCAGATCAAAGCTGCAGAGATCATTGAGAGTGACAAGTAGGTGTTGTTTTCTAGAAGTTGACTTTTTGACTCATCTTTGTAGTTTAAAAATGAAATACATTGCATTGCCAGATTTGTTAATCATCATTTCCATCATAATTGACAGATGTAAAAACATAGTGATTCCTCCTGTGTAGATTTAAGACAGGATGTACTCTACGTTTCCCACGTCTGGAGAAAGTGCGGGATGACAAGGAGTGGTTTGACTGTATGACCCTGGAGGAACTGGATGACATGAGAAAGGTAAGGTTTGTTTGCTCTGTTTCCTCTTCTTCTTCTTCTCCAAACCAAACAGGTCAATGACCTGAACCAGACCAGTTGTTACGATGTTAACTGGTATTGGGTTACACAATGTTGCAATTCTATAGTAGGAGGGATTTAGACTCGTGTCCCCATATATGTGAATGTGTTTGAGTAAGAATTACCAGAGCAGACCATATGCAAAGGTAAACATTATGCATTTGCTTTGCAAATGTTACCTGTCTAGTTTATTTGTTTGTTTGGTGAAGGAGCACTTGCTGTTCTTGCAAAATTCTGCACCTGATCTCCACACATTTCACTTCTGACACAGTTTTGATCCGTTTGTGTAGAATGCGGAGGGGAAGCTTGCCTCCAGGCATGCTGGGATAGATGACAGCGGTGAGCCGGCTAAGAAGAAGCGTCGGACGGTGGTTCGTGTGGAGAAGCCGATCACGGTCGCTCCGCAGTTCAAGGCAGCAGACACTTCCAAAGTGCAGCAGGTCTGAGAACAGTGCTACATTTAAACTACCTTACAGTTGAAGAGGACAGCTGCTATAGATTTGTGCAGTGGTGAAGTACATTTCAAAAGTTACCAGAAACATGTGACGTCACATTATGCAGATGATGCACAAACTTTCAAGTTCAAACTTTATTTCTTGGCAAACCTTTTCTGCAGGTTTCTACCATATTTGAAGACAGAGAGTTCTGTATCATCAACGGTCCTCCCGAGCATGGGAAGGCAGACCTGGAGAAGAAGGTGGTGGCGTACGGAGGCACGGTCGTCCAGGCTCCGGGACCTGACACTGCCTGTGTGCTCGCTCATAAGGTCAATGTCAGGGTCAACAACATCATAAGGTACGAGCTCAAACCAAACAAACATGACATGGTGAAGATCTTTTAAAAATGGATGTTTTCTGTGTGGGACAATGACAATGTTTATTGCACATTCAAGGAGCTTAATGTAGTAAGTTAGATACAGGAGAGTAATAGGACACCATATGTTTTATCTATACGTTTAATTTACATATCTTTTCTCTCCTTGAAACTTGTGTAGATGGATTTACTGAGTTTCTCCACTACATCGTGTAGTGATGCACTTGTCTTGCAGTTGATAACATCTCCTGTTTTGTCCACAGTGGTGGCAAGTATGATGTTGTCAAGGCGGAATGGCTTCTGAGATGTTGGGTATGTTATAGATTAGTTATTGAAGTTATATTTAAAATGTAAAGATAATTGTTGTTCATGTCCTATGTTTACCAGGCATACCATGATACAATTTCTATTTAATTCTGCCTTGATTTTGACTTTAGATTATATAAAATTATGTTGTATATTCATAGTTGGATTGGAATAGAAATGCATTGAAATGACATGTCTGTTTTAAAATTTTCACATTTTTAAAATCATTTATCAGGAGGAGAAGCGGAGTGTTCCCTGGCTGCCCTCCCACATGATCCACATGTCCCCTGACACCGCCGCACGGTTCGCTCTGCAGTTTGATCGCCATGGAGACAGCTTCACTGATGACGCAACTGTGAACAGTATGAAGGAGGTCTTTGAAAAGATCGGGGAAGAGGTGGGTGGTCTTGATGTACTAAATCAGTTCCTTATCTAACTTTGTGACTGTTTGTGATGATGAACTGTATTCTTACATGTACTGTACTTATGATCATACTAGAAATCAAGCTCCAAGGTCACCAGCATGGACATTGCAGAAATGGAGGAAAAGTATTTCCCTAATGAATCACCCTTGGGGCTATTCAGGCTCTGTAGGTAAGGTAACATTGCCATCTGTAATTGTACTTTCATTAAATGCTGAATAGGTAGACAATGCTTCATGAAAGGTTCAAAGGAAATGAAAATTAAGAAAATTAGATACATTTACATCACTGCAAATGCTTTGTTTCCTTAATTTTTTGCCTTAATTATAATGTCTTAACACTATTAATAGCAACTGTGCTTCAACAAAATGGTGAACTCATGACAATGAAGTATGAACCCACCATGATCCTCTGTATAAGTAATAATATAGTAAAGCATGTAACATTTTCCCGACAGGCTGTATGTGGACAACTGTCATGTCATCGGGGACCAGTCTACTGTAAGTATGAGTTAGGATATAGAAACACAATAGGTCAACTCTCTAGTGTAAATCTCATGGTTATGGACAGTTACCAGTAGTAACTTTACTTTACATTGCCTTATATACAATTGCCTCCCATATACAAGCTTTCACCACTAGACAATATATGTCAGGATGCCCCTTCTTGATACCAGTGCTGTGTCTGATGTATTGACTTACACATGAAAGTATGTGGAGCTTGAAATCATCTCAGTGTATCTATGAAACTGTTGTAGCACAAGTTCATAATTCAAAATGGTAGTACTTTCTGCACTATGATTGTGTGTTAAGATAAGCATGACATGATATTTCTGTACAGAGGATGAAAGACTGTCCGTTGGACCTGGTAGCTCTGGAGGTTCGTTTTCATGGAGCAACAGTCAGCCCTATCCTGGACAGTGATGTTAGTCATGTGCTGTTCCACAACAGGTAAGGACTTCAATACAAAGATAATATAAGGTAGGATAGGACATTTCAGCACTAAGGACAGGACCATGTACTGTAGCAGGGGTGGTAGGGTAGGATCACATTTCAGCACTAAGGACAGAACCATGTACTGTAGCAGGGGTGGGAGGGTAGGATCACATTTCAGCACTAAGGACAGGACCATGTACTGTAGCAGGGGTGGGAGGGTAGGATCACATTTCAGCACTAAGGACAGGACCATGTACTGTAGTAGGGGTGGAAGGGTAGGATCACATTTCAGCGCTAAGGATAGGACCATGTACTGTAGCAGGGGTGGTAGGGTAGGATCACATTTCACCACTAAGGACAGAACCATGTACTGTAGCAGATTTTAGTGATAACTTCTTACATCTTGCCACACAGTGACTTGAGCAGACTGGATGAAGTGAAGGCCTTAAGAAGACAGAGGACAAAGAAGCACCATCTTGTGACACCAGAGTGGGTTAGTGACTGTCTTCAGGCTGGAGCTATCCTGACAGAGAGGGACTACGAACCTGACATCACTAAAGACTCAACGTAACACTTACAATAATGTATGTCCAAAATACAGCTTTCTTAGTTTGTTGTCATGTTGAGTTGGACTTCAAGTTTGTTGTTACCTCAGGGTTTGATTCACAATGTTTCCTTCTGCATACACGTACAGAAAAGAGCAAGAGGGATGATATCAGCATTACATTTAAATGGAAACTTTCTACTTTAATAGCAAATAATTAGAAAAACTCTAAAAATTAAAAACTCAATTAAGAACAACAATACAGTATATGTGTTTGTACTTATTAAAACATTGTGAGCCTGATTTTAGTACTTGGACTACATGTCAACCAAGGATTATCATTTGGGCCCCAAAGCAAAAAATTGAAGATCACTGTACTCTCCTCACATATGTCAGGGTTATCTGCAGTACTTGAGTTATTACCACATTTTGTTTTGTTACATTATCCATTCATTTATCTGATTAAAAACTTGGAACCCCTGGCTAATTTGATGTTTTTGATTTCCAAGAAGGGAAGGCCATACCTAACATAGTTGCACGTCATCCTTTCATACATATTGAGTTTCACTAAAAGCAATGCCAATCTAGGAAATTGACATTGTTGCACATATTACCATACCAGAGAAAGAGAGAGAGATTGTTCATACTGTCAATGTTTTTCTTCATGTTCTTGTGTCCAAAACATTAGCTCTGTCACCCTAGACATGTTATCTTCAAACAGTGTTTACATAATTAGTGGTATAAAATTTTCATGAGGAATTCTATCTTAGGCAAATACTGTCCATAAGAATATTAGCCTGAAGAGACGGCCTTGACTTGCACAGCTCCTACACGTGTATAATGTACACCAGATCATGCATGTACCTTCAGAAAGCATACATGCAGAATATTTTGTGACGTAAACTGTTGTAGGGATTAACAGTCCATACTAACTTGTATTTGACAGAGCTTTGCTCTCACCAAAAGTTCATATTCAAAAAATTAATTGGCCTGAAGGACTTTGCAATGAATTCGACCGAGTCACCAAGTTTGAGTACACAGACGCTTACTGAGCCCTCAGAAATTGCAACCGTTGGGCATGGAAAAACTGCAGCGCTCATAATCATCATGGCAGCGTCCCTCGTCCTGAACGTGCTGGTGATCGTGGTCATCTTGCGTAGAAAGACCGCCCTGAGGACAAACCACTCCACGTTAATCCTGCACATGACGCTGTCCGAGCTGGGCTTGACCATTGCCTGCATGCCACTGACCATCTTGTCTGTGTTCGATAATGGAGCAGTGCTGAAGGGGTCAAGGACACTATGTATGGTAGGTACAGTTTTTCACACAGGAAATCTGTTTTCTGGAGAGTCCTCCCCTTTAGCAATGTTTAGAGATGATAAATTTAATAAAGGCATCAGTTCTGATAAAAATAAAATTATCCTTAAACCTAAAGTTAATTCTTTTTTTTTACTCAGGCGAATGGCTTTACATCTGTTACCTTCCCAATCTGCTCCACCATGCTCCTGTCTATCGTCTCCATCGATCGCTATTTTGCCATCTGTAAGGCCGTCCACTACCCCGCCATTCTCTCTCCCTTCCGTCTGAAGGTCGTGGTGACCTGTGTGTGGATATTCTCCGGGCTTTGTGGAATTTTCCCATTGTTTGGCTGGTCCAGTTATGGGTACCACTCCGGAACTTTCCACTGCTCTCCTGACTGGAGCAATGTCAGCTACCGTGTGACTTGTACCGTCATTGGTATCGTGGTACCAAGCACCATCATATTGTTTTGCTACGTGTCAATCTTTGTTTTTGTCAGACGGAGCTACAGACGGTTAAATGCCTGGAGGGATCTCGACCGTGAGGTTCCTAGCTTGAATAGCCGACCATCTAGCACCATGTACTCAATGCCCAGTAGTTCCAAAAATTGTATCTTTTCAAAGAGTAACGACATAAAAACACAGTTTGCCACAAGGGTCAAGATGTCTCTCACGGAGAACAAAAGGTTTTTAGATCCTCCTGCAAATCATGTGATAAATTTCTTTGGAAATAAACAGGGTCTGGGACAAGCAAAGTATGATGTGAACAAGCGTCGGATCACTATCGTTGTTGAACGGTATGACAGCTGCCACGATTCAAGTTTAATGGAAGAGGAAAAAGATGAGGAGTCTTCGTTTTATCACTGTGAAGATAACAACTCTACAGCAGTTCCATGTGTAACTGCAAATAAGAAAAAATCCTGCACAGTCAAAGAGGCCTGGGCTGAAGAGAAAAAGTGTCAGTATCTCTCAGTACCCAAACGTGACAAGGTTGAGGGACACTATCCGAGACACAACAGACATTCAAATGTAAGAGAAGAAGAAGTTTTCTACAGGGCAGCAGCTAGGAACACACTCTTCACAACACATATGTCAGGACAGCCCCTTCATGCTCCCGATGAGCATCAGCATACGAGAACTATGTCTGGGAATCTCAGCATGTCCAGTAGTACCAGAGAATCGACCAGGAGCCAAAGTCCTGGGGAAAATGACTGTCGCAGAGAAAGACAGCAGAAGATAGAGAGGAGGGTGGCCCTTACTGGTAAGTACTGAACTGGTTTTAACTGATATCAAAATATCTCATCCACAATTTTCTTAAAGATGTTCCATATATGTGTGACTTTACTCGTCTTTGTCAACTTGGTGTATGAACCTGCTTTATACTATAGTTCAAGTCCAATATTTCCAGAACTGATTGAAGATGAACAGCACATTTTGATTGTACTGTATGTCCCAAATATGTTGATACGCGTAACTCACTACATACACGTCTATCACCTTCTATACCAGGATTTAATTTCCATGAACTAAACTAGGCCTAGGGATCCCACACAGTAACTTCTAGTATGTGTCCTCTTCTGTTCCAGGTGCCATACTGATTCTGACACACTTTGCCTGTTGGTTGCCGTACACCATCATATTTGGTGGAGTGGTGCAGGGTCTCCCTACATGGGCTGCAACTCTGGTCATGTGGCTGGCCTACTGTAGCGCTAGTGTCTGTCCTGTGGTCTACGCACTCACTCACAAACAGATCATTGCAGCCATCCATAGAATGTGCTCGTGTGGTGTGCACAGTACTGAATAGATATGGAGTTGTATGAAAATATATGTTGTATGAAAATATATGTGAAGATCTGTCCAAAAAATATCATAATGAACATAGTAATATTGCATGATTGGACAACTGTGTGATGATTGTGTATGATAAATAGTTATTGATATAAGTGTATAAACATTTGTACTTGAACATAATGGTTTTAACGCATTGCCTTTGTTGTTGTCTATGAATCTTTGTGTCATAACTTCATTGTATCACAGACCTTTTGTATCTTCATTCAGAAAACTGAACTTGATATGGTAATTATATATAGAGAGGTTGTGATGACATCAAATATGGTCTCATTTCCTGCACTTGGTTGATTGTGTCTGCACGTCATCTAAACATTAAACCAGTCACCATAGACGCAGGTTAATGCTATTCAATCTATGCAATGTTTACATAATGGTAGTGGGAAAGTGAGTACTTGAAAAACAAGACTTACGATACATTAGATCACACAGGATGTGAAAGAGAGACAGACGCGTTTAGCAGTTTCTCCAGTATCTTGCTAGATCTGGACTGCTTGTCAATCTTCTATGACAAATGTCCTTGTCAGATTTTTTCAACATGTCCGCTATGACTGGAATGCCCTGTACTGATAATATTTCATCTACACCCATCACCAATGGATCGGCTTGTAACTTCACAACTCCTTCGTTTGCAAGTAACGACAGTGAGACATCCGCGTTCAATAGATGGGTGGCAGTGACCACTCTTGTTATCATAATGGTCGTTTCCGTCGTTCTGAACGGTTTGGTGATTGTGACGATGCTGCAAAGAAAGGCGACTTTGAAGAGCAACCATTCTCTGCTGGTACTGAACATGGCGTTGTCTGGGTTTGGCCTGAGTGTGATCTGTGAACCGATCACCCTGCTGTCTGTGATTGATGGAGGGACTGCACTGAAGGACTGGACAGTGTTGTGCATGGTAGGTACATTTAGGTTAGCCTCCTTAGCAGAGTCTACATGTATGACTGAACAGTACAATAACCAGGGTACAAATAGAAGCCATCAACAAAAAAAGGTGCATTAAGAACAAAAAAAAGGCCCAGTCGTAGAGACTGTTTTGGAGGCTACATTTAAGTAGGGGTTTTGAAGATGTAGAAAATATTTCTTCTCTCATGAAATTACACTGTCACCATTTTGGCATGACAGTCATCATTATCTTCTTTTGTCTCTTTACTGAGTAAAGCGCTTTTTTCTCCTAGGAGTTATAAATTCTCTCCTGCTTTTCTGATAAACCACGTGCACTATGCAATTCTCTTGGAGAGAGTGACCTGTTTAGGTGAAAACAATTTCAGCCAGGAAGACCCCAACCATTTTTTAAAGTTGTTGTCCCTGTTCCTTGGCTTACTATTGCATTTAAACTGGAAGTATTGTTTTGGGTGGCTGAGCTGTTGTGTCCGTTTGGACAGGGTAGATTGACCCCCCATTTCCTATGTCTAGCCTTTTGACCTGTCCTTCTGTCTGTAGTGTCAATCTGCTCCCCAACACATGCGCTGTCACGAAGGTCACGATAACCCAGCATACTTCCCAGAATTCTAAAATCTACGATTTCTTCTTAGTAATGTTCACACTATAATTGCAAACGATACTCCGGAAGGTATTACACTCACTTTATGATGATCTTTATTTCAAAGGAGTATTGACTAAAATATTGATGACCGACTATACATAGCCTCTGACAAATAACGTCTAACTTTACCGCGTAACAAAATCCAGTGAGAAGCAAATGGCCTAGGCAGTTAACGTCTAATCATTTCACACAATGATATTGTCAAACAAGATATTATGAAACGTGAGCCATTGCCCTATCATTTCATAGGTCCGATTATCATACAGTATCTGCCTGGTTGATTTTATACTCTTCAATAAATATCTTATATGAACTTATGTGAATTAAGCCACTGGCCACACAATATGTAAATGTACATTTGAGTACTTGTATAATACCTCCATTTACTTGACAATGTGATTTATTCGAAGATTTCTTATTTTCCAGATAAACGGCTTCACATCAGCTTTCTTCCCGCTCTTGACAACCCTTCTCCTGTCTCTCCTGTCCGTGGATCGCTATCTTGTCATCTGCAGACCCCAGAAAGACGTCCTCTCCCGCTTGCGTCTGAAAATCACCCTGGCCGTGCTCTGGCTGTTCAGCGCCATGATTGGTCTACCTCCATTGGTCGGCTGGTCCAAGTACGAATATCACCGAGGGACATTCCACTGTTCCCCGGACTGGGCCGTCCTCAGCTACCGCCTGACTTGCATCTTCCTCGGACTTGTGGTGCCGTCTGCAGCCATCCTCTACTGTTATACATCGATCTTCAGGTTCGTGAGACAGAATCATAGAAAGCTGAACGTATGGAGGGAGAGAGGTACGGAAGGACGGGGTTCGGCTACAGGACAGACCACTCTCGAGGCTTCTAAGAGACTCTCTATTCCAAGAAGATTTTTGAAAGGTAATTCCACGGCGCCGCTAGATGAGACGGCGGCTGGCACAGGGAAAACAACTGTTGGGTTACCTAAGGATCACGATATCGAACCTCAACTTAGCTCGTGCCATTCCAAAGATGCACCGCAAGGGGGCAATGTAAGAGATAACGCCAAAGAACAGAAGGCTACCACATCGGTTGAGCAATATGACAGTCGTCGTCCTGCAAATCTGAACACATTCAAGGAAGAAATGTCTTCGCAGAAAAGTGGAAATATCAAGAGTCCACCGATCTTGACACAACAAAAGAAACTCAGAGAGACCCCGGCGTTCCTCAGAATTGTCAAGAGCACCAGACAAGGCAGTTTTGACCAGATCCGCGGGGAGGCGCCGTCGCTGCTGAGAGTGGAGCAGTCCGAATTCCTGACGGAGGGATTCCCAAGCCGTACCGTGTACACCACTCAAACTTCCCGGGACACTCTTCTCGTCCCTGGCGGGCATCGGAGCGGTAACCTGGAAACGTCGCGTAAGAAAGACCGGAAAGACAGAGAAAACCACAAGATACAAAGGAAGATAGCTCTATCGGGTAAGTTAAGACTTAAAGTTATATCCCTTCTCATACATTAAGTAACGACAGTGATAAACCACTAAATTGATTCAATATGTCTATGGATGGTGTCTTTTAACAACATTCAGCACCAAGGACAGCATTGGTTTGATGTAACTGTTACTCACTGTACGAAATCATAACTTTAAGCACGCTTTAAAGCATGCGTACATGTATATGCCCGTGAAGCAAGGAACCTTTACGCAAGGTCCAGTGCAGTGATTGTTCAGAGTCTTGAACCAATCTTCGCAGTGTTAGACGACTAAAACAAGGAAGACGGCAAGTCTTCACAAATAGTTTTCTTTCTGTCTTCTTCCATTCCCCAGCCGTGATCTACATCGGGAGTCACTTCGCCTGCTGGGGTCCGTACACCGTCATAGTGGGCGGCGGTGGGTACGGCCTGCCGCTGTGGGTACAGACTCTGGTCATGTGGCTCGCCTACTCCAGCACTGTCGTCTGTCCCGTGGTCTACGCACTCAACAATAGGAAAATCCTGAAAGAAGTTCGGCGGGTCTGTCTGTGTGCAAAAACAACCTGATATTCCCTGCCATTAAAAAGATCTACACTCCTCTAAAATCAAACCTGTGCGAGATCATGTATGTCTTTAAAAATGCTATCAGGCAGTACTGCGTAGAACGAATAGTTATTATATAAAAGGCACGGTTACTTATCTCATTCATTTGTGCGCTGTGAACGTCTGTGTCTGTGCTTTAATATAGAGTTAGATGAGGATATGTATATTGGACAATGTCAGGATGCATATACAAATGGATGCATATATTCTATATTATTTGATATGCGCATGTGCTATACTTCAACCTTTGGGATCTTTTGTACAGTACTTTTCTATCAATGTGTCTGTCGTAAAATGTTTGCAATGACTAAGACAATGTGGCAAATCTTTGACTATTCTATGACTATGTACAAACTATCATAAAATACAAAGCAACCTGGTTAAGGTATTTTGTTTTGTGTTGTCAAAAGTGCTGTCATTTCCTTAATTCAGCAATTTCTGATTCCAAGCGCTCTTTCTTCGCCAGAGTGTCCTCCATCTTTTTGGTCAGCATTTTCATTGCTTCTGCATCCTCCTCAGATTTCGCCAGTCTGTCTTGGAGCATTTTTCTCAGGTTCGATTCCCGCGCAAGACTCGCGTCGTGATAGTTTTGCAACTTAGAATTTTCCAGGCGAAGCTTTTCAACCTCCTGGCGTATCACAGCAGTTGCCTCGAGCTGTGAGATCAGCTCTTTCTTCACATCTGCGCAGCATTTATTGCTACCCAGCGCTGAAGGGTTTCCAGCAGTTGACGGCTGCTCCTCTTTGCCTTCAACTGTGAGTCGAATCTCATTTTCTCTTGAAAGCCTGATGGCCTCAACGCCATTGGTCATCAACTCTCGGCGAACCGCGTCGTTTCTAAGTACGGAAGCAGCGCGCTCTGTACAAGAAGCCGGGATCTGAATCGTCATGATAGTTCTGTTTTCAAAGTCAGGACGTATGCCGTCCAGAAATGCGTATTCAGGTGGAATTCCAACAGCTCTCGCTAGGTGGCTACGGAACACTTCCATCGTTGTTCTACTGATATCCTTCAAGCTTGCTCGTAGAATCAGATCCAGCTGATGGAACCCTTTAGCTGGTTTTTCAGACGGAAGTGCGCAGTGGATCTGATCTGAGATCTTCTCCGAGTGTTGCAATAGCAGTGTGATAAGGTCGTCTCTGCGCAGACGCCACAGCAGTGACGTCAGGAACAGAGGATTATCCTCAGTGACGATCCTGTTCATCTGGAGTTTGAGGATGAGCTCTGAGGGCGACTCAAGACTGAGGTCACCGGGGAACCATCTTGTAATGATGGGATCTGCAGTGAAATGATTAACGGCAAACATTTAGAATAATGGAAAAAAAACTCTTCGAAACAATCGTCCGATCTTATAGCCCCACCCACCTCTGTCAAAAGGTGGAGACGCAAAACAAAAACGTAGATATGAAAATAAAAATTTATTTGACGGGCATGTAGCTAATCTCTCATTGGGCAAAACGATATTTACCACGCCATCATTGGTTGAACTGCTAATTGTGATGGACAGTCAGGATTAGTCAAACCCCTGCTACAACACAGAAAATTTAGACTTCCTTCATAGCTACGTATACTTAACAGTTTTCTTTTTTGTCATGCAAACTGTTATTTAGAAATATCAATAGTACCGACCTTCCTTGAGAAGAATCTTCAGCTGCCGCGCGTCTTGAGAAGTCAGATGGTTACAGATTCTCCTCAGAACCGTCTGGAAGTCTCCTCCAAGATCAGCAGTGTTGTCCTGGGTTTTCTTAACCCCTGCCTGATTCGCCATTTTCCGTGGTTTGAGCAGCGTTGTTGTATTTTTACAGACACTGTAAATCATCAGGTCTTAGATAACGGTTTTGCTATAGACTGCAAGTTTTTCGAGAGTAGTACGAGAAGAAACAGCAGCATGCATTTTCTGCCAAAAATGCGTCTGACCAGTGTTACACGTCGTCACGTCACTAACAACACATGATACCATATCCTTTCAACTGCGACTTTTGATGATATCACTGATTCTTTTATTTGTCGCATTCTTTGTGCAGCGTTCATTTTGTCATAGTAGTACTTTGGACACTTCCTCTCTTCTGTTACCATGCGCTCATTGTGTGTAGGTTTTTATCATGTGTATAATGTTTCCGTGTTCTTGAAAAGAACGTAGAAGCTGCACAGTAAAGCCTGAAATCTGGTACTAAATCATTTATGAAGAATCACATCGATAAGGAGATTTTAAGTATGGGGACAATACCACACATTGTCCTTTTGTTATGTTTCAAATAAAGCAAAGATGGTTTCCCATAAGACCAGGCGCCACAATAGTCCTAGCAGACAAAATGTTTGGGTTTCTGATAATGCAGGGTAGATTTAAGTTTGGCACGTTATGGGTTTGACATTGTTATTTTCCTGTGAAGCAGCGTGGTCTTCTCGCTTGTGCATGTTCACATACGTGGTGACTTGCTGTTCTAGAAAGAGTCGCCAGAGATGTATATTTCCCCTATAACCTCCTTGATATAACAGAACCGAGAGTCAAAAGTAGGCTAAAGCGAATTGCAGCACGCAGACGCCTCTGTTTGATCTGACTCAACTCACATTTCATCAAGCTGCTCCCTAACACCGCGGAAAGATCTTTGTCCATATGGTTTTTTTACCGTTTCATTTTTCTATGTTTCATAGTGACAATCACTTACATATTCATATATTTGCATAATTATATATACGTATGTGTGCACACTGTCTGGCCCTCTTCCCGGCTTCAAGACATGCATACAAACCTGAATGGTCCCTGAACCCAAAAAAACAGCACAGGTTTGTTAATGATTATACCGAACTCACATCCACCTGGTGTTAGTGCACACACGGCACGGGGTAAGGCGTTACGGTAAATAAATACACATGGAACCTCTTAATTCGTGTCCAACATCTGAGATGTATTGCATGAAGCCACGCGGCACGATCACATGTCACAACACCACGTGATCCCTGACTTGTCACTCAGTAGAAAGACTGACGTTCGCAATGGGGGACCGGGTAGAGTACGGCCTCCGCTGCCTGCTATGTGACCCTCGGACCCTTTCAAACAACTGCGGCAAAGTTTGTACGGTTTTGACAGCTGTGCTGTTTGTGTTGGGGTGTAAAAGGGGTTGACAAAGTCATGCTTGTTGCTTGTTGTACATCGTCCAACGATGACTCGTGTATCAGCTAAAACGATTCTGTATTCAATTTATTTACCCAAGGTTTCTTTCTGCTTTAGTTAGAATGGCTTGTTCAGTGAAATTGAGTTCTATTTCATGGAGTTGTAAGTAGACCTAATAACACAGAATATATTGAGAAACACCTGTCAGAGGGTATCAAGCTCAACATTCGACGTCCAACATTTGAAGCGAGGAAACGCATGAGATATACATGCATAAAATACAGCATGCGATATCTATGTATGCATGGTAACTATTCTCATGAAAAAATCATTCGTGGTAAGCGAAACGCATGAAATGGTTTGCTTTGGCTACAAGACATATGAGAGCTTGGTGGCTAAAATGGTACAAAGAATGAATCTAAACTGTGATATTACGTTGTTGGTATGCTGCTGCGATAGTGATATTGGCTTGTATGCAGTCAGCACACACTTGGTATATAGAACAGTGCTTGTAGGAATATTCAGGCGCCACATGTGCAGTTGGTTGGACTGTGTGGTCTTCATTTTTTCTGTCAAAAATGACACCATTCAATGCTGAAAGGTATGTCCTTTCATCGATTCGTGTTTGTTATTTTTTCTAGTTTAAAAAAAGATGCTTTTGAATATGTCATGTAGAATATCTGTGTCACGTAATGAATTGACCATGTGCGTATTCATCAACCTGTCAGACCCTAATGATAAGTAGTACATATGATGATAAGTCTTTTGCATTGTATTTCTATAGAAACCTCATTCCAGCCAGTGATTTTAGGAATAGGCATGTCCAGGACATCTACTGATCAGTATGCCACGCGTTGGTTTGACTCTATGGTCTTCATTTTTCAATGCAGGAAAAATGAATTTGTCTGTGGTTTAATCTTTTTAGTGTTAAAAGACGTTTTAGATTTTGTCATGGCGAATTTCTGTGTCAGATCATGTTATCATATTCCTCAACGCGTAATACAATAATTGATATCAAGGAGTTTTAGTTAAGATGATATATACGATACGTTAAGATTCTTTTTTCCGACATGGTGTTCCTAGAAACCTCATGCACACCCTTTCCCATTAGAGCTACGCCCCCTGGTTGTACCGAAGGGCTGTAGTAGCGAAGTGTATTGACTCGTACGAGAGGCGGGCCAGCACGGCAAACCGCTTGGTTTGTACATCAATAGCGGCCTCCAGCCGACTGGCAGCATTCTCTGCCGGGGAGTCTACAGGAGACGATCTCTGGCGACAAGGTTGTGAGACATGGTAAGTCTGATTTACGATGGCAGTGCGTGTAACATACGACCTAAACATGTTGGCAACTCGTTCCGTATCTGTACAATGTACTACGAGCCAAGTGCCAGTTTTTACATGTGGGGAACACATTCACAAGTGATAAAATCGTTCTTAACTGGCTGCTTGAAAAGGACTTCTTGATTCTAGGCCGTAGCGAACCACGAAGTAAGGCACTGTAGTCGCCCTCCGTCCGTCTCCCACTAAATTACATGCGATAAATCACTAGTGTACAAGGGTCACGTTATAAAATTGAATTCGTGCCTGTGAGGGAAGCGATCTACAGATACATATTAACCCCGCTTCACGAATAGATCCCAGATAACTTGATCCCTGCCTTTTCCCGCGTTTCTGTGGAACTCTACCGCCCTCTGAGATTAGCTCCGGCCGAAAGGGTCCGACCGTTAATGTTTAAACTGGGGGAGAGCGCAACAAAACGTCACCCTGTGATAAAGTGTTTTAATATTTCCTTGTGTTTCCTTGACTTAACGTACACCTGCCTTCATTCATCACAGAAGCGGGTCTCTAATAGGAGACGTTTGGCGTTTAAGTATGTCGTAGGAACTGGCGGCTCAACAAGTCTGGTGTACAGCTGTTTCTGACGTTGACGCTGTACGTGACGCTAATCGACATTTGAAATGTGAACAGAAGTGGCAGTATAACGTGTTGAAAGGTTTCAGAGCGCCCAGAGCTGTCTCGTTTCTGCCTGTAAACGCTCAAATAAAAATGTTCTGATAACGTAAGAAGGGTCTGCCTTGTCTCGCCGCAGGGACTCCTAATTTATCCCGACAGCACGGGGCTACTTATGTAGTAGTGCTGTCTGAATATGTTGGTTAGATTCACTCTCACACTCAAAGAGAAAGGATTTAGAAAGTACCGAATTGCTGGGTGTTATCAGGAGATAAATATTCGTTTGTTGAAGACTTTTTACTGAGAGATACTGTAAGATTCTCCCCTTTTCGAATGTAAGGCATCCAGGTAATGTTAGGGAGGCAATACATTTATATTATATTATATTTGGAAGAGGAAATCTGTCTGTTATTGCAGTATTGACATTTATTACCATTTCTTAGCATATTTTCGTCATCATTTCATAGCATTTGGAATAGCCCCAAAACAAGCTACATGTGGAGTCCCTTTATTTTTGGTACCACCAATAAATATCCAGAACCAGCCACGATACGAAACAAGCAACTGTGTTCCGTCAGAGACTTATCAATCCTCACAGATAACAGTATGCCATGGAATAGAGTGGATTCAGCTTACTACATTGAAAATCTAGTATTACTGTATCGAAATCACTTGAGGTGCCTTTGGCATTGATGAAAGCAAATCTGCAAGGCTTGCACAATGTGGCAACACAATATTGACAGTTGTCAGCGGTGCTTAGAGAGTTTGGCCTTCATAACTTCACGGAGACGTTGGTTTGACGTCACACCATTCGTGCATGTGTGTAAAGTCGTCCCGGATTGGCTGTTGTGTGATGTTTTCAAGAAAACCCTTACATCCGGGTACCCGGTTCACACTGCAGTTATGCCTTGTTGGGTGAAGAATGTTTGGTCGGGTCCAGAACTGGGCCTGAGCATAGTTTGTACCTAGTTAGTACCGCCACCTTACCGTATCTGATAACCTTATCTTGGACACTGAGTGAGCGGCACTAGATAAGACGCCCATAAGAACCGTGTTGACCTGATGGCCATATTTCATAGTACTTCTTGCTTGCCTGAAGCTGTCTACTCCAAAACTGTTGTTTATTTCTTTGTTACAAGTTACCATTAGTACAATGTACGGAATGAAAAACAGGTGGTGACCACTTCTAGTAGTTTCCAGTCTTTCCAACCTTAACAGTGATGCCAGTTCTACCACCTCTACTGTCAGCATTACATGTCACTAGCTTGTGGTACAATACCGTAGGTAATAAATCAGCATCATATTATATTGTGAAGGATTTAAACATTGTGTCGTAACATCAATACATTCTTTGCTGCTGCTTTGCCTTGCTCTGGTTTATTGATTTGCGAAAGATCATCTAGAACTGAATGAAGAGAATCACTGTATCTTTACTTGTTATTTTACTGAAACACCGTTTAAGATAAAACACGTCTAGTTAGCGGTTTTCCCCTGTTCCTGCCCCCCACCAGCATCGTTACTTGCCGGTCCCTTTACGTAACCCGGTAGCTATAATTCCCGGCTGACATGTGCGTTATCGGGCTGCCGTGCCCGCACATGTGTAGCTGGTTATCAGTCCGATTTCCCTCCCAGACTCCTGATAACTCAGAGGCGGACGCGTGTGCTGGTGCATGCTGCTGCGATACGGCTTACAACATGTACATTCTCCCCCAACTAAATGGCCTATTAATATAAAGATCTTTCGTAGAAGAGATGTTTCTTCCATGAAAAGCCCGGAATGAACAAAAAGCATCTAGAGATAGCAAACGTACAACAGCGGTATACGTAGTTCATGCAAAAAAAGATCATTCAGAGCCATCGATGACGTCAAACATGTATCATCTTGATACTTGACCATATTTGCCCCCAACGCAACTCCTGTCTGTGCCTGCATCTTAGCCTCTACCAGGCTTCGGGAAGCGGCTGGAAAAATTAGTAGAAATTGGCCAAATAGACAGATAAAATGCCATGGGAGTGGCCCGCTAAAGTGCGACTGACAAACTGTACTCTTTTCATTAGCGGATCAACTCCCCTGACATGTTATCTGTCTATTTGGCTTTCCAGCCGCTTCCCAAAGCCTGTTAGCTTGCTGTCGACTCGTGGTCCATTCCCATATCTCACCATCTTTCAAGCGTCTACTATTCAGCCCCGTCTGCCCTATATACATGTAATGTACCACACAGTGCTGACTGAATGTACAGCCGTTCTTGTGTCAGTTTTGACAGCTCCTGCTACAGCTGCAGAGTATGCCGTGCTGTCTGTAGGGACATGATGACTCTCCTGACCTCTGCCTTTGATGGTTCCCCAAAGTTGATTTACCAGGTCCGCGGGCCCGCCTGGGTCTGCTCGCGGAATGTCCAGTGCATGTGTTTCGGGTGCTGGTCTGTTCTTTAGTTCGCATGAAATGCCTTCCCCATCATACTTACCATGATGTTCCCTTGCTGTAAGTTGGTTACCATCTTTGTCCCTGTATATCGCGGTCAAGTTCGTTTTACTTGGTGTACAATGTTCAAACAGACGGTCACATATTACACCGACCGTTCTCGTCACCGGGAACAACGACAGATGATCTAAAGCAGATCTAAGACAGAATCCAAGGCAAGGATATGAGGCAGAATTTTCAGTGAGTCAGTCGAATTTTGTTGGACACATGCACAACAATATCCCAACAATGCGCTCAGTTTGTACGACAGTCCTTCGCGACCTTATGTTACCGGACCCTTGCTGTTAATGTTTTTTATCTGTCCTGATGGCTTTTTGATCATCATTTCTCTGTCCCTCAGTCAGTCAACTTCCTCCAACTTGCAGTAGTTTAACTAGATTGATTGTACATGTGGTCTCTTTCAGCCTTTGATTTACTGCACATGAAAAGACCTCTTCACGTGTCAAGGTCACCACTGTTATAACACTCTTACCCGAACGTCACACCTCGGTTCACTGCCAGAAAAGCTGGTTAGCTATATAGTAAATGTTAGGATGTATAAACTTAAGGCAACTTTGCGCGGCCTTATGTACATACATCACTGTGCTGACAAACATCAGTGTGTCCACACCACACAACACTTCAACAGTGCAGTCGCCATGAGGTCTGTTGATATTACGTCTACATTGTTAGCAGAGTACACAGATATGGTGTATCCGTACATGGAGATCGAGTGGGCGTTTCTTATTATATTGCGATATGGACTTAGATAAGATACATGTACGTGTGTTGTAAGGGTGAAGGGGATAAGAGTACATAGAAGCAAGGATTGAAGGCTAGGTATGTACTGTATATCCTTTGCAAGATCAAAGTTAGAGACTTATGTTATAAGAACCAACCCAGTCGATCTGCATTCTGATACTTATTTAGAGGGACTATATATTTCTCTTTGTAGCAAACATTCAATCGAACAAGAAATCAGAGATTTTATACCCCCTGGAAGAGTTTCATGAATACACTATATTTCTCTTGGTAGCAAGCCCGTCAATCGAACAAGAAATCAGAAATTTTATACCCCCTGGAAGAGTTTGCATGAATACACTATATTTCTCTTGGTAGCAAGCTCGTCAATCGAACAAGAAATCGGGGATTTCAAACCTCCTAGAAGAGTTTGCGTAGCCTAATATATTTTCAACTGACCTTGGACAGAAACCTTGCAGACTGAGAGCTAAACAATACCCCGGTACCCGAAGGTAACAAATGTCTGCGTGTGCAGGGAACACTTTCAGACCAAGGTCGCCACCTAGCGGCTACGACTGATTGTATCAGTCTCAAAGCAGATGTTGGGAAGGGAGATCGGAAAAGTTTTTCAACCTACCCCGTTGTTTTGCTCAGATTCCAACTATCAAGTCGACCTTGGCTTGCATGAAGTACCCAATTACCAGCGTCCGTGGTATCACTCCTCCCTCCTTTCTCGCTCACTCCAAAGAATAAAAACAATCCACTCATAGCCCCTTGAGTTATACTTTTGCGTCCATGTACAGACCCTCAGACAGGGGGCAAGCAGAACTGGAAAATACCATCTTACGAAGATAACACTTCTGTTGACGCAACACACGGTACATATTCAACTCAAGCACGGATGAAGAGCAAGAAACGCGTACAACAAGTGTGATAAAAATCAATTAGGTTCACACTAAAGAACAAGGCGTAAGTGTGCTCGAAATGTACGTCCACTCTTTCTAACGTTGGAGCTCCGGAAGCAAACTGAGTTCACTGATCCTCAGCCTTGGATGCCAATCAGTTCAGTATGAGCTAGCCTGTGCAGACTTTTCTAGTGGTCCACGTTCGTCTTTCGTGTGGAGAGCTCTATCAGGCTTTGAACTAGTATTACACAGGTACGCCAACAACAAAGGGAGTTAAAGTCATAAAAGAACCGAGCCTGTGCAGTGTATTCTAAAAGTTCGATCCAAGCAAATTTGCATTACTTAGTCACTTTTGCACTCAACAACGAAACTCAATAACAAATATACAAAATGTACTTCGGCGTGATCAAAATTGAGACTACGTAAAATTTAATATGTCCAAAACATGATGGCTCAACATCATTTTCCTTGACTACATATGACTGTAATAAACTGTCACTAAATCAACTGGTAATGTGAAGTATAGAATGTTTACAAAACTCTCTGTTTTCATTATTTATCTCGGTTTCTCATAATTTGGCTTTGCTATGAAGGACGTTTTCAATAGCGTTCTAGATGTGTCATTTTATCAAAACGTCTCTCGCCCACACAGGTGGATAATAATTTACAATCCACGTTGCGAGACTTTCAAGTTTGGTATGATTTCCCAAGCCACGTATTGGTATAGCCCTGATCCTTGGGTTATGTAAAACGCCGCTGAAAGCTCCCCTGCCCGGGAGTACTAGTGTTACTTTTTGAGCCGTGAAATTTGATACTCCGACCTCGTGCAGGGGTCACAGACTTCCCTACGTACCAGGGGTAGGGACTGTGCAGGGAGAACTTCCGGGTTAGCCCCGAGCCTTGGTGCGGTGCCGTCCCGAAGTTTCCCACAGATGTGAGGCGGGTGTTGGGGTCCATGTTGTTCTCCAGGATGACCCACGAAACGACTGTGTACCCAGAGGAGCAGGAAAGTTTTCTTGGCCCACCCTCCACCACTCCGGTAGGGACCTATCCTACTACTGATTTGGGGGAGGGGGGCGTGTGTGGTGGTCAGTTTTATATACGTAGCACACTTGCATCCTGTTTGGTGCTTTACCTACAAACACCATGTCACATCAAGCCTTTCCTGACCATTTGGCAGGGTAACGTAAAGGGTTACATTATATGTTTAAATCTGTTGGTGTGTGTATTGCTGTAAGTCGAGCTGTCTGGGACACTTTGGGACCCCTTCCTGCAGTTCGGGATTGAACGCTAGGGGCGCTAACTAGTTTTAGCGTAATCCCTTGACTCAATAGTGATTACCAAATTATCCAATGATCTCCAATATAAACGTTAAGCACGTGCGACGTGGCGCGTGTGCTGAGAAAACGGAGCCGCTGGTATACCGTATAGCTCAGACGTACTTTTATTCATGCATTATGTTTGAAGCAGACGTTTTGATAAGCACATCATGGACGTACTAGCACGTCCTTGGTTATGTGAAAAAGGTAAAGGGATTGATGTTAACGATATAATCAGAGCACTGCCGGTTCCATATGGGTAGCCTAATCAAGTTCCGCAGTGCTGCCAAATTCCGTGATGAATGTTTTTTTCTTTTTTCTTTTGCATTCCGGTGGGTTGGCTGAAGTAGTGTGTGTGTCTGTCTGTATGTGTGTGTGTGTGTGTGTGTGTGTGTGTGTGTGTGTCTGTCTGTATGTGTGTGTGTGTGTGTGTGTGTGTGTGTGTGTGTAGTGGGTGTTATATTTCATTGACAAAGAATACGTTTTTCCTTCATGTGTATGTTGTTGTCTTTGTATTTCACACTTTTGCATCGTGCATCGTATTCTAATTATAAAACCAAGGCGCGTACACTCCAATTCTGTTTTCTAAGCCGTCTAGTGTAGAGGGTGGTTTTAATACGGATAGGTTATGTTTATTTGCCGGACATTTGAAACATTAATCTTGTCATTTATCTGTTAGCAGCTCAAGCTAAAAAGATGGAGAGGTCGTGCGTTATCGCCAGTGACAATACGTGCGCTTGCATGCATTTCTACAATGTACATGCCATATATAGCTGCGAAAAAAAAAGCAAACAGAAAAGAGAACATCCTTCTATCTCTCAATTCAAAAACACTGTGTCCCCTCCGTCCCGTAGCCTTGTACCGAGTATATCGTAGACTCTCCGGTATCTATACCGTGTTGGAATTGTTGCCTGCCCGCCCGCTTAGGCTCAAAAGCGCACGCCGGTTTTTAAGGGTCGGTTTTGCCCTCTGGGCGTCAGTTATATCAGAAAGCCCAGTTGGAAAGAAAGGCCTTTTTGACACGCTTTGGTGTGTCTAGCTATAGTGAATGTACACGTACGAGTCTCACCTTGCTTCTGAACGAAGCCGTCCTGTTCTGGTATTTTGCATTTGTTCCCTTTTTGAGTAGTTGGTTCTCAACATGTCGACCACTCATCACTCCTGACAACATCCCGCCGTTGTTTGTTAAAGGTTGTTAAGGGCCTTCCCGCGTCTAGTGACGCATAGGGCGGCGCCCATCAACGTTTTTAATAGCCCTGGGCCACACAACAGTCACTACAGCACGGGGCTAGTCCACTGGATACTCTTTCCCAAATGCTGAGTGCTAAGCAGAGAAAGAAGTATGTGCCATTTTTAAAGTCTTTGGTATAACTTGGCCGGAGATCGAACTCACTACCTACCGAATGCAAGGCTCTATCCACTTGGCATTGCACAGGTTGTTTGTTTGGAGTTGTTTGTGGCCCGGGAAAAATGCGGGAAGCTGCACGGCCCACCTGTCCAGTAGAAGAGTGGTGTTTTGGTTCCTGTCCGAATAACATCAATAGTCAAGGGTGGGCAAACAGTCGGTGTGTGTGGAGGGTAGGAGAACACCTGTCCAGGTTTGTAGATACAAGGCAAAGTGACAATGGCGCTCTTATTTTCCCCAACACAGAGAGACCCTCTCATGGTCCTCACATTGACTGGACATGTGGATCTCGTGCTTAGCATCTTTTCATGCTTTGACTAAGGAGGTTGATTTTTTAACCTCCTTGCTTTGACCAATGTTCAACATGTAAATTTTCGCCTGCAAAGATTTCTGTACTTGATCAGTCTTGAAAGATTGGAGGAAATCATACTAGTACTTTAAAAGTAATTTTACGTGATTTAAAGAGGATTGTAAAGTCATTGGTTCTTTACCGTGACAAACTATTGGACGCCCTGACTTTGTCGGGGCTACCATTAAATTGTCAAAGGGAAGGGACATTAAATAGATGTTGCGTTAGACCTAGTGTTATACAAATATCAGCATACAATTGAACGTTGCAATGTTCGCCAATAAAGATATACCTACCATGTGAAACGAAAATGTCAGGGAATACGTAGTTTTCTCGTCCAAACCTCCCCGCGCCACTTCCGAGTGGTCCCGCCTGTACGTCAGCAGTAGTTGATGGGGAAACATCGGGCCCTGGTACTCTGGTACTCAGCACCGGGCTGAGATCTTCAATGTGGTACTAGAGCTGACAGGCAAGCCTGGCTCCCATGGCCCAGCTCGGCATGGCCGCTGTGGTAGGCAGGGCGGCGGACGGAGATCTCATGATCGCCCGGACACACATATTCCGCGACGACAAGGTTAGGAGCAAGCGGGTTCTCCCCTAGACTTTAATCAAACTGTTTGTAGTACGTGATTTTCGTTTCAGCATTTATCCTTAGTGCAGGTGTGCATTGGAAATGCGCCGTATGTTTGTTAAGACGCTGATGTGTTTCGATCTTTTTGCAGACGACGGCAGAAATCGTGAAAAGCGCTTCACTTTTGCAGTAGCTTTTATTCAAGCTGTTTGTAGTACGTGATTTTCGTTTCAGCATTTATCCTTATGTAGGTGCGTCGTGCATGCGAAGGTGCCGTACGTTTATTTAAACGCTGGTGTGTTTATATCTTTTTGCAGAAGACGGCAGTAGGCAAAAGCGCATCGCTTTTGCAGTAGCGTCAGTTGTTACAGAATTAACAGCATAAGCCACCCAACTTTCATATACCTTGTATATGTGTCATATACTTGTAGTCAGAAAGCGTTGCGATCTTTAACCCCAAAATCTGCTTGGAGATTAGCGATCTGTCAGTGTGGCACACGAAACACCTTACATCCGGGGTTATCTAACGATATCTCCATTATCTGTGAATCGGATGTAGTAGATCTCCTAGATGGACAGTATCAACAGTTTCATTGAAATGAACGTAAATCTGAGCTCGAGAATCTAAGGCAAAGGGCAACGTTCGTGTGAGTTTGGAAATGGAATCCCGCGAATCCTGTGGTGCACACTACTGACCCAACGCGTACATGCAAACAAAGCGTGGTTATTTTTGCTGGAGGTGTTGCGATGTTTTATTTTGACAACACGGAGACGACACGGGAGGTATAAAGACTTCTCCATACCTCACAGTAACATGCCCGCCGGCACAACGGAAAGGATTTAATGGTTTGGAATAATGCCGAGAGTTATGGTATAAGCTTGTAGTCATCCGTCAGTGTCTCCAGTATAAGGAGCTTACACGGCATTTGTGAGACTAAGGTCTTGTCAAGACCAAAGATTTATTAGTCCTTTTCCTTAATTTCAGCGACCTTCAACAGAAGTTACAAACAACTGTGAGGAATGAATCTTTGCGAAGTATCTCCTGACCTTTTCTCTCTAGACCACGGTTGGCAGTTAGTCGCCTTCTTAGTCTTTAGATAGTCGTCTGCAGCAGCCGAGGATGAATTACAGGCGCTTGTCCAAACCCAGCACCGACCTTGCCATTGGGTTGGGGAGTGGTCGGGAACAAAGTAGTGGAAAGGCCCAGAATGTGTGACTTAAGATGTATATTTTATAGTTGTATGAAATACACAACATATTTCAACTTCCCTGTGTCCCAACTGTGGCTGGGACTGCCGTGCGAAGATAAAGCTGATTAGCTGCGCACGGCCACAACACCAGACTTGTGGACTTGTGCTACCATCATCTTTCGTCGAGATGGAAGGGTGAACCTTATAGTTGTGGGTTTAAGATGTACGCTTTTAACAGCACAGCACAGCATGACAACGCGAGCAAAATTAAATGAATCATAAGCAGCTTTGTTCCTAATTTTCTTCCAGGCGAAACTTGCCACGAGGAAGGCCCTCCTTGTCACGTTGGGTGTGATTGTGTTGATCGCTGCTATCACTGCTGCCATTACTGTACCCCTACTACTGCTGTATGGAGGTGAGTTTCATTACTGTACCACTACTACTGCTCTATGGAGGTGAGTTTTATTACTGTACTACTACTACTGTACCACTACTACTGCTCTATGGAGGTAAGTTTTATTACTGTACCTCTACTACTACTGCTCTATGGAGGTGAGTTTCATTACTGTACCACTACTACTGCTCTATGGAGGTAAGTTTTATTACTGTACCACTACTACTGCTCTATGGAGGTGAGTTTCATTACTGTACCACTACTACTGCTCTATGGAGGTGAGTTTCATTACTGTACCACTACTACTGCTCTATGGAGGTGAGTTTCATTACTGTACTACTACTGTACCCCTACTACTGCTCTATGGAGGTAAGTTTTATTACTGTACCTCTACTACTACTGCTCTATGGAGGTGAGTTTTATCATTGTAAGCCCCATCCCTGTACCACTACTACTGCTCTATGGAAGTAAGAACATACTAATCTCCAAGCAGATTCGGTGGGGCAAGGGGACTTTATGTTGGCTGCCTGTATCCATTTGCCGCTTGTATCCATCGTGGAGCGAACGTTGGATACAGGCGGCCAACAAAGTCCCCTTGCCCCACCGAATCTGCTTGGAGATTAAGAACATACATCTTCGCGGAGATTTAATTTCACGGTAGGAGGGGGAGGGAGTTTTCGCCGTGTTCAATTTTATGTTCACGGTTGAAACATTTGTCTAGTACAGAAGTAGAAACGTATATTCATGATTGCCGCAAAATTAATAAAAAAAACGCAAAAGTAAAACCACCGCGAACGTTTCAAAATTTACATTTGGATATATTTAAGGAATCGTAAGTACACAGTCATTCATATTGGACGGAACGATATACATTTGCGTTACATGTACCTGCAGGAGTGGATGTTTAGTTAAGGTTGTTGTCCGGTTTCAAACAAAACGCGTTCTTTGCTAAATGTCTGTCACACTCTTCAGCTAAAGATAGAAATTTTTGTATACGAGATCACATATAGGTGAGTTCACAAGTTCACGTTAAACTCAAGTTGCACAAGCTCTCTTCGGGAACCAATATACAAGCGTAAATATCCACATGGCCCTCTGAACCTCAACATTCTACCGAGCTACACGGACTAACGCCTCAGGTTTTGTCAACAGTAGAGGACATCCACACAATTGATAATTTATCGTCTCAATAACATCGCTTGCATTGAGCACGGTTCACGACAACAGTACAGAAGCATGTATAGTAAGTACTGGTATGGCGGATATATAAACACGGGTGTAAGTGGGTGCTTCTAACACGATCAAGCTGATTTAAGACCAGGGCAAAACGTACGGCTCATAACCATTTAACAGTTTGAACAATTTAAATTTAGAGTCTTCAAATTTAGTGCTGAGGACATGCAAGTACAACTTTGGGGATATATGAGCGTTCTTAAGTTCGTAGCTTGTATTTTTTTCGTTCAAAAATTCTGTTGGACAAGATTATGGTATTCTGTTATAAATTTCGTTTATTTTTCGTCATATTACAGTCATATTACGTATTTCAAAAAAAGCCAAAAAAAATTGAATCCTAACGATTTTTCGATTGGTAAGCACACGTACCCAGTCTCCAAATTTAGTTATAAGTTTGCTGTATGGAAATACTGTGCATGCTTTTTCGTACATCAATTCATATTCTACACGTTCTTCAGTTCAAAATTTGTATCCAAGCGTCCCCAGGTTTCGAGCATCCAGTCGGGCCTTTGGTACAATTGTTAAAGTCAGTCGAATAGTCGCTTGCTTTCTTAGCCCATTGACATACTTGGACCAAAGCCAAGCACAAGCTTTTCAACGTGTACCCTCGGTATGTAGTATGAAAATCTGCCAAATTTGTCTTTGATGACGGGTTTAAAGACATAGAAACATTTAACAACAGCTTGAAAATATTTGCTTTGCCATTTTACCGAGGGATGTCGTTTTCTCCGCAATACTGCGTGTTCATACACATTCTTTTCCTTCGTCATTAAAATGCCGTCGACAGATGGCCTTCGACTGGTAAAGGAGCCTGCAAAAACAAGCTTAAGGAGTTGGTTTAGAAACGCGTGCACGTGTGTTTAGGGTGCCGTCTTAAAACAGGAAGTAATAGTACGCTTGCCCGACGAGCTTCACTACCTATAGTATGCGCGCTCTAAAAAGAGCATATTCAGCAGAAATAAATACGTCCGATGTCCTCTGGACCAATGTGTGATTTTAGGAATCGGCCGATGTTGGTAGGTCACCGAGCCAATCCTATGACTGACAGAGTAGATTTTACTGACAGAGTAGATTTTCAGACAGAAAATACCCTGGCGGTTTGGGCTCCAGGCCGATGACAGTGTGCCGGCTACTGTACTGTTCTGTGCCGTCCACACCCGGCGGTGTTGAATGTTATGGCTGCGCCAAACTATCACCTAACGCTGACGTTTACATAACTGACATTGGACGCCTCCCAAATCCCAACCATGACACATTATCGGCCTTGATGGATTATTCGGACCTTAAACTTTCAAGTTTCACCAGCCAATAACATCAGTTACAAGACGCTCTCCAGCAACCCCCTGCTTTGCTTTCCCAAATACGTGGCTTAAGAGTTTATTTCTATAGTACGTGTTGATGTAGTTCCGTGGTCTATGTCACAAGACAGATGTGGCAGGCAGCTCTCCTGTGTAGTACTGGGCACGCAATAGTCTTTTTTTCTTGGGTGGTCCTTTCCCTGGAAATGTAGGGCTTATTCCGTTTTTATATTTTAGGTTATCAGTGGTTTTCTGAGCGTGAAAAAAAACTGTTGGCGTCACTGGCAAATATAATAAAGATACCTAGAAACAGGCAGTATATGATCGCGTATGGCACACACTTTTGGGCCAATAGAATTGAAGCACTGTAGTTAATGAATAAAAGTGTGGATCCACAATTTTGGTTTAATTATTTTGTGGTGCAGTGAAAACTTGAATATGTGTAATCATCTGGACTTGACTTTTATTGACAGGCACACCAGACAACAGACCAGGTTACACCTTTGAGGATATGTTTAACCAGAAATTCAGCTACAAGGGCTTCTCAGCCAGGTGGATCAGTGGTAAGGACAATGTGTGTGTGTGTGTCTGTCTGTCTGTCTATGTGTGTGTGTTATATACACACCAGAGTGAATCGTAGTAAACAGAAAAGTATAGTTTTCTTTCCGAGTAATATTATGCAGCCATTTTCTTTCAAGTGTTTTGTAAACTACGTACCAGAAAATTCAAAGTTTCAGTTACCACAATCATATATATGCTTCTCTTAGATTTATGCAGTTACGTTTTGATTCTGTGTATGTAAACTATGTTTTCCTAACGCTGGCTTGTCTTGAAATAGGTGAAGACTACATATATCGTGACGAAGATGGCGCTGTGCTCACCAAAAACGTTAGGACAAATGCGACAACAATTCTAATGGACAACAGCACTTTTGTAAGCCATCCCTACACTTGTGTTTACTATACTAGTAATCGTTCTATACTGTAATATACTGGTCACCTTCAAAACATGTGGATTATTTGGAGGAAAGGCATCCATTTGGTGGTTTATGCCAACCTCCAGGTAAATGTAGGTCAATTTTAAGATTTTTTGATCCTCTCAAAAGTAAATTTTGGTCAGATGTACACTTGTACAAGCCAGTAACAAGCTGATGAACCCTCTTCTCTCTACAGACAGAATACGATGCCTTTGACTACAGAGTGTCCCCAGACTTGCAGTACATTCTCCTGTCCTACAACTACAAGAAAGTGTTCCGACATTCCTTCACTGCCAACTGTGTCATCTATGATGTTCAGGGAAGGTAAGGGTCAGTTAAAGCTATATGGAAACTGTTAGGCCCCATTCCCACTAGGATAAAATTGCCTGGATCAAGCCCAATTGATCCGGCTCAATCCTGCTCTGATCTGGATCGATCTGGATCAAAGCCATCTCAAAGCGAATCAACACGGCTCGATCTGGACAATTTTATCCTAGTGGGAATGGGGCCTTAATGTTAGGTGTTTCAAGTTTCCAGTTGTAAGGTTCTTGCATTGTTTTACATAAGCTGTTCTTATGCAAATGAAAAGCGAGGGTCTAGCCTATCAAACTAACACAGTGTGACCTGCAATCTTTGTCAGTGTGGTGACTGCGTGGATTCCTTACGATGACGTGCAGTTTGCTGGGTGGGCGCCAGTTGGACACAAACTGGTGAGTACCAGCATTGTTCCCTTTAAAAAGATATCTCCAATCCTCTGCTAGCTATATACATTGTAGGCAGGGGTGCAATAAAATAACAAAGTGATTGGCTACAATCTGTACATCACAAATGACAACAGTGTGCGAAGTGCAAAAACTGGAGTCCAACTACAATGCCGATAGTCCATAGTTTGGATTGCTTTAATGTTTGTCTAAAAATATATTTCTTCTTTTCATTAGGTGTTTGTGTACAAGAACAACATATACCTTAAGGCTGATTTCTCTGGAAACGACTCACAACCCATCACTACAGACGGGGTGGAAGGACTCATCTGGAATGGTGTTCCTGACTGGGTGTATGAAGGTAGATTTCACACACTAAACTTTAGGTTCAACATGAAGTATATGGGACTAGGATATTCACTGAACTTTAGGCTGACTATACTGCAGCTTTTGTCTGAGCTCAGAGTAGACATTTTTAAGTCACCGTTTTAGCAAGGTTTTCTTGGAAAATCAATATAAAGATTGCATGGTAGTTTTTAGAAAATAATTTTTTTCATTGAATGATACTGTGAAGGGGACATTTCATTTCATGTACACTTAATTGATAAAGTAAGTGACCAATTAAAAAAAATTGTTAATGTCAGGTGTGTATAAAGTCATAGTCAAGTTCAAACTTGTTGAAAGCTGCTGTAGGGTTGTCAAGATGTTGTTTTCAAACAAAGTTTAAATTTTTTACAATTGTCCATTTTTGCCCCTAGAGGAGGTGTTCTCTGTAGATAACACCATCTGGTGGTCGAAGGACGGGAACCGTCTGGCCTTCGCCAAGTTTAATGACTCACAGGTCCCAGTCATGAGCTTCTCTCACTACGGAGAGACACAGTACCCAGGGATTGTGGACATTCACTATCCTAAGGTACAGTGGACATGTCAGTACAATACATGTAGTTGTGTGGTTTCAGATCACCTTTACACTATGATGAAGACTTGATTTGGGTTGATGTTTAATGTTTCTGTCTATCCAGAAGCCATAGCCCACATGGGGCTAATTATCTAGTGACAAGTAACAAGTAAAGCACTATACTACATGTAGCTAAAACACATAGCATCTACATCTGTGCTCATTTTGTTTTAATTCAATAAAAGTGACCAACATTTGAAATGGATAGTCATCAAAACCGAACACAAGTACAAATGACATAATCATGTTAAATTTCTTTTACTCCAGGCCGGTAGACCCAATCCGACAGCTTCACTTCACGTGGTTGACATGACTGATCCTGCCTACCCCATACAGGAGGTACCAGCTCCTCCGGGATTGAGGTACGCACCTGTCAAAACACCTACCGGTAGTTCTCTTTGACGATCAGTGGTTTGTTAACTAGCATTAATATTTGGTTACAACTATATGAACAGTAATATTCCAAGAATGTTCAAAACATCCTGATTGCATTCATGATCAAGGGAGAATCAAAATATTTGGAATATACCTCAAATGTTGAAGAGTGCTCTTTGAATAGCCAAGACTATATACATTTAAGAAGTTTTCATTCAGACGGCAGTCTGGCTCACTCCACATCTAGTGTGAAGGGTATATAACTTGGGTTTCCTGAATGTGGCTTGACTTTGAAATTCTTCATTCTGATTCTGTAAGTGTGTAGGGGTGTTAATGAAACCATGTACATGTATTACAATTTTCTAGTTCTAACCTAATATTTTTTCCTAGATCACAGCAGCATGCATTTATTTTTCAGTGAACTGTACCTGTACGTGGTGTCGTGGGCCAGTAACAGTCAGCTGTATGTCAGCTGGGTACCACGTCCACAGAACACGTCCATAGTAGACATCTGTGACGTCACACAGGCTACTGTTTCATGCAGAATGGTAAGACTAAGGAATCACCTATAGAGGTGTCTTATCCTAAACATACTGAAAAGATAATTATGTTTAACTTAAACTTTTGTGTTAGATTTGTCATGGGGAGTGCTGATGTCTTGCCTTGATGTCTTGCCTTGTGGGATGTTATTATTGCAGATGCATCCAAGTTTTATCATATTTTTGCCTCATAGATTGACTATGAAGAAAGCACAACTGGATGGATTGGCACAGTAAGTTTTCTGACATTTTGTTGATTTTCAATGTGTTTTTCCTCTGCCTTGTGTACAATTTCATCTGGTTGGTAACTCAAGGGTTAACAAAGTTTAAAAGACTACAAAAAAGTTTCCAAGTAACAATATCTTGGTTGTGTGTCTTGTTGACAGTAGTGGTAATCTGACCAATTGCACATTTTGGTTCTCTTCAGTTTGGTCCATCCTGGCCACTGTTTATTGAAGGTGGCTCCAAGTACCTTATTATACAACCACATGATGAGGGGAGTGCAGGGAAGTTCAGACATCTATGTCTCAGAACTATCACACA
This sequence comes from Branchiostoma belcheri, assembly GCF_001625305.1. NCBI lineage: Eukaryota > Metazoa > Chordata > Leptocardii > Amphioxiformes > Branchiostomatidae > Branchiostoma > Branchiostoma belcheri. Next base: position 1,888,098 of record NW_017802935.1, read on the forward strand.
GGTCAGTAATATCACATTTTATGTAAGTATGAAATCAATTTTAATTAGTGATTTGTTATATTGGTTACAGCAAACTTTCTTTTGATTGAATGATTGAACAGAGGTAGAATTTAAGAACAACATGTACATTTTGTACATGTATTTGCCAGAATTGCATGTATGGAAGAATACTACTGATTAATTAAAAGAAAAATATTCTGAATGCAAGGGATGCTTCCTCTCTCTCATCTGTTCCTTCCTCTTTCCATCCTTCTGTCCCATCTGCTTTGCCATGTCTTAGCGATATCTCTCTCTTTCCTAATCCATTTGTATGAATGAAGAAGAAAGGAGTTATTATTCAATGTTAAATTTCTGTACCTGTAGGCATTGTACTTCTATTATGTGTATAGCTGAATGTTGACCAGTGTACATGATTATGTCCCTGTAGAGTGGTGAAGCGTCACGACAGTGGCTGACAACAGGACAGTTTGAAGTCACCAGTATCCTCAGCTATGATGAAGCTAACAGGATTGTGTAAGTACCATTAGTGTCATCTCATGGCTACCTTTGCCAACCTTCAGGACTTTTGCTTGATACATGTATATTATTACTCTGTTGTTCTTTCCACAACAAATTCTGAATGTGAATATATGAAGTTACTGTTGTTATAGCTTTTAATGTTTTAGATAAAGTGTTGGTTGCATCATATACATGTAGGGTCTTCCTTGGTTGCATACATGGTCAAAATGAGTTTGCAATGGCCATGTGAGAAGAAACAACTTATTTTAAAATTGTTTCTCTGTTCTTGTAGATATTTTATCAGCAACGAGGAAATTCCAAGACAGAGACATGTGTACAGGTAAGAGGGTTGGTGTTCTTGGGTTGAGATTTTATCTGATGCTTCTGAGTGAGAGCATGTAATATTTTGTAGTTTAGTGTATCAGACAGCTACTGTTGGAATGGGCTCTATACACAATTACAGTTGTAGAAAGATAATAAAATTACTAAAACTACATGTGATGTGTCCCCCAGCGTAACCGTTGGTAACCAAGACAGTAAGAAGTGCCTTAGCTGTGACCTGTGGGATGACTGTGGCTACTACAATGCCTACTTCAGCAAAAATGCCTCCTGGTACATACTCAACTGTCGAGGTACACCCTCTATAACTCTCATAACTTTAGAGGATTATAGAGATCTAGAATATATTTGTCTGTATGGAGTATGCTTCCACTCATTTTATTCATTCGGTTTCTTCAGTTGCTTTTGACGTAGCAGAGATTGACTCTACATGTTAAATTTACACAACATAAATTAGTTTCCCAAATACGTCAGAGTCCATGCATTGAACTACACCTGTCTGATTTAATGGTGTATTTTATGCCAATTACACTATTACATCCTCCTCACCTATAGGTCCTGGTGTCCCAATATACACCCTAAACAAGGCACAAACTGACAATTGTGAGTACTGCTATTTTTTCTTGTTTAGCTTAGTCAAATTAGGAATGGCCTTTTAGCTATATTCCTCCTAATGTGGATTCATCTCTACTGGAAACATCCATAACTTAGCCCCCATAACTACTCCACTGATGTGGTCTCTTTACATGTACATTTCTATCAGTTATAGTTACTTTGTTTTTGTTTTTCAGACGTTCTTCTTGAATACAATGAGGAACTTCGAACCACCATAGACGAGACACGTATGCCCATAAAAAGATACCAGCAGTTCAGAGTTTCAGGCTACGGTTAGTCGCAAAATATTCTTTTTCAAAAAAAGTTTCTTCATGAACTTTAAGTCAGAGTTATACCATGTTTATTCCTGACCCTCAGTAAGAAAATTGAGGAATATGGGTGAAAATTTTGCTTTCATCACCTTGCACAGTCTTTTGAACATGTCAATATGATGCATACATAGAAGTCATCTTTTTTATCATTTTTAAGTGATCATTCGAATTGAAGTTAAATTTGTATTAAGACCTCCAAACTTTTTTACCACATTTTACTACATGTACTAGTGGGACCCATGTAATATGAAAATATGACTGGCTCTTCAACTCATGTTATGGTGATTTTTCTTTTGCTAGATCTTTGGGCAGAAATGTTTCTACCACCAGACTTTGATGAGGGGAAGAAGTATCCAGTGCTTTTTGATGTGTAAGTATAAAAAAAATGATTCACATTGCAGTAAGTTCAGAAACATTTGTAATGCAATACCATAACATTAATTTCAACCACCCACCCACCAAATGCTTACGATTTTTTTTTCCGTTTTAACGTCATTTTTCCCCGATCTAACATCTAACAAATTATAAAAATTAATTCAAAATGCATGATATACATTCAATGATCTCCTCTATAACCTTATATTAGACATGCATCATCCTAATGCTCTAAAGGAATTCTTTTCTCACAAATATTCTTATCTATTCAGGACAAATAAGTTGTTGCTTTTCAGAAAGACACAATTGGCAATGTCTATATCTCAGTGTTTTCATGATTTATTTTCTATTGACTGAGATGGTTTGCCCCCTTGTGTATATACAGGTATGCTGGTCCATACAGTCAGAAGGTGAATGAACAGTTCCGGCTGTACTGGACAGCATACCTGGCCAGCAGTCTGGGGATCATCGTGGCCAGTTTTGACGGCAGAGGTTCTGGATACCAGGGGGAGAGAATTCTGCATGAGATCTACAGACGAATGGGAACAGTCGAAGTGGAGGATCAAATCGAAGCTGGAAGGTAAATTCCAGTGAACAACCAAATATTCATTGATAAACTTACTTTACATTCTAGTTCCTTTTTTTTGTCATTACTGCTGAAAAGTGAAATGCATGGTTGTTTTTGCTGCCAATATATAGCTAAATGCAACATTGTCTAAATACATGTAACAGACATACTTTTGGTCACTTTTGTCACAGGCAGTTTCAAAACCTTGGATATGTTGACAAAGACAGGATGGCGATTTGGGGATGGGTAAGTGTGAAAGGCAAACCTGTAGCCTTCTTTTTCACCTTAAGATGTAAATATCATTCAATGGAAAATACCAGGACAAGCAATTTCAATCTCACCTAACTTGATAATTCTGGACATAATGGACAAAGTAATATCTTTATTGCCTTATTAGGATGTTCCGTTGTTTTGAATTTGTTGTTGTATAAAAATGTTTTGTTTGGGTTGCACATAGTCCTATGGTGGTTTTGTAACATCACACGTGATTGGACGTGGATCAGATGTCTTCAAGTGTGGCATCGCAGTTGCTCCTGTAACAGACTATCTCTACTACGGTGAGTCAGCATTCTTGTATGGAATTTCTCATTCCATACAAGATGGAATGCTGAAGATCTATTCAAAATTAGTGATTTAGACAAGTACATTAGACTTGGTGTACATTTGTAGATGGTTTCAGTACATTTTGTATATGCAATTCCTTCATTATATTATGCCATTTAATATATAAATAAGAAAGAATAGATATCATTGAATTATCTGTATAGTTACAATATAAGATGAACCAACTGCATATAATTTTTTGCCCTATAATCAGAAAGCCTTGCAATGAGATAGCATTATGTGCCCATGTGCCAGTCTTCAACACTTTTGTACTTTGTATGTTCTGCTTCATTTTCTGAAAGTCCCCAAATGGCTAACTTCCATGCTACAAGGTATTAAAAGATGTTGCAATTGTCTTTATTATACAGATTCTGTGTACACAGAGAGATACATGCAGCACCCTCAAGATAATGAAAAGGGCTACAATGTAAGTATGACATCCAATTATTGCACTGCACATGTGCACATAATATACTATATACTCTTGTGGTGTCCATTGTGTATTGAGATAAAGCGTATACCTGCTATATGTGTATGTCAATTACTTTGACTAATTTGAAAGTTATACCACCTAGGCGGGGCATCATTTTTTTTTTAAATCACCAAGTATGACTTTATTATGGCATCTAAAACAGTTCAAGCAGGCCAGCTTCATATTTTCAACTAGCTGGGTGGTGGTATATTCTGCTGAAGTTATTCTATTCCTTGCAGGACACAATCGTAATGCATCAGGTGGAAAACTTCAAAAAGGCAAAATTTCTACTGGTTCATGGGACAGGCGACGGTGAGTCAACAGTGAAATGTTTCTAATTGCACCCTGCACAAAATGAGCCTTAAACTTAAAGACAAGACGTGTGCCTGTGGTGCCCCCTCTGAAACAGTACCACACTACTTGTTACATTGCCCTCTCCACACTGAGCCACGCAACACCCTTGCCTCCACTGTTGAACACCTTACTCAACATCACCTAACCACATCTGTTCTGCTCCAGGGTTCTCCAGGTCATAGCTTAGATACAAATACAAAACTCACACATGCACTCCACACATTCATTGCCCAATCAAAAGATTCTGTGCCTCTTCCAACTGAGCCTAACTTAACATTCATTTTGCTGTATAGTTATATAATAATTGATTTTAATTATAGGTGTAATTTATTTGAAAATTGTATACTTGTGTATAATCTTGCTTTAACTATTTATTGTTGTTGTTTTTTACGTCATATGTACAGGTATGTGTTGGGTGTGCACGCTATCAGCATACTTGCTGCCTAGTGCACACTTTGTATTGTCATGTCGCAATTTTGAATAAATAAAATAAAAATGTTTCTAACATTATGTACGAGTAATTATTTTGATGGAAATCCAGTTGTGAGTGTTTGTTGGGAGTCCCAGACCATGTTTTATCTTGAAGGGATATTTTGTGAAATACTAGGTACATGTGTATACTTAATGGCAGGACCATGTTTTTAAGAAGTTGCACAATGTTTTTGCTGTTGAAGAGAAAGTCCATTGCACTGGTTCAAATAAATATTTTATTGGTGTTCATTGAGTATACGTAACTGGTCCATGGTTTATTAATCTTATTTCCTGTTTCTTATTCCTTTTTCTATAGACAATGTACATTTCCAGCACACAGCGGACCTGGTCGATGCGTTAGCCAAAGCAGAAGTAGAGTTCGACTTACAGGTAATGTCAAGCTAGCACAAAAAATATGTTCATCAGTCAATTACCATACCAGAGACTTAACTATGATATAACCTCAAAATGTAGTAGAAAAGTTTTGACAAGATAAATGCATATGCTTGCCTTTGTCAGTTTTATGGTGTAATGAAATTAAGAGATGGTCTTTCTTTTGGTTGTTGAAGTTCCATGGGGAATCAGTCCTTTTGCTATTTTTGCACTATTGTACTGTTTATCTCAACATTTGTTTTCATTTTCATTTAGTTTTACACAGACCAGGACCATGCTATACGGAGCACAAGGAAACATCTGTACAACAAGATGACCAACTTCCTCAAGGAATGTTTTGACATGTAGAGCTGCTACCCAACAGGATCATCAGTGTAAAAAGCCCATTTGTAAAGAAAGCTGGTGCAGAATTTCTGAGTTATAGGGTGTTTTTTTCTCATGGCTGTGACGTACATGTAAGTACATTGTATTGTCTTCCACGTTGGTTGGTTCAATCTGGTCATTTCCAGGTAGTGATTCAGAAGTAAATTTTCAGGAGAATTTTTCCATGTCGTTACAGTTGTGTGTAATTATGTGCAAATTCATAGCTCTGACTCTGCCGGGTTAACTACATTGTACATGTAGCATGGCAGCTGTGACGTCACATGCAAACATTACAATTTTCTGTAGTTTCTACGTATGTCTTGTATTTTGGTTCAGTTGTGACAATCTTCATTCACCAAGTTTGTTCATGATTGTGTTTACATCTTAAGACCATAATGATTATGAAGGGAAGGGTGTTATGACCAATATTAAATAATGAATTTGATCTGAAGTTATCGTTAAGCTACATTGTGAGTAATGTTAGGGCTTAAGCCAGTTAAGGGCAGAGAAAGATGCGATGATTTGTGCCAGAATACTTTTCATAAAAGAAGATTGCAGCTATCCTTTTTAAGGTAGACAGGGTCGTTTTGATGCAGTTTACATGATGCTAGCTCAGTTCTTTCATTAATGTTATTATTGAATGTTATACATCCATAAAATGACATTGTCTACTGCCATGTACTGTTATCATATGTGAAAGAAGATGTGTAAAATATAACTTGAATGATGATTTTCCTTTGGAATGTTTCTTTAGTGTATTGGACTTTGTGGAAAATCCTTCTTAGATATATGATGGTAAAATCCAATGTTGAAGCGACCAAAATGTACCAAAGTGTGTCCAAAAATAAGGAGTCTTGTGTGAATTGCGAATGTTAGCGTTCATAAATGTGTATGTAGATTTTGACTAGCATTTAGCATAATTGTAGCAGTATACCACAGTGACAGTAAACTTATGATGTGTTACTTTACTGTATACAGTGTAGTTTATTTGTTCATAGGTAAAGTTTCCAAGATGTCTCTATGTCATAACATGTAGCTCCCCATTTAGCTAGTACATTATAAATTGCCTGGTGAGCCAATGCTGGAAAAAGGGCCAAGGACCGTAGAACATGGAGACTTCTCACAGAGGGAGCAAGGGGCCAGTTGCTGGCCTAAGCATTTAGACAGGCAAACCAATGCCACCCAGCCAATACTGAGAATAGAATGTAAGCTTGCCTTACTGCACATAATTATAATTGATGCCTTTATCTATCTTGAAGTTCATAAAGGCATCAGTTTGCTATTTTTTGTCAGATTGCAGAATTTGGATAGTTTCTGTTCATATTTTAGTGAAAGATGCGATTTTTAGCAACCTTCAAAACATCATATATTGTGTAGGGTTTAAGAGGCAGTTACAAATCTTGTTTGCTGTTGGTCCAGTAGAAGTGATGATGACATGAGATGTATATGTTGTTGTATTACTTTTAATGACTTCCAAAAGTACTCTGGCCAAGAAGGCCAATTCATACAAAACGTCATGAAATGAAATATGCATCAAAGGCATTGTGTGGAAAATATTAAATAAATGATACTTGTGGATTTATCAGGATGAATAAAGCTGATGCTATTGTGTGACTATGCCTAATAACTGATTTCATTGTACATTTGTTTCCTACAAATAACAATAGTTATGCATTAATGCATAACTAATTAATTAATTAATTAGTTATGCATTAAGATTGTTGTTTTATGGCTGTGTATAAACATTTGAATTGTGTTAGAATAGATAAAAGTGCTTTGGAAGCTGTTAATGATATTTGGCCAATATTTAGCCCTGAGAATGTCTCCTATCCTATTTGGAGCCAAAATCGTCCTTGTGGCTGATCAAAATCAGGATTAAGGTTTGACATCAACAGTTTCGACAGGTGGAGGCATAGCTTGACATAAAAGAGTCCGAACTTGTGGGAACCTTTCGGCCATTTTTATAAAAATCATTATGAAAACGTCCCAGCAAGTTTTGGCGAAGCGTAGCTGCATCTAAAATGTATAGTTCACATCTCTTAGCTAATCTTAACATATATTCAACAGAGTGCTTAAGTTACGCATATTCAAGTAGGTGCCTTTTCTAGTTTTCTAGTACATTTAATTGGCCGCTAATTTGGGTAGTACATTTCTGCAATATGTTTTATTCCACCGAGGCGGAAAGTAACCACGTTAATGAATACAACACAGCTGTAACCAGGAAGCAGAACGAAATCAACAAAAAAATATTAAAAACCTGTCGTCTCTTTAGATTTCCTTGTAGATGTGTATTACTAAAATAATTATGCCACGTAGAAGTCTACAAGCGCTACGTAGCGGCGAATATACGAGCAAGTAACACAGAAGTTTGTTCAGTACATCAATAGAAGAGGGCAGCAGAACACTAAATCATTTCACTCGCAGATCAGAACCTACAATGATTTCTGAATATCATACTTGATCAGAATTATGATGATTAAATCGCTGTCAAACAACAAAAACATGAAGTCGCAAATCAGAAGACGTATAGTAAGTTGTTGAACGCCGTGAGACAGCTGTGGATCGGTAATGTACTACATGTAACTGTAAATAGCTAATTTGTGTGAAGGCGATTCAGCACCAAGGACAAGGCAACGGCGTTATACAGTATAATAACGGAGGCGGCTCCAAATTCGCGAACCGTGCCGCAATTTTACCACGTTCAGCCTCCTTTGCCTTTTCCCTTTCTGCATATTGTTAAACAGTTAAAGCTGACCCTTTGAAATTTCAAGGGACTAGAAAAACTTCCTTTGTTTTCTAATATATATTTGGTAATGATGTGAGAGTGTTGGATACGGCAACTGAGACCGCGATCGGGCGGGATACTAGGAATGTGTCCGGATGGTCCCCCATAATTTTATAAATGCCAACTTCCAATCCAGAAATATAAACTTACATGCATCAAAACAAAATAAAGAATTCTGTCTTTTTGGGGGGCGGGGGATCTTGATTTGCTCAACAGGACAGACACACTGTCTTGCCATCGCTTCTGTTTCATTTTCTGACCTTTTCTTGTTCTCTACCACCTTTGACGTCACGAGGTATGCATCCAATACTACTCTCACCAAAAATAGATGGTATTACGTCATGACTATGGCGAGCATGTGTGATTCTCTTCGCGTCGCCTTGGCAACGGCTCCACCGTACAATACATGAACCAATGACGCGGGGATATGGCGCTGTGACCATGGCAACGGTATTCAGACCCCAACTCCCCTGCCCCCAAAATAGGTTTTAGTAAGGCTTTATTCTAAATGGTGAAAATAATGGGATAATGATTGGGTGGCCCCATGAGGCGCGGTTGGAAATTGTTTCGTCCCGTCTGGAAAGGCTGTTCTCACATTTCTCAATGATTTTTGTTCGCTTTCAGTGAGGCTGTGACAGAACATAGCCTCTACCAGGCTCCGCGGATCGCTGGAAAAATAGTAGAAATGGGCCGAAATAAAGGGATAGTATACCAGAGAAGATCCAGCCGGCCATAGAAGCTCCAATTTGCGACCCAGCGATCCGCGGAGCCTGGTAGAGGCTAACAGAACAGTCAGTTGGAAAAGATCTACAAACGTTTTTATCGCACAACAGCTGTAGTAGAATGCCCTCAATTTTCCATTTTAAATCTATTCTACTCGGAACGAATATGCCAAGGTCTTTATAGAGAAAAAAAAAAACAAAACTTAACTGCCTTAGTGAACGCATAGTAGCTGGTGGCTAAATTGATATTGGATGACTGTATACATATATTATTGTATCAACAAGAATCAGTGCTCCTTCTGAATACGTCACCGTTTCAATTGATTTTCGAGCTAGGCCGACACAATATGCTATGTCCTTTGGTCTACAGCCTATCTTTCTTCGATGTCCTAAAACTGTCCTGGAGTTATTATCTAGACAAAAGAACACTTTGACACAGTTGGCCACCAGCAAGAATCACGGTTCGCATTCTTGGCATAGTGCTGGTTTGTTCCTTAGCGATTAGAAATCTCCAGTCGAACTCAAAGTCTACAAAGTACTGTGGCGGCATTACAATAACTGAATTAGAAAGTTATATATCACAACTAGAACTGTGTCGCGATGTCCTACATACAAGTTTCCATTCGGGTTCAATTGATGAGGACACTTAACCAAGTGTATCGACTATTGTTGTTCCTTCATGACAATTGTAATTAACGCATTCGTCGGCTTTACAATGGGTATGACGTAGATTCTGGGAGACGAAACCTCTGGACGGATCCATTTTTTCGTAGGAGTCTCTTCCCGGGATAAAACGCACTGTGTAGGCAGATATTTTTTGGGTGTAACCTCTCCAGCCTTTACTAAAAGGCTGCCAACAGGAATATTGCTAAATCGTTCTTGAACAGTAGTTTCGTCAGTAAGCTGCTGGTAACTTACGGTGGGAGAGGTTAGTCCTTTCGGCGTTTAAGAGACGAAACATCATACTTTCCGCGATGGTCCGGTGCCTTTTCTCGGTGTTAGCACCGTTCCTGATCCAGTACGTACTGTTCGGAGCGAACGGTGGCTGCAGTGCTGACAGCGGGACTGACAGACAACAACTTACCATGGGTACGTAATAGGTTTCTTGCTGTTTCAATTTAGTAATTTATGCCAAGAGCTCTGGCTACCGATGTATGGTGTAGATCTTTCTACGTTGATGTATTGACACAGAAAAAAATTGAACGAAAATATCCTAGCATGTAGTCAAATACGCTAGGTATTGTATTTTGAATATGTTCTTGCTGAATAGAGTTCTCTGTCAGGGCTATTCTAATATCGCTGACTATATCGGCTGTCCCAAGATTGGAACCTCTCAAGTTAGGACATGGCCCGTTACTTTTACATCGTTCCAAAAATCAAGAATCACTCAATTCATGATCAAATCCAATTTTGGTCGCTCGTTTTGATCGTTATGTCTTATAAAGTTATAAAGGGTATAGCTATGTCTTTAGCAGATTCATTTCTTTTGTACATGCAGGTTGGAAAAACACAACAAAGCCCTGTATGTTGAGAGATGGACGGACCGCTCTTGATATTGCAGTACCAATCAATTCCGCTACAGGTGAATGGTGCTGTTTGTTTTGTCCTCGGAGTTTGTTGTACTATCAACTGGAACATACAAAGATACACGATATGGAGTCATGAACATTGACCCCTGGAGTCCCCTACATAATTTCATGTGACTTATGCAAGACGTATTTACATTTATCATTCAATGACAAGAGATGTAACGTTGCTATGACGAATGAATAGTTCCTAAAACCTACCTTAAATTAGCGTATACTAATAAGATGTATACTAGTATTTGACTTAGACTCAGACATCTCTAACTAGATTAAGCCTATTATAATGCTGTAATAGAATGATTTTTGCCTTAAAAATAGCACAACAAAATCAACATGACTTTCCTTTATCTCCAGGAACACCTGTAGGTTCCGTTTTCCTGACAGGTAGACTTGACACAGACGTCACACTAGACGTGACGTACACGGACAGGGGGAACGTGAAGAAGAAATACCTGGACTTGAACGTGACGTCAGAACACCGGGCTGTCCTGGTACTGTCGGAGACGGGAGCTGAGGAAGTAAAAATAAACCGACTAAACAACACTATGGTCAGCAGAAATGCCATTCAAGTTGTCATTCAAGTTGTCTTGTAGTACTCATGTAGTTAAGTGAATTTGTGAAGCCAATACATGTAACCGTTATATATAACTATTGTATCAAGGAATAGAAATTCAACACTCTATCCAGGAACTTGATCTATGTTTCTGTGTCTTGTATAGGCGATCCTCAGATGTAAGGTGGAAAGTACTGGTCAGATGGTAAGTGTTGATAATTTTTCATAACGGCGTTAATATATCATGGCTGTCTTTATCCTGGGAACATCTACACTACTCAAGCAGATGTCGTCAATAACGTCCCTGTTGATCTTTTCCCAAATCTTAAAGGGTATATACTAGTATTATGATTTGCGTGCGATGGTTGGAAGAAAAACGGAGAGATAACGTTTATTCATTTCTGTAGCCAAAGTCGTACATTTAATTCCCAACATTTCTGTATGATCGCCGTAAGGAACAATTGATATATTCTAAGAGGACGTCTCTTTTTCCCACAGGTAGAATATCCGATCACTCTGTCTGTTCAGGCCAATCCCACGAAGTTTTTCTCCGTCTCCAAGAAATCTATCGTAAGTGTACCATATTGCTTAACATTGACACAAAACATTTTCCATTCACGTTGACCGTCATAATGTAGTCCGTGTCCTGTGCCCAAGGATGGGCAGTAGCAGATGGGCAGTAGGCCTAGGTAAGTAAGTAAATAATATTTTCCCTTTCCTTTCTTCTCTGCGCCAACGATTGTTTCTGGTTTGTTTTTGTCTTGAACGTATACGTGCTTCAGTTGTACTTCAGGTACTTTCAAGCTGTGCGTATGCAAAAAAAAAATAAATAGCGGAGTTCTGTTCCCCTTCTCATCTAAATCGAGAACCTACCACAGTAAAAATCTAGTCTAGACGTCTAATTCCATCTTTTTCACATACCAGTGCGTGTGTCGGTTGAAATGGTAGCTCCATCTAGATCTTGTTTCATTTTCCACAGGGTTCCCTTGGTAGCTCTGCCCCGATTAAGAGCAACGCCAATTTTATGGTACAAGGTAAGGCATCTTTTCATCCTACCGTTTATATCTCTCTACATTTTCTCGCCACATTGCATCATAGTGTACATGCCCAAGCCTCCCTTTTTTCGAAAGTTTGGAAGTGTTTGGTAACTTGGTTGGTTCATAAGAGAATAATTCATGATCCATATGCTTTGATGTTTGTCCCTTGAGAGGGCTAACAGCCTGACATAGCCCGGGGCGCCAGCGTAGTTCATATGTTCATACGGCTTTGTCCCGACCTAATAGCTCACTGGAGTGGAATTCCCTAAGCCACACCTGGATGATTATCGACCAAGGCATTGTGCATAGTCACGGATGGCAGCAAAATCAGAGGTCATTGATACTATAGTGAATATTGGAATGGTGCAGTCTTTCGCATTTTCGTATCATTGTTAAATCAATCCGGTCATTCAAGATATTCATGTTTGATAATGACATTGTAGTTCTTGCTCTAACCATTGCGGAAAAAAACTCTTTGATTAGGCTCACAAGAGTCATTGATTACGTTAAGAAACTTTTTTAAAATGTATGATGAGTTGAGTTCTCTCTCCATTGAGTTACTCCGTTAGTTCTTGTTATTTTGTGCATGGTTTTCTTTGGAGTCGCCAAGGCTAAACACCGTGGTTTATGAGTAATCCTTAAGACCCCCTGGGGCATAAGTGGAGACCATTACTTGTACCTAAATTTAGCTGATGTCTCGGGACGCTATTATCTCAACCGTTTTTCTTTATCTCCACTGTTATGTAGCATGGAATTTCGATAACCATGAAACTTTCAAATACTTTTTTAAAATTCTATATTCAGATACTCTTGGAAATAAAAGTTAGCTTTGTTTAATACTTCGTTAAGGTGTTTGGTTTTTATCTAGAGGTAGGATCAAGGGACGTCAATGGGAAAATAGGAAGCAGTAAACAAGGCGCAAAAACGTAAACAAGAGGCTTTGAGGTGTTAAATATTGGGCGTGGTGGATAGATCTAAAAACGGCGTCCGGTGTGTTGGGAAGGTGTGGCTCGTCTGCTTCATGCATAATTTACTGTAAGCCGAGACTTGCAGTAAATCATTGCTTTGTTTTACCTGAGCATCAGTTGCTGGAACCTTCCTTTATATATTACCGACAGAGGAAACTATTTGGTCTAAAAGTTCGTTCCGTCGGTCTTTATAATTGTCGCGGGAATTCCAGTTAATATGGTCTTTTTAACATTCTGTTCATACTTGCTACCGAAGACTAACAGGATTTACAGTAAATAATGACAGTCCCGGTGAGTTTTGCCTGAGGTCGTTGAACTCGCTCCACAAGCTGCGGTGCCAGTTCGGGCTAGGCTCTGTTTCAGACTGGCCGCAAGGCGCACCAACCCTACTATTGTGAGACATTCAGACCAACGCCTAGCTTTCAGCTGTCTGTTTTGGGATCCACGATTGCTCACTGATCGCCGCCCGAGTCGGACACTCACTTGTGCCCCTTAGGAATGTCAGACCAGCACTTTTAAGGCGGTCTGTTTGGGGATCCGCGCCGCTGCCCGTCTTCACCTGTGTTGGACACTCGCTCAGTCCGCTTCCGGTCCCCCTGAGGACTAGAACCAGACAAAATGGCCAGTTCTTGCACGACGATTGTTCTCGCGTTGTTGTTCTTGGTGGGGTCATCTTTCCTGGGATCGCACACGACCGTCTTCGGACAGGAACAAACCGCTACACCGAAGACGACGCCAGGTGGGTTTTCATTAGAAGTGGTGTTCTGTTGTATTTGATACTTTTTGCTGAATTCAGAGGCGTTGACTGGCTTTTCCTAATGGCAATGCCATTTCAAGGCGGTCACAGGGAATTCTCTTTAACCTCCTTGGTCATTACAACAGTAAAGGAAGGGATTTTGTCACCACAATGAACGCAACGTAGCCAATTAGCAAATTCCGAGACAAAATGGGCCGTGGGAAGATATTGAGACGGCTTTGTTTACCTGCGTGCACAGGTACATGTATAGAAGCAGTGTCTTGCACAACGGACGCACGTTACGTGTTTGTAAGAAGTCTGTGGAGGAACTATCCTAAGTACATGTATTATATCTATGTCCAAAGTAGCTTTGTCTTTGGTTATGCACGTTTGTGTATTCGTATGGTTTACCTTCGAAAGCACAAATGTGCACACCTTTTAAAAGCACTTAAGCCATGCCTGTCGTGTGACTCAGTAGGCGGTGAAACCGGTTCTGTGCCAGGGTGCGTACCAGCAAACTCATACTGGTCTTATGTACAATACGCTTATGTTCTGTAGGATTTAAGGTCTAAGCCATTCAGAGACTAGTAATTCTAGTTGGAGAAAAATGGGTAGTGATTCTCTTTATACACAGGTATCATCAAACCTTTCAGTATCCACCTGAACTTGGACAAAATTGTGGTGTTTTTGTCGACATGCCTTTTTTAAATAAAAGTTATGGGGTTTCCACAAATTCTACTTCAGTGGTAAATTATCTGAGAGATTAACTTTGTTAAACTTGATATCATCTTTCAATTTCCACTGCAACTGTTTTGTTAAATATTCCAAAGCTCTTGGATCGGGGCAGTGATGCATCACTTAAGATGTTACAGAAAGCTTGGCAGTGCAGTTTTCATCACATGATTACGGAAAATGATTTTCTCAAGACTCCCAGCTTGTTATTCACTTGTCAAGAAGGAATATTAATCATCAAGTTGACCTCTCATTGTTACTTGGCATGACAGAAAATTGACCACACCCTGCTAGTCTCAACCCTTTCACTTTCATTGTCATCTCCATTTGTACGATCAGTATTGTCCAGACATCCAAAACTTCCTTCTCTGATAAAACTAAAGCCTTCACTGAACTAAGTACATACTTAGTTACATACAGGTTATTTCCTGCACAACACTACTACATGTATTCCTGCAGTGTATCTACTAATTGCAATATCTAATATCTTTTACTTCTCTTTCTAGTAGTAGTTTGTCTAACATAATAAGTAGTAATCAGGTACTGAAAAGTACTAGTATTTGTCAGAGAATACGACTCTCCAATTGAACAAAGCAATCAGATCTAGAGATAGCAGACTTCACCCCCTCAGGCAGAAGTTAGGCAGGAGATACATTTGTGTACTTTGCCAACCAATTAACATATCTTAACCTTCTTAAAAGTATAGGGTTTTCAGATAGGTGTGAAATCTTCCTTTGTTGTTTGTCTACAATAGGATTGACACATTTGATGCTACATGGCGTAAACAATGTTACTCATTCATTATAATCCCGTCTATACAAGTCCTCAAACATTATCCAATCTGTTCTTAAATCTGAAGTGATATTCCGCAGCAGATTCTTTCGCAATAACTGGGCCCGTCTGTACATATAGTCATATTATTCTTTTACTGATGTAATTGTGTGTGTATTTTATATGTATGTTGTATATTGGCGAGTTATGCCTGAAATAAAGAAATAAAGTAAAGTAAAGAAGTACATGTAGATGTTGAGGTATATGATAAGCCCTCTCACCTGGTCATGACAAGTCCATGACATATGGAGGAACATAATTAATTTCTTGTGTTGCATGACGAGTAATATCATTAAGTAATATCATCACAATATGAACAAGCAACATGTGTTTTTTTCTCTGTTGTTTGACTGCAGAAAATCCCACGTGTGTGCCTCTCCAGAATCTTTTTCAAACAATGCAAGGATCATGTGCCATAGACATCCAGCCATATGCAAATCAGGTGAGTTGCTTGAACAGCCACAGAAGTCAACTTAATAAAAAAATGGTATGCTATTTCTACATGCAGATGAATTGCATTAAATTTTAGTAAAAGACAGAAAGTGTTATCATGTTGAAGAAGAATTATTGTGATAACGATAGTTTTCTCTAGCATAATTCAACTTCATAAGAATGTATAAAGTTGTATAATGTAAGAGTTGGAGTTGATATCATTAATGACTAGTAACATTTTAAAAATATTTTTCCAGCCTGGACGAGATGGTATTTACAGTGTTACAGTGCCTCGACAAAGACTAAATCCAGGCCTTGACATGGAAGCCATGTTGGTAAGGGATAACTTACATTCAATTTGGTTATTATTTTCAATGATACATGTCAGATGATCTTTAAAGATAACATACTTTGTTGTTTGAATCATTCAAAGGACATCTTATAGGTTGGTATTGAAATAAAGGCAGATTTGAATTCAAAGATGATGATTTTGAATATCTTTTTTCTGACCCTTGTGGGACACATGTTCTTCAGTGTAATACAAGTATCTCATATATGGCACATCATGAAATATAAGACTGATCTCCTTTATTAATAAACAAAATAAAATAATCTTTTTTCTTTCCATCTGTAAAGGTTACAGTCAACTGGATTCAGTTCACTGCGTACCACACAACTATTCGAGAGCTGGGACCACAGGTCCTGCAGGCACGAGTCACATACAACCTAGATGGGGAACCTGTCATGGCAGATGCTTCTGGGCTGGTAAGGGCTACAGGAGATTATTGTGTGAATGAAATTATATCTACATTTTACATGATTATTGTTGAAAACTGAAAAAACAATTTTGCTATTATAGTCTTCAGCACTTTTTTTTAAATACAGTGTCAATTCCTTGCTATTATACTAATCTATAACGGTATTAAATAAAGACTAAGCTTTAACTTTTGAACACTTAGACTACAGTTATACTAGGACTTACCCCTAATTTTCTTTAGTCTTTATTTCATAATGACTTGTACCAACACAGATGAACTTTCATGCAAATCTATGACATATTTATGTCTATATGATACATGTACCAGGCACACATTTAGTAAATCAAAAATAACAGAATTATAATCAAGATCACAGCAATCAACAGCACATAAAGTGCCTTCTGTATTCTTTATACATGATGGATTTTATTTCTCTATTTCTGTTAATGAGTTTGTTTTTTATTTCAGGTGCCCCAAGTTCCCAGCAGTACTCCACTTGAGCTGGTGTTCCCCAGACCACTGGCAGTACAGGAAAACCAAGTCCTGAACATCACTCTACATATGCGGATTAACGAAGGGCCTCTCATCCAGCAGTGTTCATCATGTGTGGGACTCAACATCACGGTTGGTTTTCACTTGGTATGATACATGCATGCATGTCTAAGGGTTAGCAACTCTGCTTCTTACTCTAGAGGCTGAGAGTTTGTCACTTAACCCACTTAACCCAACTCTAATAAGAAAGGGTTGCTTAAGGACAGGACATTAAGCTGTGGTCCATTCCTATTTGTGCTTGCCAGAAAGAGTATGATTACTTTCACACATGTACATTTTGTATATTATGCATTTATGCATATGGTCATTCATTGTCTATATGTGATGATTCTTAAACTTACTTAAAATTACTGATTTTTAAACATTTTTTATTGATCATAGCTGAACAAAGTGCTTTATGGCAACTACATTGAGTGTAACTTAAGACTGTGGAAAGTCCCAAGAATACATGGAAAAATGTTTTGTTTGAAAGTATGTGACATAAAGTACAATCAACTCATTATTTATATGTATGTAACCAATGTAGTAGTACTAGTAGCTAATGATTTCCTATCTATCTTGGTCATGTATGTACACCACAGCTGTATCAGGTCAGCTGCAACTTTCAGCCAAAGTCCTTTGATTACAATGGAGCATGCCTGAGGGCCTTCAGTGCTTGGAGGACTGAACTTGAAAAACAAGGAGGAGCAGGGACATGCCAAGACATTCAACTGGACCGACACTTTCTTGGGCGATACAGCAAATGCTTTGGTGAGCAATGCCTGTGTACCTAATAACACCACCAAACACTCTCATCATCAGTTTTGACACTAAAGTCTTGATTTGCCAAAAGGCTGCACAAATAGTAACAGTAATTTCTGTAATGATCAAAATTTGATCGAAATGCCTTTAAGTTGATAATACATCCAAGTTGAATGTTTTTTTCATAATTTCAACAGTTTTGCAGGCAAATAGATGTTTGACCTCTTTGTATCTTTCTCCCATTTTTTTCATAGTTCCCCCCAGTATTGAGTACATCACATCTCGTGTGGCGGGGTCGGTCGGTCAACCTGCCAGGCTGGTCTGTATCACAGGTGGCAACCCGGCGCCCTCTGTCAAATGGCTGCGGAAACGCACCCTGTTCACAAACTCAAGCGGAAACACAATCGTCTTTGATCCCCTGTCTCCAGCTGATACGGGAAAGTAAGATGAGAGATAAGCTCCATTCTTAACTATATGAATGAATGAAATTTTCTTATCGTGTCTTGCGACTTTTCTTTGTTGCCCAGCCCATATGGGCTTGCTTATAAGTTAAGATTGTTTAGTACAAAGTTATCATGGTAGAAGATCAATTGCTACTGTCGTTTTTTCACAAACTTAAATGATTCAGATAGAGTTTCAATTTATGTTCCTTTTTTTCTGTTTTACCAGATATGTCTGTGTTGCTGAGGAGAGAGAGTTCTTCAATAGAACCATCAGAGCAAATGCCACCTTGGAATTACAGGGTAAGTAAAATTAGGAGCTGTCATTTGCATGAGACATAATTATCATATAGAAATTGTTTGATCTAGTGCATAGCTGTATGTGACTGTATTTACATTGTTATAGGGAATGGTTTTCGCATATTGTGTAAGTTGACTGAGGGGATTTCTTACATGCATGTTTCCTTAGCTGAGTCACATCTCTCATTATGGCATGGTAAAAATAAACTAGTAAGTATTATATAACATTAAATAAAAGCTATGGAATCTGGTGCTGATTCCATATATCTGTTTATATACACGTACAAGCTCTAATTATATGACTGTATAAAAATGTCAGACTCCGTAATCTGGTTTAACATTTTATGTAATTCCACAGGACAAGCTTGTGAGCAGTACCAGGTGGCACATGCTAACCTTTTGCGTGAATGTGCAGTGTCAGCTGCTACAGTGCGACAGCAAGGATGTGGGCAGTTTTCTGTCCCATTTCGGAATGGAACTGTAACTATAGACCAGATCCAGGTCATACTGCGTGCTGAGGGAGACCTACCGTGGGTTCGGCCAGGAGAAGTAGCAGGTGTGGTCAACCTGACCGTCACCATACTGCAGGTGGAAAACAATCCTCCGTCAGAAGTCCCAGCACGGCGAAGACGCCGCCGTGACACAGGAGCAAAGACCGCAGACAATCATGTTCTGTTAAAACGGGCCAAGCGGCAAACATTACAAGATCCACAGGAAGAGATTATCCACCAACAGGTCTACCAGAATGTGCTGGCACTAGCTGCATCTGGTTACGAAGTTTCTGCAAGCATAACAATAGAACCAGTTGATGTCGTACCTGGCAAAACATTACTGATCAAAGTTGCAGAAGAGGGACCAAACAGGCCGACAGTTTGTGAATTACGTGAGGCTGGTGTCTTCCCACAGTTCCAGTTGAGGGGCTACAGTTTGCACCCTTGTGGCTTACCATCTTGTCAGCAAAGGTACAGTTAGGCCACACCAATTTAATTTCTTGGTTAACGGATTTTTCCAGAAAAATAATGGAGCGGGCGGGCGAAAAAAATAAAATAAAAACA
>NW_017802935.1:1907707-1935585 GCF_001625305.1 Branchiostoma belcheri
AATCAGAAAAAAATGAAGAGGCGAATCCGTTAACCAAGAAATTAAATTGGTGTGGCCTTATGGACCCTTTCCTGATTTAGCGAAGAAAAATGTTATTATTACTACCAACTGCATTTTTTTTCTCGTTTACTTTTTTGTCTATAGAGGAGATCTAAAAAATATGAATGGTTGAGTGTTAAATATTGTGTAAGAAATTAATATCAAATGTATTAATATTCAAATTTTAGACTGGAGCAGTTGTTGGAGGGCAAGCATGATGTTGACTATTTACAACTTGGTTGATTTGATGGTAATAATGGGTTGCAGGTTTAATGAATGGATTGCTGCCAGAAAAGCTGTACCTGATGGTAACCAGTGTGTTGGACCTGACTTTGTGACCCAACAGTACTCCAAATGTTTTGGTAAGGGACCTATTAGCTTTGTACATTTGTGAAGTTTTACACATTTTACAAATTTGTGAAATTTGCAAAAAAAGGAAATTGTTTCGGAAACTAGGCAGGAATAAACTAAAGAGAAATAAAATGTTAAGGATGAGTAAGTTTGGTGTAAAGTGAATATCTCTGAAAACTTGATAACTTTACCAATCTGAATGTATTCCTTTTTCCACTAAGTTGCCCCTGAGGTCTTCATAGGACCCTCAAAAGCACAGGAGGTGATTGTAGGAGAGACTGTCACCATCACATGTAACACCACAGGGTTTCCCACTGATTATAACTACCAGTGGACAGTGGATGGAACAGTAGTACCAAACCAGGGAGGTCCTGTCTTCAGGTTGGTACTTTTAAATGACTCTGATTTTACTATTGCCTTATTAGCCTGGCCAAATACCCCTCTGTACTGAAGTAAACATTGTAAACAACCAATTAATAACTGCTTTGATCATGAATATAACAATTACATTAAGCTAGATTTTGACATATCTTGTAATGCATAAGTCCTGAGCTGTTCATACATATTGAGTGCTAGTCTGATATCTTGAAGAGCAAAATGATATACTTGATGTTATCATCCATCTGCAGGTATGATGGTGTAAGTGGTGTTCACAAGATCAAGTGTAAGGTGACAAGTTCAGGTGGTGAGACAGAGTCTAAGGACTTAACTGTGACAGTGCTTCCAGAAGGTTTGTACTTCATGCTTTTGTTACCACTGCTGAAGAACTCATGCATTTGTTATGTGTATCATAATGGTTAGCTCAGGTGTTGATACCTTTCTTTATGATGAACTTTAGAAAGTTCTGTCTGTTAAAAACATTTCATCATGTAAGGCAATGTCAGGAAGATTTTATATGCTGTCTTCTACGCATCTTGTTTCTTCATAGGAACTGTAACATGTAGAGATATCCAGAGTCTGTTTACACCTATGCAAGGATTGTGTGTCAGAGAGTGGCCAGCACGTGGGACAAGAGTGAGTAAAAAAAAACATGACAAAACTTTTTAAAGTTCTAAGTTTAGATGTTCATTTTGGTTTGTGATGAAATATTTTGCAATGGTACTAAATAATATTTCGTATGATGGAGGCCTTTTACGCAGTAACTCTTAAGTATGAGAAAGGGTACAATATGATTGTAATTTTGTCAGAAACAAGCCAATTTTATAACAACCTATCAAGACAAAGTAGAGTTGTGGTGAAAATAAGGTATATCTCACTCGACAGGCTTCTGTGCTAACATGTTAAGAATATAGCTGCATGATATGTGACAAATTGCTTTAAAAACATGTAGTACTGCAGGTACATGTATGACAAATGATTTTGTAAGGACCAGACAACTTTTCATTTCAATCTTTAATTTATAAAATGGTCCAAGTTAGTAAATGGGAATCATTGCTTGGAATTTGGAAAGTACAATGTATGACTTAAACTCTGAATTTTTTTTTTTGCTGTGTTTTTTCCAGGCTACAGAGGATGGCACTTATCCATTTTTTGTGTTGTTCTCTGAAACCAGAGAAAAAATACAAGCAATCTCGGTATGTTTCAAGTGATATGTTGATAAAACTAAATCTATTGATTACATTTTGGTAATATCTGGTCTGTAATAATAATGTGGTATATTGGTAGTGAGATGTAACAAGCTATTAATCTTTTAATGTAATTAATATTAGTTAACAAAGAAGAAGAAATGAAATGATTAATCATATTTCTGAGAGACATTTTTCCCAGAATTGTCCATATCAAATTGTCATATCAAATTTTGCTTTTTAAATTAATTTGTTCCATCAATTTGATATGGAAAGAGATGCTTCAAAGAATCTAACTTTCTTTCCTTGCATTCCCTTTCAGGTGAGAGTTGACTGGGACCAGTTCCCCATGTACCACAGAAGTCTCAGACAAGCTGGAGTTGGGACACTTAATGCACAAGTAACCTACAACAGGGAGGGGCAAGTCTTCAGTGTAACTGCCACTGGTCAGGTAACTAATCTTCCTGATGCATTTGAATAATATTGGACATTATGGATAAGAATCAGAACAAATTAGAATTGTCAAGAAGATGAAAAGAGATCATTATGTTTAAGTTGGCTCAAATTTGCCAGTAGATTGACAGCAGCAAAGACATTATTTGAGTGTTGTAATAGCATGGCTTTGACAAAGTTGATCAAACATGAGATATCCTTTTGCTTTTCAGGTAACTGTTGAGACCAGAGGTATAGTGGAACTGTTTTTCTCCAGGCCGCTTGTAGTTCATGGAGGACAGAATGTGAACATCACCCTACAGCTGCAGCTGTCTGAGTCAGACAGTTCACCAGTTGTGAACCGGAACTGTTCAGCATGTGTGGGGCTCAAGTTATGGGTGTGTTGTTTGGAACATTTACTCTGAAACATTAATCAAGTTTTCTTTTACTACTTCACAATCAGCTTGTCCACTGTGTTAAACAATAGGATAGTAAGAAAAATGTTTTTTTAGACTTATCATATGAGTGGTGTAAAATTTCTTTACATTACTCAATTTAAACTATAAGAATTATTAACTAAGAAAACAGTTAAAATCTTGCATGTAAAGTATACATAATTCATTACAGTTAGTAAATGTAAATAGTCTTGTACATGTACTGTATTTTACTGTTACGACAGAGCAACTTCTACCATTTGCTTCAATCTATTATTAATTTGACTCTACATTGAGTTTTTATACCACGATGTACAGGCCTATCAGAGAAACTGTGACTTCAGCCCTGGTGGAAATGGACGATGCTTGAGGGCATTCCAAGCTTGGTGGACAAAACTTGCAAAAAGGGGCGGGGCAGGATCATGCCAAAAATATTACCTGGACCAGTCCTTTCTTGATAAATACCAGAAATGCTTTGGTAAGTGTGTCCTTAGATTTAATTGTTTTCAATATCTGCAATTTCAAATATCTTCTTATTCATCATGATTGTATTATCAAGTTGAAGTGTAGGAAAAAGCAGAATGATAAACGAAAAAATTACTGACCTGATTCAAGTTGTACCATACCTACTTGTTTATAATAGCAATATTGTTTGTTGCATGAGTCTTTCTTAACGTTTCCAAACCTTGACATATATACTGTATGTTCACTTTTACCAGTACGGCCTGCTCTACGGTACATCACCTCTCCAGTTAAGGCAGTCTACAGGCAGCCTGCTAGGCTGGTGTGTGTGGCTAGTGGTGGCCCCCCACCTTCTGTACGATGGTTGAAGAACGACAAACCAGTCAATAATTCTGACAGAAACACCATTGTGTTCAACTCTGTGACTCCAGCCGATACCGGGATGTAAGTGGAAGAATCATTCTTATCAAACTTAGGCCATTGAATCAAGGTGTGAATTATGACTGACAGCTTAGAATGATCCACTAGGACATACACAAAGTTGCTCATATGATCACTCATTCACACACTATCCAGTTTATAATTATAGGCTTATATTGTTACATATTATCTTAACATTATACTTTTTCAAATTATGTTTCAAAAGATGAAATGTTAAGTATGCCTTTAATTTAACATTGACAATCATAATTATCATTATGCTAATTGTTTCACCAGCTATACCTGTGTTATTGAAGAGAGGGAGTTCTTCAATCAGACTGTCACAGCAACTGCCAGCTTGGAGCTACAGGGTAAGTTCCTATTCATAATCTTTAAAGGAACTGGGGAATTCTTTTCACTTGTATCTATAAAACATATTAAACATTGAACAAAATGAATTTCAAAGTTATCCTAAATCTAATACAGTTCCGACGTTAAGTAGAAAAGTCATTGCAGCTCAGTTTGCTCTCACATGTATATCATAAACATAAGATTGCACTAAACAGAACACACGTTGCCTCTGCAGGACTGGCGTGTACAAAGCTACAGCAGACTGAGACCCGGCTGTTCAGGGAATGTGCTTCACCTGCTGGTTTTAGATACAATCCAATGTACAGTGAAGAATCATATGAAGTCTGTATGCCGCAGGTGTTTGTTGTACAGCAGAACACAAGCATCTATCAGCTGCAGCTTCGACTGTATGAATGGCAATCATTGTCATGGATACCAAGTAATGGTAAAGCAGGCGCCGTAAATCTCAATGTCACTATACTGTGGCAGGGAAAACAAACAATTCAGCCACTTCGTCGACGGAATGTCCGGGCGTCAGATGTTGACAGTCAGTCATCAGTTAACCGCTTTAAACGTGCAGAAGTGGAACAAACCATCATTCTCCACCAAAACGTCTATCCAAATGTGCTGGGATTGATAGAAGCTGATGGTGAACAGTTAACCCTGAATGTGATGATTGAACCTGTGAATGTAGCAGAGAATGATATCCTACAAGTGGACATCACAGAAGAGGGGTCAAACAGATCTATATTATGTGACTATCCAGACATCCAGTTAATGGGACACATTTTTGCGCCCTGTAATACCGCTGGTGTTAGGAACATCATACCAAATGATTTCAGTGACATTCTATATAATAATGTCCTTGGTGAGACCTTAGGAATTCAAGAGCAAGGCATGCCAATGCCAACTTGCCAGGAAAGGTAAGTTCCACATCATGCAAGCACTGTGAGGGATTTAATGATTCTAGTCATAGCTGGGGCCTTATAAACAGCTTTGAGTTTGCTACATACATTTGTACAGTCAGATTTACATTATGCATGAAGAATAGGATATTGTTTTCACTATTCTAAAGTCTTCACTTTTGTAATATTCTTAAAGAAAATAATGTGCAACCCTAGCTAACATCAACTCTAATAATTTTGCTGAATACCCTTAGATTGTAAAAAAGGCGAAATGCAGCATTAGAAATCCTGAAGAAATGCAGACTTTAGATATACCAGTTGTTCTAGACATTCTTGATAAGGTACCATGGTGGACTTATGAAAATTGTTGTGATACTTTGTATCATTGCAGGTACTCTGACTGGCTTGTTGCCAGGAAGGCAGTGCCAGATAGAGACAGTTGTGTTGGGCCAGACCTGGTGACCAGGCAGTACCAGAAATGTTTTGGTGAGTTACAGGACACTTTCATCAAATGTGTCAAGGAATTCATGACAGTTCTGAGGCAATGTTTACAATGCTAATGATTTTTGCATGCATCCAAAGTGTTCAACAATTTTGACTCAAGTGATTAGACTTGTTTTCTGATGAAATAAAATCAAACATTACAGCTTTTATAAAGTTTTTTTTCAGTTTTGGGATGTGACACTATCAATCATACAATGTTATATAATTACATGTATGTACACTAAGCAATTGAAAGTTTTTGGGAAAAGTGTCTTCTTGTGTTGTTTTAGTTTACCAAATTTTCCCACTTAGTAAAAATTTGAATTTGAAACTTCCATTGACAATGCTAAGTATTACATAAGGATGATTATATATTTTACATCATTCTTCAATACAGAATCAATTTATATTGCATAGCATTAAACTACAAAAATGTTTTACTGTTTTCGTTTGTTTGTTTAATAGTTCCCCCTGAGGTGAGTACATGTCCTTCAGAGATTGAGGATCTGGTAGTGGGAGAGTCTGTCACCATCACATGTAACACCACAGGGTTTCCCACTGATTATAACTACCAGTGGACAGTGGATGGAACAGTGGTACCAAACCAGGGAGGTCCTGTCTTCAGGTTGGTACATTGATATTGGTAGTTCAATAACTCTGCTTCTTTTTCTTCTAGTATGCATGATGATATTATACTTAAGTTCAGAACTTGTTCTTGGAAGTCAGTGTAATGTACTGCATTTCAAATAAATGATGGAAAGTTTCTTATTATTCTGTCTCATAATACTTCTGTTAAGCCTGTTAGTTGTAAGCCTTTTGGCAAAAGTAAGGATCAAAGTATTGTGATTTTGTTGGCTGCCTGTCTGCAGGTATGATGCTGTAAGTGGTGTTCACAAGATCAAATGTAAGGTGACAAGTTCAGGTGGTGAGACAGAGTCTGAGGACAGCACTGTGACTGTGCTCCCAGAAGGTTTGTGTTCTTTGATGTTCAAAAAAACTTTTTAGATTCTTCATTAAATGACATGATTGTAATTTCTCGCTACTGTACTCACAACAAGAATGGTCTAATTGTAACTTGTATATACCAAACATGAATTTTGAGCTAGTATCAGTAATTCCATTTACCTTTTCAACCCAATTCAGATCAGCAGTAGATCCATTTCATTTTAATTTTGAATCAACAATGAAGCGATAACAAAATATTTTCCAGGCACCATGACGTTTGTTTCTGGTATCAGGATAACAGGCAGGAACTTCACCCCTGAGATGTCAGACCCATGTTCAGCTGCTTTCCAGAACATCAGCCAAGACATCAAGGACTGGGTAAGACTACTCCAATTGTCTGTATAACATTAGCAGGGTCATACTTTTGTTGACATGCAACCTCATAGTCTGGGACAAATTTTGACAGAACCAAAAGAATTCAAATGTACTTGACTACTACTTACATGAAGGTCACTGCTGAGAATGTGCCTGTACATCTTTCTGATAATCATGACCTGATCAATAATTTATGAGAATATTGTTCTTTTTCTTCTTTTTTTTCAGATTAATCCAGCTGTGAATAGTGTCCAAGGCCAGAAATCCATCAGAGTAAAGTATGCAAAGTAAGTTTTACCATAATAAGTCCAGGCTTCCCAATATTTTCATTTTTTAGCCACAGAAGTTATGAACTAAGTAATTCATATCTAGAAGGTGCATGATAGTTGAAGTATTAACATTTTAAGTATTAAACTAACAAGAAAAGATATTACTGCTATTTTATTTTTTGTTACCTGATATTTTGTTGCACAAGGCAGTGGATACTGAATGAATCAACCTAAAGTTAGGCCAGTTCAGTGGGGCAATGGATGATTTGAAATTTTTACTTAATTATGATTATGCATTTAGCTAGTCATGGCTAGTCTACATGTACCTTTGAAAGGTTTTTAACTGACTATCATATATTTCTTGCAGACCAGGAAGTATCATTGCAAGTAACAACATAAATGTGCAGGATTCTGTGCTCCAAGACAGGGACCTGTATGACGGTATCTCTAACGCCCTCAGAACAGCTGCCCAGGCTCCTAGTTCTCTAGGGGTGGATCCAAACAGTCTCACACTCTTAAGTGCAAGTATGTCTTAACATTCTTTCATCTTGATTTCAAAATTGCTAGCTTTGAATTTTCCCCTAAAATCTTAGTAACATTATCTAAGTTTCCCATTGTTAGAATCTTGCAATCTCAAACTCTTGCTGTCTTCTTGGACAGTACAATTAGATAATATTAGGACCCATAATGTTGTTGGTGTGAACTTCAGCACTAAGGACAGGGACAAAAGTTAGATAATATAGACAGGACTCTTTATAATGTTGTTGGTGTGAAATTCAGCACTAAGGACAGGGACAAAAGATAGATAATATAGACAGGACTCTTTATAATGTTGGTGTGAAATTCAGCACTAAGGACAGGGACAGCAGTTAAATAATATAAACATGTCTCTTTATAATGTTGTTGGTATGAAATTCAGCACTAAGGACAGGGACAACAGTTAGATCATAATATAGACATGACTCTTTATAATGTTGTTGGTGTGAAATTCAGCACTAAGGACAGGGACAACACTTGTTGGTGTGTCAAGTGTCAATATTAAAAATAGTGTAAGGGACCACTTGGAGTGGCCACAATGACCAGGTGGTCCCTATATCCTGAGGTTACCCTTACCTCCATGCTATCCAATTTGTTGAGCCTTCTTGTAGAAATTGTTGTACAACATATGACATACACATGTATGTGGTCCCTATGCAGAAGTGGGATGCATACTAGTACACATACAATGTATATGTTGTTGAACCATCATAATCTGGCACTCTGAACAAATTCCATGATACACATTGTACACTATGTCATCAAACATAGATAACACTAGTTACGATTGATCCCACAGCAACATGTTACGGTGAAACAGTGACTGCAACAAACTCAACATCCAATCGTGTGAGCCTGACTTTTCCAAGCTCTACAGGAGACACACACATGTACTCAACTCAAAGGTGTGCCAACAACACAGAAAGTGGTAAGTAAACTCTTCACTATGTGGTTCCAATACTACAATGTAAGCTGTAGACAAGGGAAGTTGCAACATCAATATGAAAGTATTTACATTATAAATCTTATGGATATAAGTCAGCAGTGATTTGTATGGTTCTAATGTGTTGTGGTGGGGAAGAAACTAAGGTCTAAGATAGGGTAAACATATTTTGATTGTTTCATTTTTTTTAATGTCCAGCTGGTATTCCACTGGCAGTCCGAAGGTGCATGGGAACCTTTCAGACTGGAGTGAGCTGGGCAAGCCCAGAGATGTTGGACTGTGGACTGGACCTGTCCAAACTGGCACAGGTAATGTATCATGTAACCATGGGTTGTCATCAGACTTAGTTGGACAAAGCTACATTTTATTTATCTGATGATAATAAGTATGGGCATCAGGTAATTCACAATTTCTGACTTGTACATGCACATGTACATGTAAATTGCAGGATGGATGTCAAAAATGCTGAAACATATTCATCACAATAGCAACTACCTAACTATTTGTTGACTAAAAGCATTATCTTCCTAAACAAAAGGCATAAAGTACTGAGTAACTAAACTGGTTCAACATCATTGAAATTCTAAAAATTCACATTACTACAAAACCTATTTTCAAATGATATTTCTCCCACAAACACTTACTAATACATACATATATTATATCCTAACTGAAGATGGCAATAGAGACATGTAGTTTATTTCTTGATTTTGCAGGTGCCTGTTACTTCAGATAATGTAGCACAAGTTGCTGCAGAGTTACAGATTCTTACATCTGATGGAAGATCACTTACAGCAGAAAACATCAATGATACTGCCACTGTCGTGGGCAACATTGCAAATACAGGAGGAGACGAGAATGTGAGTACCAATACTATGATTCTGGGTGGAGCCAAGACTACTGAAACTTAGGGGGGGATTTAATTTTGTGGGGAGTCGGGGAAAGGGAGACATTTGCTGAGTTGGTTTTACTGACAGAAAATCTGCATTAGTCATGATGTAATGATTTCATGTTGGACATGTCACTGCAAAAATCACTGTAACTATTTCAAAATTTTCTGTAGAGTGTACTTCAAACTTGTAGGCTTGCATGCACAGATCAATGGCTACTTAAAGAATTTGAAAAGAAACTTAAGACAGTACCACAGGTCCTGGAAGAAATCTGAAATAGCCCTTTATACTTAAAGCAAAGAAGTTGCTACAAACTAACCTCTGTACCATAAGATAGTCTATTTCGTAACTTAGAAGACTTTTTTATGTCTGCTTGAATCTCCAGGTTGGCTATTCCTTGGTTGTGTCTGTTGACCAGATAATGAATGCTGATGATGGCATCCTCTATCAGAGTCAACTTAAGGACCAAGCTCCTTCCAGGTACAAAATATATTTGATATCATGAAAGTAGATGAAAATATGGCTGGAACATTTCTATTGTTAAACCCATTGTTAAAAGATCATTGGGGATATTAGTGTTAACGATGTTATCCATTTATTGTTGCAGAATTGTACAGGCACTTGAGCAGTTCAACGATCGTGTCAATCTGACAACAAATCGTTTCCGCCGCATTGAACAAAACATCGGGGTGGAAACTTACCAGATTGGAGCTGCAGAACTGATCAACAGGTACAATCACAGAAACAGACAAATGGAATGCTATGGCTGTGGATTGTATGGCAGGATATTATCTTGTTGTCTGTCTGTGTTTGGTGACCATAACTTCTTGCCAACATGATCAAATAGATAAACAAAAATGGCAGAAGACTTGGTAAACAGCTAAACATTTCTAACACCAGAAAAACTTACTTGTAATTGTACTTTATTAGGTCTTCTCAGCTTAGCAATTGGCCTACACCAGAAAAAATTCTCACCAAATTCTAGTTGTTTGTATTGCAGGTTTGAATGGCAAATAACTTGGGTCACCTCAAAGCCCAGTATGCCATCTGCAATTAGTGAAAAAGAAATGAAAAATGTATACTGTCACTTGCCACTTTATGCAGCAGATTTGTCTAAAATGCCTTTTGCTGTTTTCTTTTCAGTGTTGGTTTTGCATCCCTTGAAGGCAGTGGATACCTACAGGACAGATTGGTACAGTCCTACTCTGACTCATCCTTCATCCCCTATGACCAAGTGGATGCTTCCATAGTTCTGCCTGAAGAGCTGGGATCAGTTGTTGCTTTCCTCAAGGAAAACATCATTGGTTGGTTCCTCTTTTGATTTTGGGGTCTTTTAGCACCAAATAAAACAAGAGATCTGAGATCACATACCTCCATGAAATATGGGCTTGACTTGTAAATGTAAATTTCCTCTTTAATTATGCAAATGACCTCCACATTAACATAATATATGTATCGTGATGTTAACTTTTTATTAATTTACACATGTACCAAGTAGAGAATTCCCATCATTAACCCATAGAATTTTCGCATTAATTATGCAAATGAGGTCATAATTTGCATAATTGGTATCTGTTGATGTTCCATCTGCCAAGGATTACATACATTACATGTATGAAAGTACTACAATGTAAAACACTGTAATTAGAGAATTTCCTCATTAATTATGCAAATAAAGTCCCTATTTGCATAATTTGCATCAAGTTATGTACATCTCTCTCTCAGCTACTTACCTACCAAAAATGATGAAAATACATTGTTCCTGTCTGGACCTATTGGCTTTTAAAGATTTCACCCCGAAAGTCCCTTGCAGTTCCAGAACAAGCTGCTAGGGGGACCAAACCCACACCAATTATTCCTGGCAGGACAATCTATCTGTCACCCAAAAATCAAGACCATAACATGTTCAGGACAAAAGATACAAAAACCGGAAGTTCTGCTGCAGTACCAAGGTCATCCACCAGGAGGCCCATATTTGACCTTGACCTTTGGCTTCCTGAGACCTACCAGTATACCAAATATCATCACAATCCATAAAGGCGTTATGGAGTTATGCTGACTACAAATGTGCGGAAACACAAACACACACACACAGACGCGCCAAAAACAATACCTCCATTTTCATGGAGGTAACTAGATCTCAGTGCCAAAATTACATCAACACTGGGTACATCCACCCTAACACTCAAATTTTCCACATCATAGCGCACAGAGGTCGCCTAATTCCCTGAGGAAGAACCTCTCATTAATCAAACCAGGTCGCAAGCCCGGGGCAGCCTCGACACAATCAGACATCTGTTACCCTGTCTGGCAGATTCCTCATTAAACCGGAAGTGCTGCTGCACTACCAAGGCCATCCACCAGGAGGCCCATATTTGACCTTGACCTTCGCCCCCCCTAACACCTACCAGCATACCAAATATCACCACAATCCATGAAGGCGTTATGAACTTATGAAGGTACAAAAAAGCGGAAACACAAACACACATACACACACACACACACACACACACACACACGCACACAGACGCGCCAAAAACAATACCTTCCATTTCATGGAGGTAATGATTCAGAAATTGCCTGTTAATGATTTGCTTTCTCACTATACTTGTCTTTGTAGCTTTTAGCTTCATATCACATGCACATTTGACAGATAGCTTTCAAAGATAGCATTTTTTCAATGTAAATGGAAAATTAAAGTCTATTTTCTCTCCTCAAGATCCAACAGATGTGGAAGTCCGTCTGAGTTACATCATCTATCACAGCAGCCGGTTGTTCCAGTCCAACCAGACAGCTCCTTCCTCAGCCGACACAAAAACCAGGATTAACAGCAGGGTTATCGCCAGTAGAGTCACTGGGTTTACACTCAAGAATCTCCCCAACCCAGTAGTGACAAGATACCTTCCTATTGTAAGTAAATATACCAACTGTACATGTACAAGAACCTCACATTAGACGTTACTCCACCATATATCAATGCTTAACTTTACAAAAGCTAAAGCTCAAAACATTTCCCATCTGTATCTGTTAGGTTATATACAATGATGCTTACATAACTTTTTAAAGTTCCTTGCTATTGTACTGCTGGTCCATATTTACAGTGATACAATATAGTAAAACAAGAGTACAAATGAACAGCAGTAACAGAGAAAAATGGGCCCTGTGATATCTTGGCTCTGAAATTCTTGGAGACAGTTGTACAATGCCTTTTCCTGTAAGGCATCATTGACATAAGTTATTTTTCCACAGGTTGGGAACAGTACAAACACCACAGTGAACAACATCAGGTGTGTGTTTTGGGACTTCAATGCTGGAGGAGGGGGAGCCTGGTCTACAGAGGGATGTGACTTTGTTAGGATTGACAACAACAGGGTGGTGTGTGAGTGCAACCATCTCACCAACTTTGCTGTTTTGATGGTAAGTTAATAGAGAATGCATTTGTAAGTGTATCAACTGAAACGTAAATTTGAACACTGACATACACAGATGAGGCAATACATTTGGGCTTTCTAAGGGCCTTCTTGCACAGGATTCTATTTGAATCACCATAATAGTGAGTGGATCTCTCTGAGGACAACCTATATTAAGGATCTAGGATAGCTTGGACCATCACCTTCAATTTTATGCCCAAGAAAGCAAACACCATTATACATATTAGCAAACACCATTTTTAAATGTCTAGATGCATAGGGGTATGAAAATTGTGGTGTGAACAAAAGGCACAATATACAAAAAATTTCTAAATATGCCCGATTATGTCCTAATATTTCAGGACATCTATGGAGGATTGCACAGCTTTGCACTGGACCTGATCAGTAAGATTGGTATTGCCCTGTCCATCACAGGCCTAGTCCTGACACTCATCACTTATCTAGTGTTCAAGTAAGTTCTAAATTCACTTTAGACCATCAAGACATCTTTATCGTATTATGAACACTTTGCACTTTGTTACAATGAATGTCATGTAGTCTATTTTGAAATTTCTACAGTACAATGTATTTTCATTAAAAAATGTTACTTACATTGCTGAACATGAGTGTTTTACCCAGTGCTGAAACAAGTACTAACCTGTCCATGGTGCTGAAACTTATGTTAGCATTCAATGGTGCTGAAACTAGTGGTAAAATGTCCATGGAAATCAGCCCTGTGTAAATAAGTGTTTTCACATTTTTAATGATGCTGGAACTCAATCAGATCAAACTGATGGTGCCAAAATTTTCACAGCCTTCCCTTGCAATACTTTCTGTATGAGGCATAACAACATCGGGTTTGTTTGTTTTTTCCAGACAACTTCGTCAGACCAGACCACAGCACATCCTTATCAACCTGTGTGTGGCCCTACTGGCAACTCTCATCATCTTCCTGGCAGGCATTAGTGCCACCAGTTCTCCTGTTGGCTGCACTGTGGTGGCATTTTTCCTGCACTACTTCCTCCTGGCTGTGTTCATGTGGATGGCTATTGAAGC
The DNA here is from genome assembly GCF_001625305.1 of Branchiostoma belcheri. Lineage (NCBI taxonomy): Eukaryota > Metazoa > Chordata > Leptocardii > Amphioxiformes > Branchiostomatidae > Branchiostoma > Branchiostoma belcheri. Next base: position 1,921,575 of record NW_017802935.1, read on the forward strand.
CTTCAACATGTACCTGGCCTTTGTAAAAGTCTTGGGGGCACATGTGTCAAAATTCCTCCTCAAGGCAGCCATCATAGCATGGGGTGAGTACAATAGCATCATAGCACATATTCAAAGAGAAATCAAACTCTACTACTAGATAAATGTAGGAGATAACTTAGGGATGACTTTTGTCACTCTTCTTCAGTATTACTTAACTAAATGAACTCAGAGCACAAGTCCACACTAGTCACATGTGAAGGAACTGGAAAAACAGTTGAACATGACAAAGACTAATAAGGTACTTGGGTCAAGATAATTTTAGGATCAAAAGAATGGACTTCATACATACATCATGTGCATCAGTACTTAGAATTTAAGGATTTGGTTTTGTTTTGTTTTGTAGCTTGATATGTTAATGGATAAAATGATTGTATATCTTTCAGGTCTTCCCTTTGTTATTGCCATCATTACCCTGGTTGTGGACGTCCCAAGCACTTATCCTGATGGACAGGAGACTTACAGGAGCACAAGCTTGTAAGTTATGATGGAGGGTTTTATCATGTTGAAATCCTTTAGATTCTTCTTCCTAGTTTATCACACTGTATCAGACAGCCTTCAAGTTTTCTAAAACTTGCAGCACACTATGACTTGTACACTACTGGAGGTGGCTAGTTCAGCTATCAGGTATTCCCAATTCTCCAAACTCAAGGAAATATTCTTCAAGCATAGAAGAGCATCCAAATGTTGCTTTTTGGGATTTACCATCCCATCACCTAGTGTTGTATCATTATGTGAACACTGTTTTTTATGTGAAAATAATGTTTGCGATCTTTGTTATTGACTAGTTGCTGGCTGCAGGGTAACCAGCTGTACTTTGGGTTCCTGTTACCTGCTGGACTGATCCTACTGTTCAACACTATTGTGTACATCATGGTCATCAGTAAGCTGGTCTGTAGGGGCAGGACTAAAGGTCAGTTCTTACATTATACTGGGTGAACCACATAAAGGTACATGTGTACCCAACTTTATAGGGTTATTATCCCCAACTCATGAAACACATCACAATATTGAAATCATTTTTTCTGTAAAGGAAAACTGATTGATATACTTTTAATTGATTCCCCAGTGACGTACTTCTTGTCATATATCACAGAGTGCCATTGGTTTCAACTACTGTATGTCCAGCCTATTAACAATGCTTTGTCTATACATGTAGGTATAACCGTATAATATTAGGCATCTACCATCCAAGGTGCGAGGTAGTGCAGATCTACAATATTTGATACTGACAGCATAGGTAGGATTTGCTGCATACTATATTGTTGTGATTGGATGAAGACTGAAAGACTGATTTTGTTTTCCCAGGGAGAGTTGCTGATCCCAGACAAGGTGGGACCAAACAGCAGCTGCGCATCGCCATCGCTGTCATGGTGCTGGTCGGACTCACCTGGATCTTTGGATTCTTCATGATCAGGTTATAAGAGATCTAGATCTGCTGGATCTGACATTTATGTTGTTATAATTAACAGGTTGTGCAAAAATTCAACTAGCTTTTTGATGTAATCAGTAGAGCATTTGCAACCCTAAGAACAGTTTATAGAAAAAGTATTGTTTTGTTTGCAAAAAAAAGCTAAAATCATCTAGAACGTTAGATAGTTAACAAATTTGTGGAAGGTAATATTCTCATCCTTTGACAAACTCCACATCTTCAAATTTTATTATCACGTGTACAGAAGGAAAAAATCTCTATGTCAATTTTGTCATTAGCTTCCAATGAATGGCTCGTTTTGTTCTTTTCAATAGGGAGATTGGAGTAGAATATTGATGACTAATTGATTGATTTTGTATTACTGTTATTCTGTGTTGCAGTGATGGTAGGATTGTCTTTTCCTACTTATTCTGCATTTTCAACTCCCTGCAAGGATTCTTCATTTTCATCTTCCAGTGTGTACGCCAAAAGGAAGTCCAAAACCTGTGGTTCAAGTAAGTAGAACTTTGAAAGACTGAAGGTTTAATGTTGTTAAATGTCTTTTGTGCACTCTACTCTACATAATCTGTCCTTATGCATAGTCAGCGCTTTTCTCCAACTGAAAGATTTTGACAGAATGAAAAAATTCTCCAAAAGATGCATAGTTATAGCAAATACTTCAAGATATTATATCCATGCGTGCAGACTAAAAGAATCTTTATCCTTCCCCCTTCCTATGAATTAAGTGGTGCAGTTCTGTGGGTTATAAGGTGGCTAAACTTTGATTCTATTACTCGATACTTCAGGGTTCTCCTTGCATTCAGGTGTTGTGGCTGTCCCGTGGACGAGTATCGTACAACCAAGTCTTCAGGAGGGAAGTCTTCGTCCAACCAAACTGATTCCACCTCAGAAGCTTACTCCCGTGGAAAGCGGAAAAGCAGTGCAGACACAATGCCTATGAACATTCCCATGAACAATATCTAAGGCAAATGCAAATGTTCCAATCCAGGTTTCTTCCTTGGCTTTACATGATGTACATTTTTGTAATATGACAAAGTGGCCATAATTTTGGTTCGTTTGCAAGAAGATTTTAGCAAATGACAGAATGACAACGTTCAAAGTTGTTCAAGTCTGATACAGGAGTTAGAATATTTTGGATAAATGAGAAAAATTAAGGAAAACTGCTGCAACTTTTTCTCACAGACTTCTATTTTCCACTTGACAAGTTCTCTTGCTTCAATTTGTACTTGAAAATGTCTGAGAACAAAGGAAATGGCCTAGTGTGGCCATATGACTTTGTTTAAGCTTTGTGGAAATCTTCACTTGTATTGTCAAGGCATTCAGAATACATTGTATGTAGCAAATGCTGTACAGGGTACATGTACTTAGTAAATGATTGAGACTCCAGATGTACAGGGTAAATAATCGAAGCTTGTATCTTAGGCATCTGGCTTAAGCTTTACAATTGTGTTTTATATTTTTTCAAAGGCTTTAGATTTTAGGCTTGGCATAGATGTTGACTTTTGGATGGATGTCTACTAGTTATCATAGCTTACATATTGTGTCAACTAAATAAATAAAGAAATTCATGACTGCATGTTTCACTCTAACATGTGACCCATTGTAGCATAGCATTAGTATAATGTGATCATTGTGGTAATATATGATAGGTGCATGCCATTACGTTTTATTAAGCACAATCAGATGTTGTACAAATTATCTAATCATTGCATGCATGCACCAATGATAAGCCATGCTATTTTTTGTTTTCTTCAATTTGAATCATACTGTTAGAAATATGAATAGCAGTGATGTATTTAGGATCTGTTACACATTTCCTCACAAGTATAATAACATTAAAGACAATACATTATATTCATCACAAACTCCTGGTAGTTAATGCCATATAACTAATAATAAATACATGTACTATTGTATGATGTGTACCAGAAATTATTCGCCACCACTATAAATTCATACCTTGCATGCTTGTAACTTTGTTGTATGTAAACAAACATGAATTCCCATCATACCACTGAGTCTGAGGCATTTTCTCATGATAAAAAAACCTGTAGTATAATATCCTACTTACGAAAACACACGTCATATCGTCTTTTTGACCAAGTATTTACTGAAGGCTTGGTCTATTTTGCCGCAAAATGCCATTCACAGTGCACGCGAACTTGGCGATTGCAGACGACGCCCAGCGCTGACGTTGAACTCTAGCAGACGACGCCGAACACGAATGCAAGCGCCCCTCCCCAGTCTTGGCGTCAAAAACGTCTGTAAGAACCGTGGGGTGAAGCTGGGCCCGCTTGCTGAGTGCAAACTGACCTTCCAGTCCAACGGAACACTGGCTGGCAGAAAAATGTTGGCTTTGGCGACCAGGCCTACGACTTACTGCTCTCTCTATACCGCGCTGCACTGAGTGATGCTGTCAGTATAGCCGTGGCGACTCTTGATTCGGGCTTAAATCAAGCCCGAATCAAGAGTCGCCACGGCTACTGTCAGTAATGATATTTTCTCCCACATGCTCTGCCCACGTAGCGTGGACATTATGGAGAATTTGTGCAAAATAAAGCCCAATTTACCGGCCTTACTACGACCGAAACTACATAACATTTCACCATTACGAAAAAATACATACATCCTGACGGGAAAAATGAGGAAAGACGTCAAAAGTCAACACAGCGACTCACCGTGACTCAGGTCTGACAGCTACTGTCGTCTGCAGAAAAGTTCTGTGACGTCACTTCCGGTTCAGCCGCCCGCTGCGCTGCGCTGGGAGGCAGTTTTCGTCATGTGTTCGCAAAGTAGGTCGCTTTGTCAAAAATAACTTCAAAATTTCCGTGCGACATATATTCCCAAAATGTGGCACGATTCACACGATTCACCATAAATAATTGAGAAAGAAAGATACATTGACATGTACAAAGAACTACATTGTAATGACATTTGCCAAGTCAATAAGCCACTCATCGAAAACGTAACTCATTCAGTAATGTCCTAGTAAGAACAGTAACTAGTTTCATCATGTGTATATACACCACTCACCCGAATGAATCTATTCCCTGACAGAAAACATAAGAATGAAAGTTGTTTACACATACAATATAAGATTGTTGCCATGAGAAGAGTAGTGGAATGGTTTTCCAGAATGATTATCGAAACGTTGGCAGGTTAATATCTATCATGCTATCACATGATTGCGTGAAAAGTACCTCCTTGATATTTACAGATACAAATGTACATGTATGTAATAATGTGTCGGCCATATAGTGATGTGAATTTTCAATGCTACACCGATAATGTTTACAAATATACAGTTATGATGTATTGATAGTTCAGTACTTGTCGAGTTCAGTGCGTAGTCCAGTTTCATCTGTAGTCCCTATCCTTGGCTTGTTGGAAGGTTGAGAATATCCTCGGTAAAATGAACCTGTACACACTGTACATATCGTCTGTCTCTTCTCTTCAGTGAGCTAAACTGCTTGGACATGACCTGATAGTCTGGACTCACGAAACCATCTAATAGCATGCACCATTTATAAGTGCTTAGAACAGGTGAATAATTTGTTTCTGACTGCCCCACACGGACACCTAAACACTGGTCTCCTTCTCCACGAGGTCAACTTCGTCGTTGAAGAGTTTCTCCAGTTCCGTGGCGAGTCTGTGGAAGAAGGGCCGATCCTCGGGGTCGAGGCGCCAACATTGCAGCATTAGGTCGTACCTAGGGAGAGACCAGGCGGGGAATGAGAATTAGACATCTCTACTACAAGTTTTTTCCCTCACACACACACACACACACGCGCGCATTTTTGTCTGTTAGCAGAAAGTTAAATGGCATTAATGAGAATAACGACAATAAGAGACCTTTCTTGTATGTTTTTGCTCTTACAAGTGAAGTCCAGTTCATGGTATTAGAAGTAGGGTGATATCGATGAAGTGATATTAGAATGTGAAATCTCACATCTATACAGACAGGTTCAACTTCATGTAGCTTCTTAAGGCAGTCGTAGATGAATGGACATAATAGATCTTGTGATATAAATTGTTTGGCTAGTTCTATAACAAATGCACATTTTTCTATGCTATCTGAATGCTGACAACTGGGAAACAATTAATCTGTACTTACAGGGGTTGGGGGCAGTCGGCAGGTTGTGGCATTCTGTATCCGTTCTTCAGTTGAACCGGCAGGTCAGCTGTGGGCACGTCAGGATACGGGCTGCCCCCTAGCGTGGCTATCTCGTACAGCATGACCCCGAAAGACCACCTGAGGAAATTTTGCAGAATACTACAATAATTGCAGCTTTTTCTTCATTAAAAGAAAAGTTGATTGCAGCTAGCATGAAATCACAGATTCTGTTTTAGGTGAGGAGCAAGAAGGTAACGTTTACCAATCTTACACAACTATGCGTTATGTCAGAAACGTACAATGTTTCATGTAACACAGTTCTTCACTCGTACATAGAGAGCATTTCTATGAACACGACAGTCTCAGATTAAGCCTATCATAACACTTGTTTTGAGAGTGTTTATCAAAGAATAAAACTATATAATGTGTCCAATATTGAACTCACACGTCGCTCTGTGAGGTGTACCGTTCCCCGTCCGTCAGTCGCTCCGGAGCCATCCACTTCCACGGAATTTTCCGGAGCCGGTCCTGCCGCCGGTACCCCCGGCTGTAGATGTGGTCTGCCAGCCCGAAGTCGGAAATCTTTACCTGCAAGTTGTCTCCGACCAGCACGTTCCGTGCCGCCAGGTCACCGTGGATGTAGTCAGCTTTAGCGATGTGGTCCTGAAGGACAAGCATGGAGCGTTGTCAGTAGAGTCATGTACGCAGTACTAAAAACAAATGTCACAATATAGCCGACGGGAGTTTTATAAATAAGCTTTGAAACCAATAGGATGTTCCTGGCTAGCTAAATGATTCACACCCTGACAGCAAAATTTTATAATTATTTATTGTTAACTTACCATTCCTTTCGCGATCTGCAAAGAGACCTTGTACATCTCTTTCTCTTGAAATTTGTAAATACGGTTGGATGATTTGTAATACCCCTCAACCGCGACCTGGACGTACTAGAAAAAAATAAACAACAAGAAAAATCAGTTCTCGGTCGGTAGAATAGTTTTCACTTCACACATCTTCGGGCATAGAGAACCATGCATAGAAAAGTACCCATAACTCTTTATATCAACACTTGTCGTGTTTGCACAACATCTATCCGCTCTATACTGAAGGTCTGAGTATTAACAACTGGCTGTGGTTGTGGCTACATGGGCGTCGAACAATTAAGGTAGACATTTGACCATACTTTCCAAGCAGAAATTTGGGTTTTGGGTTATTTTTAGCGTATTTTTAGGCTTATTTATCGTGGTTTCTTTTCTTTGCACTGGAATTTTCTTTCACGGGTCGGGTGAAAAGAAAATTCCAGTGCAAAAAAAGAAACCGCGTTAAAAAAAACAACTAAAAACACGCCAAAAATAACCCAAACGTCTGCTTGGAGAGTACTTTTACCAATGAAGGAGCATTGTCGTATCTGTGCGAAGTTTACAGAGGGGATGGAACAGGTGTTATCCATAAAAGGGACAATATAAAAAGATCGAAATACCTAAAAGCGCTCAAAGCTGACAAAATAGTTACCGGATTCTTCTGCTTAAAATCCCTGCACTTTCCAAGGAAACTCTTCAGGTCTCCGTGCGGCATGAACTCCGTGATGAGATACATAAGGTCTCCCACCAGCGTGCAGCAGCCGATTAGCCCCAGCAGGTTGTCGTGCGTCCCCAGGTCCACCACTGCCCGGATCTCCTGGAGGAAACTCAGCTTGTCCTCTTCTTCAGAGCTCGCTGTGCAGGGACGACAATAGAAGTCATTGCATCATCTGTTTCTTTTATCTTTCTTTTATGTAAGAATAGAACATAAACAGACGTGGAGAAACAGCTTTTGGTGACGACCTACATCAAAGAAGAAGTTAAGGGCACCTCAGAAATCACACAATATCTTGGAGAAAACCATGCTAGCGCACACCCATTAAAGTCGAGATATTAATGACCTGTTCCACAAGTCCATCAAGATAGGAGTCTTTTCTGAAATTTGACATGATATATAAAAAGACGCGCATCATCTCGCGCATACTAGCAGAGAAAATCAGTTACCTGAAAACGTCTTGACGGCGACCTCCCTGGTCGTCTCGTTGTCGAGGTGAAGCAGTGCGCGGGAGACGACACCGAAGGCACCTCTTCCTATCTTCTCACATATCTCCAGCCTCGCAGGGTCCACCTCAAACAAGGTCAGCTGTGGCTTGGGAGGAGCGTCTGCCCGCAACTCGCCCATAGCCGCTGGGAAAGATTGCAGTCAATATCACATCATTACGTCTTTTAGTCAAGTCAAATATTTGCAAAACTCGCAAATCAAGGTGGACAAAAGACAGGCAGTTTTTGATTGAATGACGTTTTGTTTTTTATATTATTCCAACATGTAATCATCAGACGTGGTGACGACACACTCAAGTTTTTTCAACTTATCTTAATGCCGCCACCAACACAGGGGACAAATACATGACAGGACAATACTCATTTACACCTGAGCTAAGTGAGGAAAGTCGTGTAAAGTGCCTTTCCCAAGGGCACAAGATCGGTGGCATGTCAGGACTCGAACCCGGGACTCTTAGTTCCGAGCCGCGCACTCTGCCGCTACGCCACACGACCCCACATTGAATGACGTTCGTCATGAATATGAAAACAATCGTGATTATAAAAAGACGAAGCACTTACAGAATGTAAGTTGGCCATGCACTGGGGAGTATTTGGGCCCTGTTCCCCTCATTTTCAGTAGAACTATAATCGCTATGAATATCACGACAATCACGACCAGAGCTGCTGCCGCACTGATGCCGCCGAGAGCTGAGGCACTCAGGTCTGCAGGGAGAAATGGAAGAAAAGAAGTCGTTTTTCTCACAAACAATTTCAGACATGGAGGGATGCTTGAAACGTAGTTGAAAAATTCTTTAAGACATAATTTCCTAGCAGATGTTGGAAGACAAAATCGTAGCGTTTTTGCTCTATTCTAGCTTTTTCAAAGGAGGGCAGTTTGCAACAAAAATGAGAAACTGAAACAAATTAACAATTTTGCCTCGTAACATCTGCTTGAATATTATGTTAGATGCACTATTCTTTTCTGGTGTTTAGGTCTACATTGAAACACTTACGTATAATCGTTAAGTTCGAGACTCAGACAAAGACAAGGAGACAAAACGATGTTTCCTTACGTTGGCAGTTTTGTCCTCTCCACCATGTAGAACAGATCACTGATTCCATACCGATAACAAAAAGACAAAGTTTTATCAATTAAGCTGCTGCCTATATCTATCATGTAATATACTTTTATTTGTTAGCATGCACTCAGTATCAGACAATTAAGACTGAAGTTGACTTATAAGAGGATAAGATAGGTTTAACAAACAACAAAAAAAGAGATTTTATAGTCTACGCGAGTCCCAAATTCAATAACATCGATATCGATAAAGATATATTGCTGTGGGAGACTGTGATTCAGTTTGTTGACTGCAATGGACCTATTTTGTTCTTGGTAAAAGAAAGACAGGGAGATATAAACATGTAGAGAAACTCACGTTGACAAGTCGGAATGTCTTGATCATAACTCCCGTTCTCTCGGCAGGTGGCCCACAACGTGCCCACGAGCTCGTACCCAGGGTCGCAGGAGAACATGGCCACGTTCCCAGAGCAGAAGGGGTCGTTCGCGATGACTCGACCGTTGGTGATTTCGGTAGCGTTACAGCACACCTCTGAATAATATACAAATTTATCATTTACAACTAATCATACAAGAGATGTAAGGTATTGTCAATGCAGGGTACATGTACTTTCAAATACTACATGTGGCGCACAAACAATCATGTTATCTGAAAATTATATAAATCTATAGTATGTAGAGCTTTAGTACATGTTATGTAATAATCTCTGCAAAATATAGGTCGCCGGAGTTTTACTAGAGAGTAATATAGATGTCTTTATGAAGCAACTTTAAACTGTAATTTCTATAATCACAAGAAATTGGACCCAAATTTTCTTAATGACTTCTGAAAACACAGATGAACTGTCTAGATATGGACGTCTTTAATTACTTACTTGTGTATGAAAAGGTGTGATGATGAAATGTGCAAATTTTGAGCAAAATATTTCATGAAAAAAAAAACAACATTACAAGCAAACTGTTAGAGTTAAACATTGAGCTTTTACCTGTGATATAGACCTCCACCTCACACAGCGTCAGAAACTCTTTCCGCCCCACTATCTGTACCGACACGTAACGGCCGGACATGGGCGGTTCGCAGCGCACCTCGATGGTCTGGGCTTTGGTCGGAGTGTCCGTGTAAGTCTGGCCACACTGGTCATTCAGGGTGAAGTTCTCGTTCGGCCCAACTCTCACCGTGAAGTTTCTGAGCCTTTCTTCTGTAAATGCAGGTCATGAAAATGACATGTCAGCCTGTGAGTATTACTCTGGTCATAATTTGTGTAGATGAAGGACCACAACATTTCGGGATCGGTTTCCATGGATGAAAGACCGAAGTTAACGTGAACAGATCATACAAGTGAACTTTCTTGCATCTTGAGATCTCAAGGGAAAACACCAGCTGTCAACTGTCAAGGAGGTCATGTAACCCAAAATTCCTCCAAAAACAGCGAGAGAGAGGGGGGAGGGAGAGGGAGAGAGAGGGGGAGAGAGGTAACAGCTCACCCTGCCAGTCGCCTCTGTTGAGGACGCTGACCCTGCTGACTGTGTAGGTGTCCGCCAGGTCCACCTTCCACCACGGCTGGAGTTCTTCCTGGGTGATGGCGCACTCGTTGTCGGGCGTCCCGGCACTAGTCCCTCTGTACCCATCCACCGCCTTCTCAGGGCCTTGGTAAGGGTTTCCGTTGGAAATCTGCGTTGCTGTCTTTCCAAGGGCCACGTTAACTTCTGTACATGAACCGGAATGGAAAGCGGTGATTATGTGGACGAAATGCACATTATTACTTTTTCAAATCACTTTGGTCTGTTGAAACTGTGTTTGAAGGAAAAAAACGTCTTACCTATGTTACAGTATGGACCGGTCCAGCCGAAGAAGCAATCGCAGGTATTTTCCGCGGTACAGCGCCCGTGGTTGTAACACACTGCGCCTGTCCAGGCATATACCAGTCTATGCAGTGCGACACCTTCCAGATGAAGAGGGGTACTACAGGTAAGACCTTCGTGAAAGATGACTTGCGGACGTAGTCGTAGCGAATCCAATACCAAACCCAGTAGACGACAGTCACACCTCCAGGGGTTCCCCTGTAAGTCCAGGCTTGTCTGACGGGGTAGACGCGACATGTCTGCAGGTAACGTCTGTAAGCTGTTCTGTGTCAGGTTGAGCGTGGTTAGACTGGTCAGATGGGAGAAGGCCATAGCAGGAAGAAACAATAAGTCATTATTAGACAGGTCCAGTTCTTGGAGCCTGGTTAGAGCCGAAAACACCCCGCGAGTCAGATTCTGTATGCTGTTGTGCCCAAGACGCAGTAGAACCAGCTTACTAAAGTGTGAGAACACTCCATGTGGGAGCTCCTGGATGCCGTTGTTAGCTAACACTAACGTTTCTAAGCTATTAAGGTGCGAGAAAACCCCAGCGGAAAGTAGCGAGATATCATTGTTGGACAGGTCGAGAAGTTTCAAACCGGTCTGATTTGACAAGACCCCGTCATTTAGATCTGCTATGGCATTGTTAGCCAGTATCAGCACTATCAGGCTACTTAAGTGTGAGAATATTCCTTCTGGGAGATCAGATAATCGGTTCCCACGCAGATCTACAGAGATCAGACGGCTGAGATTTGTGAATAATCCTGGATGAAGACGCGAGATGTTATTGTCAGACAGGAAGAGATGAAGCAAACTTGTGAGATTTGAAAACACTCCGTTTGAGAGATCCTCCATGTTGTTGTTGGACAGATGTAACGTTGACAGGTTACTGAGGTGAGAAAATACTTCCACGGGAAGACGTAAGATGCTATTGTTTCTGAGTGAGAGCAGTTCCAAGCTCGTCAGATAGAAAAAGACTTCACCCGGTAGTTCTTCTATCTTATTGTCAGTCAGGTTCAACTGTGTCAGGTTGACGAGATTTGAGAACACTCTTTTAGGCAGACTCGAGATGCTGTTGTTGGACAGGGAAAGCCGATTCAAACTTGTCAAATTTAAAAATACTTCGGCCGGAAGGTCCCTTATGTCATTGCCATTTAAGTACAAATGTCTTAGATTGACGAGACTTGAAAATACTTCCTTCTCAAGTGCCTGTATGTCATTGTTAGACAGGTACAAGTGTCGCAGGCTTCTGAGATGTGAGAACACTCCCTCTGGTAGATGGGTTATGCTGTTGTTAGAGAGATACAGTTTTTCTAGGCTGATAAGATGTGAGAAAACTCCATCAGGTAGATCTACTATGCCATTGTTATTCATACTCAACAGTTCCAGTCGGTTGAGACGCGAGAACACTCCGGCGGGGAGGCTGGAGATGCTGTTGTTGTCCAATTCCAGCCATTTCAAACGGACCAAGTTTGAAAATATGCCATCTGGGAGATCTGTGACGTCATTGTTGGACAGGTACAAGTCGTTCAGACTACTGAGCTGTGAGAATATCCCGACAGGGAGGTCAGCTATGTGGTTATTAGAGAGATATAGGTAGGACAGACGACTGAGATGTGAGAAGACTCCGGCAGGGAGGCGGGGGATGTGGTTGTTGCGCAGAAGAAGCCCCCTCAGGCTGGTAAGGTTGGAGAAAACCGCGTCAGGCAGGTTCTGAATGCTGGTGAGGCCCAGGTGGAGGTACCGTGTTCTCAAAGGTATGTCGCGGGGAACGTGTTTGAGTTCCCTCCCGAAACAGTCAACCTTTCTGAGAACACAGCTACAGTACTCCGGGCAGGCGGAGGCAGCAGTGACGACCCACAGGAGACAGAGGACGCCGCGTGCAGCAGCCCGGTACGACGCGCTGTAATTCCGCATGGCGTCGCTGGTGTCTGAGAACTTACATGAGGCTGGGAACAGTTTGTGTTTAAGGAGTTAAAGTTAATTCACTTGGCTTACAACACGATGTAAGACACATTGTACTCATCACCTTAAGTGCATGCAGATTTCCCATTGATCACCCCTACGTGATACAAAGATCATTGCTACAAAAACCTGCCGAACACCTAGCCATTCCATTGTATGACCAAAGACCTGCCCACATACTAAATACCATGACAATCCAGTCATAGCTTCATGGCTTCAACCCAATCTCCAAGTAGATGTTATGGTAAAAATTGTAAAGTTTTCTGACTGACTGGGATTCTCTGATAATTATGACAAGCACAAACAAACATTACCGGAAAGATGGCGAAGGTTGTTGTTAATATTACTGAGGCTGTAAAATATGTAAACAATGCAAGCTGGACGAAACTAGCTTCTAGCTACAAATTCTTGATCTCCAAACGTATCGCTTGAGGCTCACTATAATTGTACATACCTGTGATTGTGAATCCGATCACGTATCCTACTACTTGTATCAACATACCTACATATATTTACATACAACATGTATTGATGAGCTAGAACATGATCGAAACCTTCAAGTTCAACTTCAGCGTCACTAATTAGGCAAAGCATGTAGAAGAAACAGACAGTCACTAACACATGGTTTCTAGTACTGAAACAAACCATTGATAATTTAAAGAATGGTTCAAACAAGTGTCTTAGTAAACCATGCCCACAGCAACAGGAGGCTGATAACTTCTCAAAGGATTTAAGAGAGTGTTCGAGAAATACTCCTACCTGTGTGAATGTTGACGGCCCCCAGTACACACAGTATTGTTCACGCCAACTGTGTCACTAGTGAGTCTAACATGGCGTCCAACCCGTCTAACCCCCAATTATCCAGGTATTCACTGAAGTATCAAAGCGCCACCTTTGACATAGCAGAGACAGTAGACAGCCACACAGGTCAGTTTGCCTGTGGCATGGGTTAGCACGAGACGTCGTCCATTGTGTGATCAGGAGATAAAATCAGTACCGTGACAAATATGTTTTGTCCACCGACAGCTTTACTTTCCATTAGGTAGTAAAGCTGTGCTTATTGGGTTTTATAGTGTTAATATAAGAGTTTTTATACTACTAGGTTAGGGTAAAAAGTACCGTGCAGGTTTTTACCGTACGACCACATACATACACGGAATGCTATGACTTTACGTTACGATATAATGGCATGTAGCTATAGGTGGACTGTCGTTCAATTTGAATTAGGTTAGGGTATAGAATTTTCTTCTTACACAACCATAGAGTTTCTCACCTGCTTACCATGTTGCCAGAAACAATTGTGTGATAGACTGGGAGGGTGCCAGGGTCATAGATAGGGAGGACAACAGAAGAATCCGTTGGATTAAAGAAGCAGTCTGGATAAGGAAATCAACCCCAGTGATGAACCGGGACGAGGGGGGATACAAGCTCAGCCACGTTTGGGATTGCATTCTCGCCGCAAAAGCGCCACCTACATT
>NW_017802935.1:1935605-1938888 GCF_001625305.1 Branchiostoma belcheri
CTTAAGTGTGAGAATATTCCTTCTGGGAGATCAGATAATCGGTTCCCACGCAGATCTACAGAGATCAGACGGCTGAGATTTGTGAATAATCCTGGATGAAGACGCGAGATGTTATTGTCAGACAGGAAGAGATGAAGCAAACTTGTGAGATTTGAAAACACTCCGTTTGAGAGATCCTCCATGTTGTTGTTGGACAGATGTAACGTTGACAGGTTACTGAGGTGAGAAAATACTTCCACGGGAAGACGTAAGATGCTATTGTTTCTGAGTGAGAGCAGTTCCAAGCTCGTCAGATAGAAAAAGACTTCACCCGGTAGTTCTTCTATCTTATTGTCAGTCAGGTTCAACTGTGTCAGGTTGACGAGATTTGAGAACACTCTTTTAGGCAGACTCGAGATGCTGTTGTTGGACAGGGAAAGCCGATTCAAACTTGTCAAATTTAAAAATACTTCGGCCGGAAGGTCCCTTATGTCATTGCCATTTAAGTACAAATGTCTTAGATTGACGAGACTTGAAAATACTTCCTTCTCAAGTGCCTGTATGTCATTGTTAGACAGGTACAAGTGTCGCAGGCTTCTGAGATGTGAGAACACTCCCTCTGGTAGATGGGTTATGCTGTTGTTAGAGAGATACAGTTTTTCTAGACTGATGAGATGTGAGAAAACTCCATCAGGTAGATCTACTATGCCATTGTTATTCATACTCAACAGTTCCAGGCGGTTGAGACGCGAGAACACTTCGGCGGGGAGGCTGGAGATGCTGTTGTTGTCCAATTCCAGCCATTTCAAACGGACCAAGTTTGAAAATATGCCGTCTGGGAGATCTACGACGTCATTGTTGGACAGGTACAAGTCGTTCAGACTACTGAGCTGTGAGAATATCCCGACAGGGAGGTCAGCTATGTGGTTATTAGAGAGATATAGGTAGGACAGACGACTGAGATGTAAGAAGACTCCGGCAGGGAGGCGGGGGATCTGGTTGTTGCGCAGAAGAAGCCCCCTCAGGCTGGTAAGGTTGGAGAAAACCGCGTCAGGCAGGTTCTGAATGCTGGTGAGACCCAGGTGGAGGTACCGTGTTCTTAAAGGTATGTCGCCGGGAACGTGTTTGAGTTCCCTCCCGAAACAGTCCACCTTTCTGAGAACACAGCTACAGTACTCCGGGCAGGCGGAGGCAGCAGTGACAACCCACAGGAGACAGAGGACGCCGCGTGCAGCAGCCCGGTACGACGCGCAGTAATTCCGCATGGCGTCGCTGGTGTCTGAGAACTTACATGAGGCTGGGAACAGTTTGTGTTTAAGGAGTTAAAGTTAATTCACTTGGCTTACAACACGATGTAAGACACATTGTACTCATCACCTTAAGTACATGCAGATTTCCCATTGATCACCCCTACGTGATACAAAGATCATTGCTACAAAAACCTGCCGAACACCTAGCCATTCCATTGTATGACCAAAGACCTGCCCACATACTACATACCATGACAATCCAGTCATAGCTTCATGGCTTCAACCTAATCTCCAAGTACATGTTATGGTAAAAATTGTAAAGTTTTCTGACTGACTGGGATTCTCTGATAATTATGACAAACACAAACACAAACAAACATTACCGGGAAGATGGCGAAGGTTGTTGTAAATATTACTGAGACTGTAAAATATGTAAACAATGTAAGCTGGACGAAAGTAGCTTCTAGCTACAAATTCTTGATCTCCAAACGTATCGCTTGAGGCCAACTATAATTGTACATACCTGTGATTATGAATCCGATCACGTATCCTACAACTACTTGTATCAACATACCTACATATATTTACATACAACATGTATTGATGAGCTAGAACATGGATTCGGTGATCGAAACCTTCAAGTTCAACTTCACTAATTAGGCAAAGCATGTAGAAGAAACAGTCACTAACACATGGTTTCTAGTACTGAAACAAACCATTGATAATTCAAAGAATGGTTCAAACAAGTGTCTTAGTAAACCATGCCCACAGCAACAGGAGGCTGATAACTTCTCAAAGGATTTAAGAGAGTGTTCTAGAAATACTCCCACCTGTGTGAATGTTGACGGCCCCCAGTACACACAGTATTGTTCACGCCAACCGTGTCACTTGTAAGTCTAAAATGGCGTCAAACCCGTCTAACCCCCAATTATTCAGCTATTCACTGAAGTATCAAAGCGCCACCTTTGACATAGCAGAGACAGTAGACAGCCGCACAGTTTGCCTGTGGGGACGTGCGTAACGTCGTCCATTGTGTGATCAGGAGATAAAAATCAGTACCGTGACAAATATTTTTTGTCCACCGACAGCTTTACTTTCCATTAGATAGTAAAGCTGTGCTTATTGGGTTTTATAGTGTTAACCCTACCTAGACCGGGGGGGGGGGGGCTAAAAGTGCCCGCGCCAACTTTGATGTCACCTAGCGTCTGAACGGCTAGCGCCAGAGAGGTCAAACTTGGTGACTTTTCCTAGAATATTGTTCGCAACAATTCTCTATCATTGGAATAAGATAATAATTTTTTGTGTTGCCATGGCATAGGGTTAATATAAGAGTTTTTATACTTAATATTAAGGTAAAAAGTTCCGTGCAGGTTTTTACCGCACGACCACATACCATACATACACGGAATGCTATGACTTAACGTTACGATATCATGGCATGTAGCTATAGGTGGACTGTCGTTCAATTTAGATTAGGTTAGAGTGCAGGAACGCCACAAATTACCAATTCTCCCCCACACCTTACAGATACATGAAAACAGGTAAAGCGGATATATAGTATACACCAACACACCTGCAGTGTTGGTATTGAAATCCTTTATTTGGAAAACTTCCCTCCCATTTCCGGAGATATTGATGTCGGAAATCCTACCTTCAGACCACACAACTATCCCTAAAACCCAATGCAGTTATCCAAGTACACAAACCGTGTCAACCCCTGTCGATACACGTACAATGGTCTATCATCTTAGCATAACAATTTATACACATAGAGAGTGAACAGCCACCAGTGCATGTACGGTCCAGCATGTAACTAATATCATATTATAACGCCACACGTTGCCTCAATATGACGTTGCGGAATACTGATCTACGTAACGTCCTTGGTCAGGAAACTTATAAATAGGTAAATTATGTTCACAGCGTGCATTCTGGCCCGGGGTAACAATACTACCAGAAAACACCCAGGTATATATTATTACAGTGGGCCTCAAGCGATACATTTGAGTGGAAGAATTTGTAGCTACAAGCTAGTGTCATCTTGACCTTCCCCC